>NC_137467.1:73667988-73987988 GCF_964235325.1 Thermobia domestica | reverse complement strand
TTCATTGCAAACTATACATGTAACTAGATATGATACTTATCTAAGCATTTTTTCGAAATAAAGCCCTTCAAAAAAATTCAAATATTCATGCCAAAAAAAGTCGTACCATGAACATGGTATGCAATACTAAGGTACTTTCGATGTGCATTATCCTGTTCATCTCCGTTGTGTTGTACGTGTGATAGAGACCTCCAAACTTTGGATGTTTGTGGTACTATAACATCCTTAGTTTGCAACACTGAATAATAAATATGGTATTTTAAGTTTTCGTTTGACATGCTGATTTGAAATATCTAATAACCTGACGTAGTGCCATTCGATATAACTTTACATTGGGGTGGGAACACTGTTTGTTGAATGTTTCTGTTTAATATATGCAAAGATGTTCCCCTCCTTATAGTTGCTTCGTGCAAAGTTTCGCTTTTCTCTCTCCCTCTCCTTTGGTTTCTCTGTTATAGCGGATGATCAAGATAAATTGTATACACAGGGTGTTAATGAACTATACCGACAAACTTTAAGAGGTGATTCCTCACATTAAAATAAGAGAAAAAGGTCATATGGACCTATGGCGAAAAGTTCATAGTTTTAGAGCTAGGGCAAAATCGAAAAAAAGCCCAATTTCAAGAGGCCATGTTTCAAATTCGAGAGACTGTGGATGGTGGTTCTTATCAGCGTAAAGAAAGTCATGCATACGAATCCAAAAATGCATATTTCATTAATGTTCAAGGGGTGTACAGATTATTCCTTGTAGGGTGAAATTCCCAGACATGCAATCAACCGAATTTTGAGATATGCTCTGATTATGATTGGTCCAAAGTAGGCAAACGATAAGCCTCGATAGCAGTGAACATGGAATCCTTTGGTCTCTCGTACTCCGGAAAACGCATGGTGTGATGTTTTCTTTCTCGCGTATAAGTAAAGAAAACGTGAAATATACCGTGACGAAATACATGTCATCACACATTATTCCGAACACAAAGAAACATGGAGCTGCCGGTTCCTAACACTTCCGCCTTCCCTCCGAAGCATTAGATGTCCATTATTGTCAAGGTTTAAGTCCTGCCTACTTTGAACCCTTCTTGAAACCAGGGTATATCTGAAAACTCTATTGAAAACATCTGAGAATTACATCCTCTAGGGAATACCCTCTACACCTATTGACAATTGATGAAATATGCATTTTTGGATTGTCTATGAGTGGCTACCTTTACCCTGATAAGAACCACCATCCTCATTTTCTGGAATTCGAAATAGGGATTACTGAAATTTAGCTTTTTCGTGATTTTAGACAGCCCTAGCTCTGACACTATGCACTTTTCGCCATAGGTCCATATAAACTTTTTCTCTTATTTTGATGTGAGGAATTACCTCTTACAGTTTGTCGGTATAGTTCATTAACACCCTGTATATATATACACACACTAGCGTCAATTACCCGCTTCGCTGGGTTAAAATAAGAAAAGTTAGTAATATGTTCCATTAATCAGTCACTTTTTACTATTAGTGAAGCGCTCTCTGATTTATTCCCTCTCCCCCAAGTTGTGGAGCTGAATTAGGATTTAAGCGGCATCGGAAGTGTCACTGTTCATCTTAGCGACCCCGAAAAATACAGATTCGGCACTAATATCGGTCATTTGCGATCATTATATATATATATATATATATATATATATATATCTTCCCCTCTTCCAACTTGCGGGGCTGAATTTGGATTTAAACGGCATTGGAAGTGTCACTGTTCACCTCACTGACCCCGAAAACTATGGAGGTTAACACTAATATCGGTCATTTTCGATCATTTATATATATATATATATATATATATATATATATATATATATATATATATATATATATATATATATATATATATATATATATATATATATATATATATATATATATATATATATATATATATATATATATATATATATAGGGGCCGCGGTGGCTCAGTGGTAGAGCGTTCGATCCCAGCCCCCGCCAAGTGAACTTTGTGGTGGACAAACACCGTGTGCGTGGGTTTTCTCGGAGTTCTCCCGTTTCCTCCCACTTTCTTCATTTCACCATTTCATTCGTCACTCATCATCGTCTCCTTTAGCCTAACCAGCATAACCGTGGGACGTAAAACTCAAAGATTTCATTTTTTCATATATATATACCTCCCCTCTCCTACGTTGTACCGCCAAAGTGAAATGATAAAAATCATTTCAGGCCCGAACCTCATCTATGTTGAAAATTTGATCAAAATCGGTCTGGTGGTTCAAGAAGTATAAAGTCACATAGTCACTTTAATTTTTATATATATATATATAGATATAATGGAAGAGAGAAATAAACTGTTTGCCAACATGAAAGTTTACAATTAAAGAAAAAAGAAAAACGTTAACAAAGTATTAATTTAATAATAAATAGAAAAGAGTGCACATTTATATTCAGCAGTAAAGAGAACACAAGCACTGATATTTACAAACAGTTCTTAACAAAAATACAAATGGATTTACAATCACACAACAAATTAATCAAAATTTAATGTCCAATATTATGCACAATACAAATATAACCACATGGAAAGTAGCTTATGATTATATGCTTTAAAATATAACTCTTATGGAAGTAAGTAGAACCTGTCTTTTATACATTTAAAAGCATCATAAAAATGAATTTGTACACTAATATTTCCTTCTTTTTCGTTCACACGTTTTGCGCTTAGTGTGACTCGTTTCTTCAAGTGTAAATATATTGTAAATTGTAAACGGCAAATAAATAAATAAAATCCTTCAGTAGCACATACTATGATATACAGGGTTTGTTCACAAAGCTTCAAGACTGATGTTTTCCTGAGTAGGGGCGCGCGCGCATTCCCCTTCAACCGACAGGGTGAGGTAGTGGGGGGTGTCAGCTAACGGAGCGCACGCGCGTCAGTTGCCTCCGAGACGTTGTAGTGAAAAGATCGCTAGTGGAGTGAGAGCATGTCATTGGCCTCCGTCGAAAACTGATTGAGTGCAAAATGTAGCGTCATTTTGAACAGCGTTATTCTGTCAAGTTCTGTGTGAAACTGAAGAAAACCGCGACAGAGACTTTTTGTATGATTCAAGAGGCCTACGAAGAAGAAGCCATGTCACGTGCAATGGTTTTCATGTGGCACAGGAGGTTCGCAAATGAACGCTAAAGGACTGATCCACAAAGAGTTTGTTTCTGCCGGACAGTGTCACAGGTAAGTTTTACGCTGGAGTGCTCCGCCGTTTGAAGGATCGAGTCCACCGCGTCTGCCCAGAGATCAAAGACGATTGGGTTGTTCACCACACCAATGCGCCCTCTCACACGTCGCTCGCCGCCACCGAAGTTTTGGTTAAGTTCAATGTGGCAACACTGCCGCAAGCCCCCAACAGCCCCGACCTTGCTCCCTGCGACTTTGTTTTGTTCCCCCGGATTAAGAGTCCTGAAAGGGAAGCGGTTTGACACGATTCCAGCGGTCCACGCAGCTTCGACGAGGTCCCTTAACAGTCTTGCACGCGAAGACTTCCACGGAGCCTATGAACAATGGAAAAAACCTGGCAGCGGTGTGTTGATGCCCAAGGGTCATATTTCGAAGAATTTTACTTCGCTGTACAAAAATGTTTAATATATTTTGTGTTCTCAGACCAGTCTTGAAACTTTGTGAATACACCCTGTATTGCCAATAAATCCAACTACAATTCAAGTTAAAACTTTATACATTGGATTCACATTAAAAGTTGAAAAATAAAATGCTTGAAATGTGTTTCGTAAGACTGGTTTTCAAAGAAGATAATCTACCACTTACCTCAATATTTATTTTAATAAGTTTAATAAACTGAATTTTAATAAATTGATGATAATAAATTGAAGTATTCATTTTATATGGCATTATATGTCATAAGAAAAATTCCTCGTACCTAGCGTATGTTTCTTTTTATTTCAATCCCAATTATTTTGATGTCTATTTCAGTAATTTGGCATCTTCTTTGGAGGACGTGATCCCCTGAATGTTTAAATCGAATTTTCTCCACTGGTTGACAAACATATTATGTGAAAACTCGATTTAAACACTCAAGAGGATGCCAAATTGCTGAAATACGCATCGAAATGATTAGGATTTAAACAAAAAGCAATACACTATGTACGTGAAATTTATTTTCTTATTTATATTAACACTTACTTTATTGATTGCGTCTACAAGAGTTTTCCTGAAGAGTTTCGGCCATTCCGTGGTCCTTTTCATCAGGCTAAGTCACTCATGGAGATCGATTCACTTCATGAAAACATTATGTCTCTTAATGCAAGAGTTGTAAACTTGAAATCTCTTGATGAACAAGTGATTTAAGGAAGATTTCTTTTTGGATGTTTCTTGAAAAAAGTATTTGGAATATAACGATTCTTCTGTGGGCATGAACTAAGTGTGATCATCTTATCTTGATGCAACTTATGCATGTAAAGTTGAACATCAATGCACAAATTAAATTTAAATTACTAATTTTAAGAGAACTGTTTAGGAAAACTCTTATAGACACGATCAGCAAGATAAAGGTCATACTTATCCCCTTTGAAAATTAGTATTGAAAATATATCAATTACGGTGTTTTCTAATAGTTTAAGTGCTTACGACGTAACAGTATTCAATATTAAAAAGAAATAGATTTCAAACGTTATTTCAGTCATATGGCAATTCAGGTGCAGCATACATGCTAATGATTCTCAGTATTGCATAATAGAGGGCTATGTTAGGAACCACATTTTTTCATTCCCTGAATTGTTAACTATTTCATTTTTCAACTTTTTCGATCATTCGTTCCTTCTTACATAAAGTAAGTTTTGTATTTAAACCGAAATGTATTTATTCTCCTTACATAAAGTACATTTACTCATGTCGTTTCATGCACTACACAAATAACGTCGAAATAAAAAACTAAAAAGTAAATTTCAGTCGAAAACACACAGGAAAAAATCTTCATATACAAATATATTAATACTATCGAATGGTACTGAATAAAAAGAGCAATTACATGCTTTCAATATCTGTAAACGTATTTTTTACAAAAGTGAAAGACTGGCTTTAGAATACATTTTCTATTGGAACAGCTGTTAATCAAAAGTCAATTTAACATTTAGTGATTATAGCACTCTCGTATATAGAAAGTAACAACGACCGTAAAGAACACACTACTTAATTTGAAGCTCGTTTTTTTTTTTTTTTTTTTTTTGTATTTCTGAAAGCGAAAAAAAAAATCAAAATTTCTGAGAATGTAATAATAAAAAGTCAGCTTTGAATTCTGCACTGCGAAATACTTGCCACTCTTGGCAATATTATTTTTAGATGAAAAATACGAATGATAACGTTGTATTGTCATAACATGGTCACAAGAAATTTGTCAGTAGAAAATAATATGTCCAAAAGTATTAACGATCTACTATTATTTCAAATAGAAAAGAAAATGGCACGAATTTTACTTAAAACGACTCTTAATACCTTAAGTGGTTTTGAAGTAATATTCGATGTCTCATATTACGATCACAGCCATAGTTAATCAAATTCACGTTCATTTCAAGACATTTGCGTTACGTGTCTAATTTAAGAATTAAAGTAACGGTTCTACATTGCAGGAGAAATTTCGTTACAGCCAGAGCAACAAACTGTATTGTCCAATTACGAGGCCAATATGGTGATGAACGAGAACCAAAGAAATCCAAACTTCCGAGCTCTACGCGAATACGACCCCTAGTGAGGACAGTTAGTCCAAGAAAGCAAACCCCAACGAGTTAGTAAGCGCAAGTGAGCCTCATTACTAGCAGCGAGCCCGAAAAAGCGCGAGCTTCAATAAGGTCAGTGAGCCCAAGGAAGTACACACCCAACGAGATTACAGTGCGTGAACACGATTCCCATTGACGATAGCAAGCCCATGGCGCATTAAGAGTAGACCCGAGAGCGCCAGCCCGTTCTACCGCAGTAAGATAGAAGCCGAGTGAACGCGAATTACATTAAGAATAGTGAGCCCGAGAGACCACACACTCCAACGAAATAAGTGACCGCAAATAAATAATAAGCCATTGACATTAGCAAAAGCAAGCCCGATACGGAATGACTGATTCCTATGTGAACACGAGCATAGTTACCACACTAATCTAAAGATGAGTTAAGTTGGAGTTTTATATTATCTCAGTTTATCATACGTAGGCTGATCAATAAAGACTGAGGATCAGTGTTTATTAGGTGAATAGAACAGCAAGGCACAGAAAACGAAACACGTCTGTGTAGTGGGAGAAGTGACGAATGGATCGAACAAGTTTGAAGGCCATGAAGTCAGGAATGTGATTTTGGCAGCCGTTCAAGCACACGTAGTTTCAGTTTCACATAAGGCAACACGGAAGTGACACGCGAAGAACAGTACAAAAATTCTGTTGACTATCTTGCTAAGATCAACGTTCCATGTGTACCACATCCTTCATATAGCCATGATTTAGCCTCTTGTGATTTATTTCTTTTCCAACTTTGAAGAAACACCTGCGGGGACGATGTTTCACATGTTCAGGTACAGCGCTGAAAGCTGCGGAGGCAATTTTGAAGAATCTGTCCAAAAATGGCTTCCAGCATGTCTTTGATGATTGAAAAATGAAATGAAATCTTTGAGTTTTACGTCCCACGCTTATGCCGGGTAGGCTAAAGGAGACGGTGATTATGAGAAATGAATGAAATGGTGGAATGAAGAAAGTGAGAGGAAACGGGAGAATCCCGAGAAAACCCACGCACACGGTGTTTGTCCACCACAAAGTTCACTTGGCGGGGTCTGGGATCTTTGATGATTGACAAAAACGTTGGGACAAGTGCATTGCATGTAATGGGGACTATTTTGAAAAAGACCATCAACAATTGGAGGATTAGTACAGTTGTATTCATTTATGTTCATTCTTTATTGATTAACCCTCGTATGAAAAGTAAACTGTCAGTAACAATTTCTCCCACAATGTAGCACTCATCATCATTTGGTCCCTAATCAATTAACATAATATTCATCCTACAATTCAGTTTTGTCATCATTTTTTCACCTTTTATTTGAACTTTTACTGGGATAAACAAAATACACTCGCACATAGACAAAATGCATGAGAGTTCTTATCACAGAGTTAATGTCACGATAGTTGCAACTTCTTTGAGAGTTCATAACAGCACTCATCAAATTGCTCCTTGTGTTCTTTCTTAACATATCGACGGAAACCTGAAAAGAAATATCACAAATATTAATGTGTAATGGAACAAAATATTGCATACAATTATTTAAACTATTTCACATGCATTTACTACTAATAGAAAAAACAAGGAGGAAATAACATGGAGAAATATGACCGCTAGACTGGTTTAACATCTTACGTAATCAATTTTAAATATTAGGCAATACACTAAAATGAAAAAAAAAAAACTAATATGTAGCGTGCAGAAAAGCACTAAATTGTCCATCTAAATAATAGAAAAAATAAAAAATGAAAAATATAGACACCACCACCCATCATTTAATGATTCACTCATACAGGATTCAGAAGAAAAACTGGTAACTATCAACGTTTTTGAAATAAAATAAAATAAATAAATATTGTGTTTTTGAAATAGAATCATAACTACTGACTAAGGATGTTCCAGATTCCGGAATTTTGGAATCTCAAAACTTTAGTTCAGTACTTCGGAATCTTGGAATTTAGGAATGTCGGAATTCCGTAATCTGACAACTTCAGCCCCAAATTTCGGTATCACGGAATCGCAGTTAGAAATTTCGGAACTGCAATTCGAAATTCCAGAATGTGGGAACTTCGATTCAGTATTTCCAAATCTTAGAATTTCAGAATGTGCAACGACGCTTCGTTTGTCCGGTATATCATATTCTCTGAACGATGGTGTTTCGGAGTCTTAGTCATCGAAACTGCGGAACTAAGGAATTTTGGAGTTTGGAAATTTAGAATTCCTTAATCATCACTACAACATTTCAGAATCTTGGATCTTCACATAACCTAGTTACGAAATCAACAGCACTATTGAAACGAATATCCCTGCTATGGGAAACTTATTACTTTTAGCCCATTGTCACTGGCAGCAATAGATCTTTCGCTCCGTCCTTCTGCAGAACGGGAAGTGCTGGAGCTAATGGTTTTTTCAGGGCATGATCCAGGGGTAAATTTCTCCCGGACATATGTCCGATGGTGCTCAGTGTGTGGTATTAATATTTTTGTATTTCTATTCATACTTCTCGTGCACAACAACTCCCCCGGGAGGAAATTTCAAATTATTCTTTATCGTAGCTAGGTGGGCCCCTAGTGTAATAATGTGTAATAATCAGTTTCTTCCATCTGAGTTCAAGATGATATATGAAAAACGAGAAATTGGTAACTAACGTAAAGGAACAAACTGATAATTATGATTTGAGATATCATATACAATAATTAAGCAGTTATAGTTTCAATGCCCAGATATCCCAGAGATAATTGCAAATTTCGCTTAAATTTCTGAAATCTGGAACTTAAAGAGCAAAGGATCACAGACAAAGAACGTATTTACTCGAAAAATACATCAGCCTATGCTTGTTTACCTAGCAAATGTATTGTTTTCAACCGAAAATATGAGTTCTGGAACTTTGCCCTTAGATTGACAGCGAAGTACCGAAATTACTTGACTCATCTATTGATGTTTTCGTATTTTTTTCTCTTCTTTTTCCGCGACGGGCCAATGCAACTTGGAGGATCAAGCTCACTTCAATGTTTTCAGCGTGTGTGTGTTTCTCTAGATCAATAATTTTCAATTCGCCTGCATATAACATAGAAGCGGGCTTTTACGTTCAGAGCTCGGAGAAAGAAAACAGGTTGAGCACACTGAATTTAATGAGTAATACCGCAAAACTATCGATTACACTTTGTTTCTGTCCCCACTATCTGCTATCAACGGTTCGTCTGCTGCCTTCTGAGGTTTACTGACAATCCGAGCAGCAAACTAGAAAATTATGTGGGTACCAATTATTCTGATTTGTTTATACGCATTGTTTCACATAGTAAGAGCATCAATTTGAAATACTGATTACGCTTAATATAAGTCATATAGTCAGTTTACTCAACGACGCCTTTAATTAAAGCGGAGAACAAAAAGATACTACCTTACTACGAAAATGTTTAGGAAACTGTCTTCTTTATTACTATCTTTTCTTTGAAACAACTATATACTATTTATTACATTATTACATCAATAGAAAAATTGTAAGTATATCAAGATTTTAAAAGTAAATGGATCTAAAGGCTACCGGTACTCTCGTTACACAAATCTGATGTCATATTTTAAATTTCTTTCTTAAGGAGCATCAAATTATCTTAAGTAGAAGAAGAGACTAAAACATTAACATAGCACAATTACAGTAAAAATTTAAATTATTACTTCACCTCGAAATAAATGGTAAGATTTAGTTTCCCCTAAAAATATGTCTTTCAGTGTTGAAACTAAATTGTTGAAATCGGCAGTTTTATGGTAGGTTCGGATGATTGTAGAGAATTTCTGATATCTTTCATCAGATAAACTCTTCTTCACCTGAAATAATAGTAAACAACATTACAGAAGTCGATTACTAATAATTTCAAATTATGTATACAAACTAAATCATATACACGATTTCAAGAAGAATCGTAAATATTTTGATAGGTATCAATTATTTTCAATACAAGAAGGTTTTATAAATGTTTTTCAATCGGCTTTCAAATACAACTGTTCAAAATTGGCATACAAAATGGTAATTAGTAGAAATACTACACATAATAAATCCGTATGTCTCCGTAAAAATATACTTCCTATATTTTTTCTCTGAAAGCGTGTGGCGAGGTATCTCAACCATTTGATTTGGTTTGTTACGTTATCAAATTCATCTCGTAAATCTTAATTATCTAAGATTTCACCAAATGAACTTCCATTATAGCATTAGAGGACATTACCAGAATTTCAGATGTGCCAGCTCTTTTAAAAACGAAATGGAAAATAAAATAAAAATTTGTCAGAAAATGTTTGACTTTTCGCAGAAATGCGAAAATTGTTTTGCTTTATTTTCAATAAAATACCAGGCGATCCACATTTTTTATTAATGGGTAAATTGCAAGAGAGATTTAGTGTGAATCCGACCACTGTTAAAACGTAACCTAAGATTGTAGCTATATTCTAAAGAATGCGGGGCATTATGTCCGGCGTACTGGATCACAATGCATCAAGGAGATGAACATTCTGAATCGGAACTGTCACCGGCGTAACATATTTGCAGTATTAGGTGATTAGCTAATGCATGATTTGAGCACTATTAGTTTATGCAAGACTAGGTACCCTCTCTCCATTACAGCATCCAGATGCGTCATTGATTGAAAGATGATTTCCAGCAGCAATAATTGGTCGCAAGGAAGCAGTCAAACGGTCTCCCCAATCATACTAAAATTTAATGTATTTTGTGGTTGGAAGTACTTAAAATTCAAAGTGTACAGCATCAAAATCAGAGGCAGGGACATCTGCGTAAACGAATAGCTGCACAATATATGCATGATACTCCCATTGAAATGCGTATTGCTGTGAGGAAAGTGAATACACAGCTGATGAAAGCACACTATTTTAAAGTTTCAGGTTAAAGCCGTCAATGATGCAGTAGAAGGTTACAAATATGTGCCATAAAAATCATATAAAAAATAATAAGAAAACGAATCAGCTACTTCTCAAAAATAGCTGCATTCACAGTAAGACTAGAATGCAAACTATGCTCGTAACATTCCCCGCAAACAATTTAGAAGGAATCTGGGTCAGAAAACGGTATGGTATACCTTAATTAGGTATAGCTGAAAGAACTACTATTAACAGAAGTTGAAGTGTATACAGATGTCTTCAAAAAACAGAAGATGAAATCTGGTTTTACGATTTTCGTATTTTCGAGAAAAAAAAAGTCAAGTGATTCTCCAATATGGCTGCAGTTATGAACGATATCCAAAGTAATTAATTAAAATATATTTCTGGAAATAAGATGTAGAAAATATTTCTTAGATTATAAAAACGTATCGCGCTAGTTAATATGGAAATTTGTCTGCTGATATCGTCCTTTAGTGTAAACTACTGCACACTGGGACCAAAAGGCATTAAATATCTAGTTTTAATTTTTCTTCTACTTTATTCCATTTGTTTATCTTTTATCCCTTGTCTGTATCCTAATCCTTTGAATATCGAAAAATAATTCATACTTCATTCTTTTTTATTTATATTATCATCATTATTCTAGTTCTTTGAATACACATTAATGCTGTATTATTTAGGAACGTACAATGAAATAACAACTTAACTGTATTTAAAATTGTACCTCTGGACGTCCTATGTGCAGCTGCAGCAATAAATTAAGTTCAGTTGAGTTTCAGTTTAACGCCCCTTTCAGCAGCGAGGTTATATGAGACTGGACCTACTGATTAACGTGGAATCCGAACCACATGAGCTCCCGCCGGGAATCGAACCCGAGTCTCCCACGCCAAAGGCGCCTACGTTAACCGCTTAGCTTGCAGCAATAAATTTACACCGTCTAACAATTAAGTAATGAAGCCCATTTTACTGGATCAGAAAACGGAAGATGAAATCTGTTAACATAATTCCGATTTTATCCAAAGTCATAATTTGTTTGTTGTTTCAGGTGTGGATTGGATGAAGATTCCACAAGAGAAATAACGATGTCGCGACTCAAAGGAGCCAAAAAGTGACTTCGAACGTCGTCGGATAGTGGGACAGTGCGACCTCAATATAGGCCAAATTTCCTAAAACTTTCAGATTCCATTATCCACCATCAATCGGGTTATTACCCAGTTTAAAAGACATCAAAAAGAAAGTATGAATCCATGTTCTAGCCGACCAGACTCAACGCAACGCCAGTTTAGAGGAACCAAAAGGTATGTAGAACAAAATTACAGGTACAAGGCTGCAGATGTGGCAGAACCTGTGAAGGTACGCCGGATAACAGATGCCGGATATCTGAATCAATAAAACTACCATCGAAGAGCTGCGAGACGTAAATCCTTGCTTACCACAGCCAATATTGCTAAGCGAAAAACGTGGGCAACAAACATGTTGCAGCACGATGTTAACTTTTGGCGTTACGTAATTTTCTCTGATGAGTCCACATTTTCTCAATTTTCATTCAGAGGACGACATGGGTCTGGGGACAACGCCTTCAAGAATTCCACTTACCGCTTACAACCAATAGTCAAACATAAGATTTTCGCTGATGGTATGGGGTGCATTTGGAGCTCTGCAAACTTAACAGCGCTGAATACATTGACATTTTGCAGGAAGATTGCTACCGATATTTTCCACGGTTAGCTCCCTAAAACAACAACTCTCTTTACGAAAGATGGCGACCCTTGCCATATTGTTAAAACATCCAAATATGGCAGACACAAAATGATATCTAAAAACTGCCGATTATTCTAGATGAGGTCAGATAACGTTTCCAAAAACCCGCTTCCGTGATGAAGAATTTTTTCAATGTTTGCGTGAAGAATGGACAACAATTCTCAGGCCACAATTACGGAACTCACTACTTCCATGTCCTAACAGGCTAAGACTTTGCTTCAAGCTAAAGGTGAATCAATAAGGTATTAGTCTGTATCCTTTCGTTACCATTTGATTTCTGTATCAAGTAGGTCAGTCAAATAAAGATAACATTTTATAAATAGAGATGTCCATTTTAGGTGAACTCGAGTTTTCGATTTTTGTCCATTAAGCACCGTTCTAGATATCGGTGCGCTATCCAGGTCATTTCCTGAACAACCACACACACTCCACAATTCATGTGGCCTGGTTTAAAAGTATGATCTCCAATCTCAAGAGCTGGGACGTGTGTGGTTGTTTAAGCAGCGAACTGGGTAGCGTAGTTGTTAGCGGACCGGAATGCTAAACCAGAGTAATCGTTTTGATGCCAAACCCTCACCTTTTCACTCTGAATTTTAAATATCTTACCTCTTTGACGTAATCTACAGTACCCGCCTTCTGAGAGCTATTAGCATCTGCAGTCCCTTCTTTTGTATGTATGCTAGCATCGCTTCCACTTGGATTTGCACTATTCATATCACCAACACTCTTTACAGACGGCACCACTGTTCCTGAATTTGTTACTTTGTAACGATCACTGTTTGTACCGGATGAATAAGAAGTACTCGCTCCATCTTTAGTTCCTAAATTGTTCAAAAAACTCTTCCCTCGGTATTTGTTGAAGGGAACATTTTCTACATCCTCAACACCGGAACTATCTGCATTAAATTTCAAAGGAACTATTTTTAATTTCTTCTTCTTCGGTACGTTATCTATCACAGTCTCTGCTTGGGAAGATGAGGATGTAGGAAGCGTTTCATTGAAGTTTATCGCTGTTGTTGGTCTATCTAATTGACTAAAAAGTTCCTGGCTACCAGACGATTCAGACTTGCTTGATAAATGAGAACTTCGATATTCATCCAGTGACCAATTCTCAGCTTTCGTATCACCAGACTCTCCGTTCAAATTCGAGGTTCTCGGTCGACTAGCACGTGGCAAGGTGAAGTCAAAAGACGCTCCTACCGGAGTAAAAGACGGATTGTCTTTTTCATCTGTAGCACTAGATATGTATTTTCCTTTTGGCGCTGGAAGCTGTAATAGAAACAAGTAATCACATGCTAGGAGTAAGTATATCGTAACATCAACAATTTAAATATTAACATTTCAAACAGCAGAAGAAAACCATTTGAAATATAAGAAATGGTACTTTCACTCAATATTTTCTAAAAATAATTCATGATGTCGAAAATTAATTTGCAAAACAAATTTTAAAAAATCACAAATGATAAAAAGACAATACAATATTTGCCGGTGTATAGATACACCACACACTAGCCTCACTCGAGTACTGTTTCTCGTGAGATCAGCGAAGTTAAGCAGTGCCGAGTTTGGTTCGTTCGAGGAAAAGTGGGTGATAGTATGTGCATTTTTAATATGATATTGTGAAGTACTGAATATACTGAATGAATGAAAAAATCTCATCTTGAGATAATAAAAACAAATTAAAGTATTGGTTACATTTATATTTGAAATAGCATACGCAACTTAACATTAAACAAAAATAAAAACTAAACAATAAGCAAAACGCAATAATACAATATCAGTAACATGACAGCCTAGAATGTAGGAATTGTCGATTTGGATCATTCTTGGTACAAGACTAGGTCTGGAAATGTACTTTTATATGTATTGTTGTGTAACAAATTTATTTGTTAGGAAAAAAATTCAAGCCTCACTTGCATAAGCGTGTATCTATGGTAACATCTGTTATTGTGGGTGGATGTTAGCAAGTAACCTCTGTCATATGATTGGCGCATGGGAGGTGGTGCCCTATATGAATTTTCCTTGAGGTATATCAAGTTTCCGTTCGTCAGTACAGTGGTAAAGGTAAGGTGCTCTACATCTTAGATTATGAATGTAGTTCTAAAACAAAAGGGGCCTAGTTATTATAAATTATTTCAATGCGATTGTGTATTAAGTGCAAATTCATGATTTTGTGAGCTCTCAAGTGAAAATTTAAGCGCGATGTTTAGTTATGACAAAAATTAGTGCATGTTGAATAGAAATAATGTTTAGTCAAGTTTGAATTCGATTACAATTTACGTACAAAAGAAAATTGGGAATTCTGTTACTTTGCTCACTGGGCATTGGTATGTACGTTTTCTTTATATATTTGCATGGATTTTGAAGACTTATTTAGACTGGGCAAATATTATTTTCTACATATTACATGCTCCTATTGACATATTATTCAGCCCATTTATAAACCTATTGCGAAAAGTCCTTTCTTATTATCTGAATTTGAGAATTAACTTCATTTTGTTATCTGTTATAATTTACTTCTACTTAATTTTGAATAAAATTTGTTATACTTTAGTTGAAATGTATTTCTTTAATTGTAAAATATACCTAATAGAGAATACAATATTAAACGTTCTACCCGAATCGTTTCTTACATTTGATCAAAGAAACGTAACAATATTTATTTTGGCGTGGTGAGAAAAAGAGTGTAACGTGGGTTCCTGTCACCACGGCATGGCGCGTCCTCAGGTTGCGGATCGAGGAGAAGGCCTCTAGATATAGAGGTTAGCTGCGAATATACTGAATAAGCAGTCGCGGACAGCCGACTAGGGGTGGTCCTCCAGCTTGGGGGTTTGGGTAGGGCTAACAACCTCATCCTGTAAAAAAAAAGCACTTGTTCAGAAATATTCACAAAAGCCTCGGACAAGGACTGATAACTTGGCACGACCTCAGCAAAAGAAAATGGACATGAGATTTGGAACATGGAATATTAGGAGTCTTTATAGGGCAGGCGCGTTAAAATCCGTAACGAGTGAGTTAGAGAAATACAGGATGGACGTAGTAGGAGTTCAGGAAGTTAGGTGGGAAGGAAATGGATCTGAGAATTCCGGAAATTTTACGTTCTTTTACGGGGAAGGAAACAAAAATTATCAGTTAGGAACAGGGTTTTTCGTTCATAAACGTATATTACCAGCAATTAAACGGGTTGAATTTGTCACTGACAGACTTTCTTTTATTACTCTTAAGGGACGGTGGTGTGATATTATTGTTTTAAATGTACATTCCCCAACTGAAGATAAAAATGACGATATAAAAGACAGTTTTTACGAAGAAGTGGAACGGATATTTGACCAACTCCCGCGATACCATATGAAAATTCTATTAGAAGATTTCAATGCAAAGGTAGGACGAGAGGATATTTTCAAACCGATTATAGGGAACGAAAGTCTGCATAAGGAGAGTAATGACAACGGTGTTGACTCGTAAATTTTGCAACATCCAAAAACCTAATCGTGAAGAGTACAAAATTCCCACATCGCGACATTCATAAATACACTTGGACATCACCAGACGGGAAAACACATAATCAAATTGATCACGTTTTAGTAGATAGAAGAAGGCAATCTAGCATAATTGATGTCCGGAAAATTACGCTGGCTACAAAATCCGAATGAAATAACTACACAAAATTTCGCAGATATCAGGCTGGAAACTTCCAAAACTTTTAGAACAAAAAAACGCGACTTTCTGAAAGCTAAAATTAAGGAACTTGAAGATAATAGTAAAAATAAAAACATCCGGGAAATGTATAAGGGAATCAACGAATTTAAGAAAGGCTATCAACCTCGTGCTTATATATTAAAGAAATCTGACGGTACAGTTCTCACTGACACGGGTAGTATCTTAAATAGATGGAAAGATTTCTTTGACGATTTGCTTAACACGCAATTAAAAACTAGTGTGCGTGGAGAAAAGGTGATACACACCGCAGAACCGTATATTCCAGAACCCAACCGAATAGAAGTAGAAACTGCTATAAAGAAATTAAAGAAACACAAATCTCCGGGGGTAGATGAAATTCCGGCTGAGTTAATTTTAGCTGGAGGCGAAAAGTTGTGGAACAAGATACACAAACTCATTCTCCTTATCTGGAACAAGGAAGAATTACCACAAGAGTGGAAAGAATCAATCATTGTTCCAATTCACAAGAAAGGCGACAAAACTGACTGTAATAATTATCGAGGCATCTCTCTTCTGTCAACATCCTATAAAATTCTTTCAAATATTCTATTAGCAAGACTGACCCCATACGCAGATGAAATTATTGGAGATCATCAATGCGGATTTAGACGGAATCGATCAACTATCGACCAAATATTTACCATTCGCCAAATACTCGAAAAAAAGTGGGAATACAATACCCCGGTACATCAACTATTTATTGATTTTAGAAAGGCGTACGACTCGGTTAGGAGAGAAACATTATACAACGTCCTTACAGAACTTGGAATACCGAGAAAGCTAATTAGATTAAGATATGTTGAAATGAATCCCAAAGTAAAGTCTGGGTAGGAAAATTTTTGTCCACGAGCTTTCACGTCGAAAATGGCCTGAAACAAGGAGATGCGTTGTCGCCATTATTATTTAACTTCGTTCTGGAATACGCTATAAGGAAAATCAAAGATAGCAACCAGGGCCTAGAATTGAATGGTATTCACCAGGTTATGGCATATGCTGATGATGTAAAGTTAATAGGTGATGATAGAAGAACAATAGAAAGAAATGCAGAGATCTTATTAAACGCTTGCAGGGACATGGGTTTAGAAGTAAATGCAGATAAAACTAAATACATGGAAGTGCGTCGGGACCGGAATACAGCAAATTATGGATGCGTTAAAATATTAAATAATACTTTTGATAAAGTGGATAGTTTCAAATACCTAGGATCAATATTAACAGAGGAAAATCATATTCACGGAGAAATTAAATGTCGACTAAAAGCAGGGAATTCGTGTTACTATTCGGTTCAAAATCTCTTGTCGTCGCGAATTCTGTCGAGAAATTTTAAGCTTAAAATATACAAAACGGTAATCATGCCGGTTGTTTTGTATGGCTCCGAAACATGGTCACTTACTCTGAGGGAAGAACATAGACTGAAAGTATTTGAGAACAAGATACTGAGACGAATATTCGGACCCAAGAGGAACGGGAATGGGGAATGGCGGAAACTTCATAACGAGGAACTACATAATTTATATGGTTTTACCCAACATTGTTAGGGTCGTGAAGTCTAGGAGGCTTAGGTGGGCGGGTCATGTAGCTAGAATGGAAGAAAGTAGAAACGCTTTCAAAGTCTTGACAGGAAGACCAATCGGAAAACGACCATTAGGAAGACCTAGGCGCAGATGGGAGGACAATATTAAGATGGATCTCGCAGAGATTTAAATACAAAGTAGAAACTGGATGCAGTTAGCTAAGGATAGAAGTCAGTGGAGAGCTTTTGTGAACGCGGCATTGAACCTCCGGGTTCCATAGGCCATAGAGTTAGTTAGTTAGAGAAAAAGAGGATACGCGATGGAGGGGCTCGAAATTTGAACTTAGCATTACACAACGGTCTGACAAATTTCAGGCGCTCTGTCGCAGTTAGTTCATCCTTGGCAAATTTACGTAGAAAAGCTTTTTTTTTTTTTTTTTTTCAAACTTCATTAGCTACCAAAGTAGACCCACGTGAGATGGCGAAACGTGGATTAGTCAAATTTGTTGGAGATTGCACATTCCTCATAAGAAAGGACAGATTCCTGTGTTCAATTATTGTAGAGCAGCGAGCGTGAAAACATAGGATACAATAGAAGTTCCCGCCAAGTGTAAACTACATGATATAATTCGATTTCTCCAGGTGGATATGCATACTACAACCGCAATTCGTCGAATGATGACGGATTATGACGGGAACTTCAAGTGACTATTGTGTGCACAAATGCTACAGAGAGCTTAAAGAAAGACTTGCTAGTACACGTCGAGAGTAGCCAAGGGTGTGGAAATCTGTAGCGGAATATGACCTTGATGAATGTGTGAATCATGTGGTTCGTGAAATGGGTAGAATATGGTTTCTAAGCTGCCTGACCTTCGAATTTCTGGGAACTCAGCAGTACTTTGAAGAAATTGAATTAATCATGTAGTTCACACTTGGCTGTCTCATCGAATTTATGGGAACTCAGCAGCCGCCTGGATAAATTGAATTACATCACGTAGTTCACACTTGGCTGTCTCATCATATTTATGGGAACTCAGCAGTGCCTGGAGAAATTTAATTACATCATGTAGTTCACACTTGGCTGCCTGATCTTCGAATTTCTGGGAACTCAGCAGCCACCTGGAGAAACTGAATTACATCACGTAATTCATACTTGGCTGTCTGATCTTCCAATTTCTGAGAACTAAGCAGCCGCCTGGAGAAATTGAATTACATCACGTAGTTTACACTTGGCTGTCTGATCTTCGAATTTCTGGGAACTCAGCAGTAGCCTGAAGGAACTGAATTACATCACGTAGTTCACACTTGCCGGCAACTTCGATTGCACTCAATACGATTTTATGCCCGTAACTCCACAATGATTGAACACCGAAGTCTGTCTTTTGGTATGGAGAATATGCAATTTCGAATGAACACATCTGGCCAATCCGCGTTTTGCCATCTCACATGGTTTTCCTCTGGTGGCTTAACGGACGATGAAAAAAAAAAAGAAAAAAACCGCCTTCGTATATTTATTTTAAGTGATTACTGTGTGCACAAATTATACAGAGAGTTTAAGAAAAAGATTTACGCAGTACGCGAGGAGAGTAGCCAAAGGGTGGAGTGGAAATCAGTGGCAGAAAACCACCTTGATGAACGTGTGAATCATGTGGTTCGTGAAAGGGGTAGCATATAGTTTCTGAACTTTTTGATCTTCGAATTTCAGGGAATCCAGCAGCTGCTTGCCATCGAATACTAGACCAATCGAATTACATCAGTTAGCGACAACTTCAATTGCACTTGATACGATTTCATGCTCGTTACTTCACAATGATTGAACACCGAAGTCTGACTTTTGGTATGGAGAATATGCAATCTCCAATCAATACATCTGGCTAATCCGCGTTTTGCCATCTCAAGTGGGTCTCCTCTGGTGGCTAAACGGAGGATAAAAAAAAAAAAAAAAAAAAAAAAACGCCTTTGTATATTTAACGCAGGGGACAAATCACGAAGATGAGTATGTGTTCCGGAAAATTCAAATGATAAGATATACATAGACATTAATTTAGTTGTGGGGAACAAAGGAGACGCACGAGAGAGAACGTTTAAAATTCAAATTCAACAATACCAAGCAAAAACGTTCGACTGATTTTGAACATATTTAGAACATTCTTCATACAAAAGTATACCTTCAGACTGGGAAAATTCATCGGCGTACCTATTTATGTTAGCACGGGAGTAAAAGGTTCACCACATAAAAAATGCATATAACATTCAAATTCAGCATTTTCAGTGTAAAACCAGCTTCACTGATTTGGTTTCGTCACGTTTTCGAAACATTTTCCTCCTAGGAAGCTTGTAAGAAAAGTACAAGAAACTAGCTGAAATGACCGTTCTTCGCCCGGGGAGAATAAGTTTATAGAAAATATTTGAATTCCCTTAATGTAAGCATTTTTTTGGCATGGGAGTCCCTGGTTCGATTCCCAGCGGGACTCATATGGTTCGAATTCCATGTTAATCAGTAGGTCCACGTCCCATATAGCCTCGCTGCTAAACGGGACGTTAAACTCAAGTCAATAACAATGTACACATTTGAATGAAAGTGTCAAGATAAAATCCTTTTAGACACTATTTCTCATCGAAATTTTGAATCCTTATCCCTGTTAGGACTCCTTTTAATCAAAATGATATCATAAAATCCCAGCTATTTCCAAAATTCATTTCAAATGAGTGAAGCACTTTTTCATGATGCGATCACGAACAATGGCCAATGTCGATTTCAATGTGAAGAAAGAAATAAGATAAAATGTCTCCCTTTTCCTTTAAAACAGTGAAACACACGTCCCTCTATGTTTAAAGACGACTTTACATAACGAGTTTCATCGTCCGATCTTGACGGGCTCGTGAGATACTCTATGTTTTACATAACTTTTGAACATCATCTACACCCTTTAGGATACGCCTCTTAATCAATGTAACTTAAAAAAAAAAAAAAAAAAAAAAAAAAAAAAAAAAAAAACTTATCTCAAGGTAAGTACTATATTCCAAGATTCATTTCAAACTGTTCAACTGTTTTCCCGTGATGCAATCACAAACAACAAGAAAAATCGCTTTCAACGTGAAGAAAGAAAGTATTGAAAATACTCCCTTTCTGCACCTTAAACTGGAAATTCTCAAAAACGCTGGGGCTCGCTTTTCTCGGCTTTTTATAATGAAGAGTTTATATACGAAGTTTAATCTTCATAACAGAATTGTGAGAAACTAGATTTCTCGTATAAATTTTGACCTCTCGTTCCCCCTTAGAATACGCATTTTAATCAAGGTAGCAGGATAAAAATCCAGCTAGCGGTAGACGATAACTACGTATATTCAAAAATTCATTTCAAACTTTTCATCCATTTTCCCGTGATGCGATCACAAGCAAGAAACAGATTACTTTCAATGTGGAGAAAGAAAATATCGAAAATGCCCGCCATTTCCCAATTAAAACGGGAATTCTCAAAACGCGGAAATATGTATCCCCGTATTTTTGAAAACGTTTTATCTTTCTAACTTAACGGGATCGTGAAAAAAAAAAACTCAATTTCTCGCATAAATTTTGATACCTTTCTCCACCATTAAGATACATATTTTAATAAAAGTAATACGATAAAAACCTAGATCGAAGTAAGTGATGACTATATTCAACAAGAATTTTGGGAATGATCAAAAAAATGGATCAAAAGGTTGCGATCTTGACCAATAATTAGTTTTTGGATCAGGGACCACAGAGTTTTTGAACGGCCCCTAAATCGAGTTTTCGTATTTTCTGCGGAATAAGCACACCATACTGAGTTAAACGATAGTTCGGGTTTGGCTACACTATATGTAGTTCTCCAGATATAAGGCGTACAAGAAAATTTTTGATTTGAAATACATTGGACCTTTTGATCCAAAAATGCATTCAAATTGTTTAGCTGTGTTTCTGTAATGCGATCACAAACAAGACCTTTTTATTTTCATATAATAGATGAAATACTGCAAAGTTTAAAAATAAATAAATAAATAATCCTTCTGATTAGGACTCTCAGGGCACATATAAAAGTTAGTGGTTATTACAATTTGATAAGCTTTAGTACTTAACTAATCTCCATGGCATTTAATTCACGACGAAAGGGCTACAGGAATTGCTTTATTTTATTGTAACTTGTTGTATGTTGAAAAAAAAAAAAAAAGTCAAACAAATGTTATGAATGTTCAAGTGTTGGTAACACTGATAAATTGATAACTAAGCCATCTAGTGACTGTTTTGAACTTGATATTCTTTAGATATGGTTTACGTCAGAATTCAGGGAAAATTGAAACTGGTCGGATCTTTTGACCAAGTGTTGTTAAAGTTATAAAAATGGTGTATAATATTCATCCGATGATAACTAATTATTGTGATTTCTGGAAATAACTTTGTGTTAAACATCTAAAATTGGGTGAGTCTGTTCTATGATTTTGCTATTTTGAGTTAAGTATATCTTTAGAATCTGTTATGGACTGTCATTCAATTAATTTGACAACTGTAACCTGAAAGTTAAATTGTATAGCAGTCTATTTGGATATTCCAGCTTTTGTCTTAAAATTTAAAAACATTTTTCGATATTAGGAATATTACCTGTCCTAATATTATTACTAGAAATTGATATAATTATTAATTCCTGAAATTTCATGGATTATAGTTTGAGCTCTTGGGGTAGTTGACTACTGGAACCATTATGGATTGTTACATTTTCTTGAAAGTTGTTGTGCCTATTTCTTGTTCTATTCGAAAATAATAATTATCTAAATTTAAATTCAAGATACTTGTTATTCAACCTAATTAATAATTAGTATTTGGATACTCGTTAATATTTTTGGTACGTGGAAGTTAGGAGCTGGAAATAACTAATTTAAAAACGTCTATGCAGATTAGTAGCGTAAATTAAAAGCTGAGTTGCTTATACATGCTTATATACTCTCTTTAAATTTTTATGCTGATTACTCTCTACTATAATATTGGGGGTGGCGTATTGTGACCCTGACTAGTGACGATGCGATATAACTATTTCAATATATTTTTTTAACGCACGTTACACAGGATTTTCCCTGAATTCTCTCCTGCCAAAAAGCTGCACTTGTTGAAAATTAAAATTTTGTGAATGGTTGTAGTTATTTATTTATGTTGGAAATTGTGAAAGGCAGGATTATTTAAGTAGGGAGTATCAGTATGGAACTACGACTCACCATATTAGTTATATAGGTTTTGACTAGAAATATTACATAACAAAAGCGATTCATTTTGGCATAAAGTTGTTTGTTATAATCTATTATATTATCTAAATTGTAAGAATGCAGGTTAACCGAGATTATCCGATTAGGCAGTAATTGCATTTAAATTCTTTCCCAAATGGCGATGGAGGGATAGTGGAACCTTATAATCCCCTTGATTGGGATTTATCATTTCTTGAAAATAGAGGAAATGTTTCCATAAACGCTACCTTACATAGCACAAATCCATTTTTATCTTCAACTTCGTATCAAGAAATACGAAGAGAAAGACATTCGTCCTTGACTGATAATGCCAATAGATTACGTCTCGTTGATAACCATTTGCTTGGTCAAGGTCAGTTACCTGTGCAAACAGGTGTTCAGGGCGAATACTCAAACCCGTTCCTCGATACTCACGAAGGAAAGGAAAGCAAAGCAAAGCAAAGGTGCTTTGGTTCCACCAGCTGGTTGTGCTGGATTAACTTCACGTACAAAGTCTTTCAAAGGTGACTCAGTCAGCTGCAAATGTTAGCTTTTTAGAAGCAATAAAAAGTATTCCACAGTGTGATGATTCACGTTATGAAGAATTATTTAAATTTTTGAGGGCAATATATTACATTAAATCCACTGAGTTATATCCCGACGAGGCCTTATATTTTTCTGCTCCATCTCGGATTTCGGGTAAGTTGCATTCGAAGTTGATAAGTGAGTTTTCAACAACAAACGATTGGTTGGTTGTTTGTGTTCATATACTTAATGACATGGTTTCGATGCTAGGTAAACGAGAATTACGAAATAAGTTTATTGATCGGCTACAATATCCAAATGAAAGTGCTTCTGAATATATTAGGGAAATACGCCTTTGTTATGAGTTGTTGGAAGGTAAATGTGCAATGGATAATATAGCTATTCTACGGCAAGTTTATTATGGTTTAAATCCGCAACTTAGGTACGATCTCTTTCGTGAGAAGGAACCGGAAAGTTGGCATACATTATTGATTGCAGTAAATCAATTTGAACTTTGCGAAAACGATTTGTTGGTTTATAAAGGACTGACATCCGCTTCAAGTGTTAAAGAAAAGAAGCAGTTACAGTGCTATGTTTGTGGTGGTGCGCATTCTTATAAATATTGTAATGTAAGGAGGACAGTTGGCGTGAAAACAAACATGGGCGTGAGTGATCGGCATCGCTCCACTACTCATAATTTGCATTCCTCGTATCAATCCCGACCTACTAATAGTGATCTGATGTGTGAAAGTGGTTCTGTAAATAGTGGTCGTGGGGAAGGAAATTCTAATATAAACTGTTCTACCAGAATAAAAACTTTAAAAAAGGGGCAAATTATGTCTGAGCATAACACGGAAAAACAACGTAATATGATATGTATGGGGCCCACGAAAGTGAAATCCCGGTGTGATTCAAGTGTTGAGGAAATTAATAAACAATATCCAGATACCACATTACGTCAAAAACATATTGTTGCTGTTTTTGTTCAGGGTTTTGTTATGGGACAAAAATATTACGGTGGTTTAGATAGCTGCAGTACAATTTCGATGGTAAATAAAGAGCAATTTGAACGTTGGAACTCATGCTTACTAAACCTATATCAGTGAAAAATGAAACTTTTACTGGTGTTGGTGTGGATAATAAAACTTTGACATTAAATTCATGTGTGGTGTTACCTATAACATTCCGTAGAAGGGTCTATAATTTGAAGTTTTTTCTTGTGCCTAATTTGAGTCCAGTTTTTATTGTCGGCATAAGGGAACTTAAGCAAATTCAGGCAAACTTGGATTTGGTTGCGAACAAACTGTGGTTGAAATTAGAAGGACAATTTGCGCCTTTAACTTATTCGCCGGTAGATTCAATGAGAGGTGGGGGGTCAGAGATTTCTCCTACTTATTTAAGGAAAGACAACGATGATGCTGATGATGATTGTTTTGGTTTTTCCAGCCAATTGCCGAAGGTGTCCTTGTCCAGATGGTTTGTTGGAGAATCAACATCCAATGTGAGTAGTCCAGTGAGTAGCAGAGTTGCCAACTGTACGGAAGGAAAAGTACCAAATTCTTTACTGCAGAGCGGTCCTGGGGAGAATAGCTGTATAAATCCTCTGATGGTAGATCCAGTATTATTGAAACAAGACAATACGTTGCAAGGGTATGTAGATGAACTTGGTAATAATTATTCTGACGTGTTTTGTAAGAAAATAGGGAAGGTTAAAGATGTTGAATATCAAATACGTGTAAATAATGAAACACCTATTAGGAAAAAGGCGTATCCATTAAGTAAACAAGATCAGAAGCATATGGATATTATTCTAGATGAATTGTTAAAAGAGGGCGTGATAGAAAAATCAGATAGTGAATGGTGTTTTCCAAGTTTTCTGGTTAATAATAAATCGGGGGACAAAAGATTAATAATTAATTACCAGGATTTAAATTCACGGTTATATTTAAATCCTCAATATACTCCTAGGATGGAGGATATATTGGCTGAGATATCTAAAGGTAAAATAAGATCAAATCTTGATGTCCGGAGGGCGTATCTACAAATTCCTCTCACTGAAAATTCTAGCAAATACACTGCTTTCATGACTCATAGGGGGCTGTTTCAGTGGTGTGTTTTGCCATTCGGTTTAGCCGCAGGTTCCCATATGTTATCAAAAATTATGACAGAAATATTGTATCCAATAAAACATTTAGGAATTGAGTGTTTCTTCGATGATATAATAATTTTTCAAGATACTATCGATGAACATAAGCGTGTATTAGAATTGGTATTGCAGAAATTCAGAGAAGCAGGAATAACGTTATCTTTAAGTAAGTCAACCTTATTTCAGACTAAAGTATCGTACCTTGGATATGTTATTGATGGAAATGTTTTGTATCTAGATCCCTCTAGACTTGAAATTATTAAAAATTTGCCTACCCCCAAAAATCGAAGAGGTTTGTTAGCTTTAACAGCGTTTTTGCAATATTATTCCAAATTTATTCCACATTTTCAGGAAGTGTTGGAACCTATTAACCGATTACGGTCAGCAAAAGTTGAGTTTGTATGGGGTCCTGAGCAGCAAGCGGCACTTGATAAATTAAAAGATTTATTCGAGACTCATATTGTATTATGTTTACCTAATTTAAATGGTAAGTTTGTAATTAGTTCAGATGCATCAACAAAATCCTTAGGGGGATGTCTCGAAGAATATGATAGTAATGGGGTGTTACGGCCTATAGCTTATTTTAGTCGAAAACTTCGTCCTTATGATTTAAATAAGCCTATATATTTATTGGAACTAATGGCCTTGGTTGAATGCATGGAACGTTTTAAAACCTATTTACATAATAAATTGGAGGTACGAGTTGATCACCAAGGATTGGCATATGCCATACGAAATTTAAAGAAAGTAAAAAACTATGGAAGCTTATTATATCGGCTGTTAGGGTTTGATTTTGAGGTCAAACATGTACCTAGTGTGTTAAACACGCCTTCAGATTTTATTTCCAGGGTCCATGACACGCAGATGTTCGAGTCAGTTGATTTAGAACCTACTTGGAAAGATGAGGTAACAAATATGTGCAAAATTAACTTGTGGTTAATGCCATTTGCGTCTCAGGCTGTATTTACACACCAAAGAAGGGATGAAGAGTTGATGAAAATAATTGAACAATTAGAAAATAATGTAAATGTAGATGGATATAAATTGGTAAAAGGGATATTATGTAAAAAGACGAAAGCTATTAAAAATCCCTATAAGATTTGTATTCCTAAGAGTTTGATAACTCTATAATTGATTATTATCATAATAATATATTACCGGGTGCTCATGCTGGAACGCAGAAAAGTATCTCTAAAATCTGTGCAAGATACACGTGGAATGGAATAATTAGGGACATTAGGGATTATGTTTCACGGTGCAAGGAATGCCAAATAAATAAAAGTACTAATAGACAGTATATGGGACAACTTATTTCTCAATATGAGAAAATTCCGAACGCCCTATGGTATTTTGATGTATGTGGGCCACTATGTAAATCAAAATCTGGCAAATACTGTCTCATTGTTGTAGATTCTTGTACTAAATTTATGTGGTTAGAGCCTTTTAGAACTTTAAATGCTAAAACGGTACGAGATAAGCTGTATAAAATTATGTGCCGATTTGGATTTCCCCATTCGGTTTCCCATGATAATTCGAGTTTCTTTGTTTCATCATTATTTAAAGATTTTCTGTACGGACAAGGAATTAGGGATATTTGTATTTCTCCGTACCACGCTGCTTCAAATGCATCGGAGCGTTACTTGCGCGTTTTGAAGAATTGTCTGAAAATTTATTTCCGGAATAAACAAACTAAGTGGGATCAGGGTCTCCATGAAATTGAATTTTCAATAAACTCAGCAGAACATACTGAATGATAGGAAAACATGGCGGACAGTGTGTTGGACAGTATAAATGGGTCCCATATGTCAGGTAATTTTACAGTTAATACTAAATGTGGTAAATGTAAAAGAGTATTGAAAAACGGCATAAAGTGTGAAAGATGCAAGGAGTTCTTTCATTTTGGCAAGTGCAGTGCAGTTGACAAAAATTCCAATATTTTAAGCTGGTCTTGCATGTCGTGTAGTAGCTCTGAAAAAACAAATGACAATCAACTTAGTGAGATATCAATTTCAGCTGAGTTTGTTTCAAATCTTCTTGAGGAACTACATTCATTACGTAAAGTTGTCGAACTCTTAGCGCAAGATATCCAGCAACTACAACGCCAAGATAAATTTCAACAATTGGGTCAAGAATCGTTAAGTACAAGGCAAAATAGAAAGACCTGGAGCGACATCGTAAGAATTACGGCCGAAATCCCAAATGCTACTAGTGAACCTAATAACAGCGCGAAGATACCATCTTTTTCCAGTTGGAAATCACAATATAGTGGAAATTCTAGCCCTCCGAAAATCATTTGTAGCCCTATCCACAACGCAAGTGCAAGAGCAAATTGCCAATGGAGTGTCAAAGCTGCAGAGAGACACGACACTGTGTGCAACTCAAATACTAAGGGTAAACTACTGGGTAATAAAGTATCAGGTCTACAATACGATTATAATATTGAAACAAAAAACAGATTCAGTGAGTTAAGTGGCCAGTGTGATAGTGTAAAGCAAGTTAGCCTAGGAAATAGGCCTATTCAAGTGCGACGTGTAGATCGTTTAAACCAGCAGGATCGCCCAAGATTTCCGTCACAGGATTCAGGCATTAAGTCATGTTTTGGTGTTGAAAATGGAAACTCAATTTCAGTAAATCGGGTAAAAAAAGTGCAAGGGAAGGTGTTCATTGTAGGAGATAGTCACGGTCGTGGTCTTGCTTCCAGATTAATGCAGGAGTGTGATGATATGAACGTAGTAGGTATTGTTAAGCCTGGTGCAAAACTAAATAACGTTGTAAATTCATGTGTGGACCAGAAATCATTCTCAGATACTGATACTGTTGTACTTATAGAAGGCACTAATGATGTGTCAAAAAATGAGTCTGAAGATGCTGTCCGTGTTTTGAAGACTACACTCAGCACTCTTACTCATACAAATGTAATAGTAGTTAATCTGCCACACCGGCATGATCTATTGAAGAGTTCTTGTGTTAACTCAGAAGTACATAAAACAAATAGCATCATTAGTAAAGTTTGTAGTCGATTTAAAAATGTACAGTTATTAGATGTAAGTAGTCTTCCACGAGAATTTCACACCCATCATGGTTTACATTTGAATAATCTAGGAAAGCGTCATGTATGTGAAAATTTAAGTAATATGATTAAGGCTCAGAACAAGAACAGGGATCCCATTCCTCTTACTTTCCCCCGTACAGGTCTTAGCAATGATAATACAGTATCGTTTGTAGCCGGACAAAATAACGTAAGAAATGTAACTTTTTTAGCACACCAGATGGAAAATCCGAATCCAAGATAGCTAATACAATAAGTATTTTTCATCAGAATGTACAAGGGATCCAGAATAAACTCGAATACTTTGATGTACTTTTAGCTGATGATTTGAAAGAATGTAAGGTTATTTGTCTTGGTGAACACTGGCTAAATGATACACTTATTAAGGAGGTCAATTTTGAAAACTTTAATCTTATCACTAAATTCTCTCGTGTTTCACACGAACGTGGAGGTGTATGCATCTTTGTTCACAACAGTTTAAAAGCTTCTGAAATGGATATTACAAAATTTACCTGTGAATTTGACTTTGAAGCTGTAGCCATTAAATTACCAAGTGTTAACACTTGTATTATATGCATTTATAGGTCCCCATCCGGCATATTTACTGTTTTCTTAAAGAAACTCGAAAGTCTTTTGAACTTCATACGAAAAGACTTTGAAAAAATGATCATCTGTGGTGATATTAATGTAAATTGGATAGTGGAAGCAAAAAAGAAATCCGATCTACGAGATCTGCTGAATGTGTACAATCTCCAAGCGCTAGTGGATGTACCGACGTCATAATAAAAGTGCGCTAGATCAGTTCATCATTAGTAAAAATCAATTTGCCTATAACCTTGAAGTATTTGATCCCGGTTTCTCTGATCATGATGCGATTATTTTAAAAATCACTTTAAACAATACCACTGTTCTTAAGTCTAAAGTATACACAGTTACAAAGAGAATTTTCTCCAGTCATAATATGGAATATCTAAATTTCTTGCTTTCTCACGAGTCTTGGAATGGCATATATAATACGTCCAACACTGAATGTAAGTTTAAATACTTCCTTGAAACTTTCTTACATTACTTCAGTATGGCGTTTCCAAAAGTTACTCGTAAAATCCGGACGTCGTCCACTAAATCGTGGTTAACTAAAGGCATTAAAATTTCTAAAAGTAACCTATTTAGATATAATAGATTACTCAAAATAAATACATCACTTCCTCACAGCTTTCGAAATTATATTTTTAAGTACAGGAAAATATACAGAAGAGTAATTAAAACAGCTAAATTACTATCAAATAGCTCCACAATACTTAATTCTACTAATAAAGCTAAAACTATGTGGAAAATCTTAAATGGTAGAACAAACAACAAAAAGAGCGACTTTGAGTATGTTAAAGTTGGAGACGAAATTATTAAAGAACCTAAGCGGATTGCAGATGTCTTCAATGATTATTTTCTAGATAGTGTACCATTACCTGACCCCATACAAGCGAGTTATGACGACTCGATGAAATTTCAAATGCATTCACATACGATCTTTTTAATTCCAGCAACAGTAGAGGAGTTACGGAAAATATTGAGTAAGATATCTAATTCGGGATCTTCAGGTTTTGATGAAGTTCCAGTGACTGTTATTAAATTTTGTTTTCCTTTCATTGTAAATCATCTCTGTTATTTAGTTAACCTATCTCTTGAGAAAGGATGTTTTCCATCAGTGTTAAAAGTGGCAAAAGTAATTCCTCTCCATAAAAAGGGGAGTATGCATGATGTAAGAAATTATCGCCCAGTCTCCATTCTTTCCACGTTTTCAAAAATTTTTGAATATGTGATGAAGTCACGACTCTGCAATTTTTTGAAGTCATGTAACTTACTATCACCATCACAACATGGCTTCCAAAATAAGAAAAGTATTGAAACAGCCTTGTTTGATTACATGTCCAATATAGCTCTTGAATTAAAAAACAGTAAATATGTTGTTGGCCTATTCATCGACTTATCCAAAGCTTTTGATACAATTGATCATGCTATTCTTTTAAGCAAGTTGTATGCTTATGGTATTAGAGGAGTAGCTCACAACTGGTTTCTCTCTTATTTACCCAGTAGGCAACAAGCGGTACAAATATCAAAATTAGCTGCAGATGGGTTTCAAACAACTTGTTCGTCTTTATCAACTGTAGTCAGAGGTGTTCCTCAAGGTTCCATTTTGGGTCCTATTCTCTTCCTGATATATATAAATGACTTGTTAGAATTTATGCATCCAGCGAAATGTATTCTATATGCTGATGACATCAGTATGATAATATCAGGAAAATCAAAAGAAGAAGTTGAGAGGAAATCTGACATTTTTACGGACAAATTAGTAAAATGGATAACAGCGAATAGGTTAATTATAAATCATGATAAATCGATCCTCTTACATTTTCATTTTCCAGGAAAACCGCGTATATCACCTAGAATAAAAATATCTTCTAACTTACTCCAATATTCTTGCATAACAAAGCTTTTAGGTGTAATCATAAGTGATGAACTTTCATGGTCTGCTCATATCTCCACTTTAAACAAGAAACTAAGTAGCGTGTGTTTTGCCTTATACAAACTTCAAGGTACTGTATCGAGAGAAGCACTTCTTAGCTTTTACTACGCCAAGTTTAATTCATTAATTAACTTCGGCATAATACACTGGGGATCTGCTGAAAATAGTTTAAGCACTTTCCGATTGCAAAAGAAAGCGATTAGAATAATTTTTGGGTTACCCACAAAATCGTCATGTAAAAAGGTTTTCATAGAAGCAAAAGTTTTATCACTCCCCAGCTTATACATCTATAAATCTATTCTTTTTACTGTGAAAAACAACCATCTTTTTATCTTTAATAAAAATGTTCATAGCCATAACACAAGACAAGGTAGTGACATATTTGTGATGCATCAAAAATATGCTAATATAAGCAAAACCGTGTACATGAATTGTGTCAGATTGTATAATAAACTTCCTCTGTACTTGAAAAATATGACCAATGTTTCCATTCTTGGTAAGACTTTATATAATCTACTCACTGAAAAGTGCTATTACACAATTAAAGAATATTTAAATGACTCATTAACTGAAGAGTTGGAAACAGATACTTACCCGTGAGTACATGCCTGGTGTGGTAGAAACAGTTACCTAATTATGTGGTTTTGTATTTTTAGAAAGATTGCATGATGTATACTTCTGGTACTTGACAATATTGTATGTTTTTTTTTCTTTCTTTCTGACAACTGTAATGCTTACATGAGAATTTCTCATGCTTTGTAAGCTAATGAAACAGGCAAATAAATGAAATGAAATCAAAATGTTCACCTATGGAGCTAGTGTATAATTATAATGTATGTGATCCCCTTGATGTGAAATGGGAAATTGATGGCTATGAAATCAGACAAAAGGACAAAAATTTATGGGTAACAGCTTTAGAGAATTTGGAAAAAGCTTGGCACCGTAAGAAGAGAGAATATGACAGGAAAAGATCTCCGGTAACATATCAAGTTAATGATAAGGTTTTAATAAAGTCCCAATTTAAATCTAGTCTAGCTGATAAGGTGACTAAATCATTATGTCCTAGGTGGCTTGGCCCATTCCAGATTTTGAGATTCCTTACAAGAAATACGTTACAAGTTAGATCAATTGAGAATCCTAATGATGTAAGAAAAGTACACGCTTCAATGACAAAAATTTATCGTGAACCTAGATTAACTGTTCATAATTAAGATCAAACCAATTGTAATTTCGTTTCTGTAGACCAACTGTTTCTAGTCAGAATCTCAAATTAAATAAATTAAATTAAAGATAGAATTACACTAATTAACAACTTGGTCAACATATATTTTAAATATTGTATGTATGTGATGTTAATATATTTTTTGTATTCCAGGCCTGATATGAATGTCGTGTGACTGTCCTTTACACTTTGTACTTCGTGTATTCAATTTGGATTGTAACCTGTTGTAGTACGCAAGTTTTGTTATCCTGGTAAATTATTCTTTATGATGTTGTTCAGAAACTACCCGAGCCGCTATAATGTAAGTCATTGTTTTCATTTCTATTATAATTCTGTTATTACTTCAGGAAATTAATAATTATAAAAAATATTGAAGGACTCCTATTAATGGAAATTATTTAAAATTGGAAATATTAATTATGGAAATCAGTATTTCGATCATCATTGGAATTGTTATTATAAATTATTTTCGATTATTTACACATGACCTTATATTACTAATACAGGGATATGCTTGGCCGGGCGAGTCTGATGGATACATGTTAATTGAATGAGATTTGGGGGGGGGGGATATTTTTTGTTTTTAGTTTTTACTTTTATTTGGTGGTGCATGAGAGAATGAATCTGGTATTAGTAGTTGGTGGTGGAGTAGAAGGTGTTGATATTCTAACCAAATTGACACAAGACTGCAATAATCAAAATAATTTATAAAATAAAAGTACCACTTTTATTTTATGGGGGCCTCTCGATGTTGTTGTATGTTGAAAAAAAAAAAAGTCAAACAAATGTTATGAATGTTCAAGTGTTGGTAACACTGATAAATTGGTAACTGCCATCTAGTGACTGTTTTGAACTTGATATTCTGTAGATACGGTTTACGTTAGAATTCAGGGAAAATTGAAACTGGTCGGACCTTTTGACCAAGTGTTGTTAAAGTTATAAAAATGGTGTATAATATTCATTCGATGATAACTAATTATTGTGATTTCTGGAAATAACTTTGTGTTAAACATCTAAAATTGGGTGAGTCTGTTCTATGATTTTGCTATTTTGAGTTAAGTATATCTTTAGAATCTGTTATGGACCGTCATTCAATTAATTTGACAACTGTAACCTGAAAGTTAAATTGTAAGCAGTCTATTTGGATATTCCAGCTTTTGTCTTAAAATTTAAAAACATTTTTCGATATTAGGAATATTACCTGATCCTAATATTATTACTAGAAATTGATATAATTATTAATTCCTGAAATTTCATGGATTATAGTTTGAGCTCTTGGGGTAGTTGACTACTGGAACCATTATGGATTGTTACATTTTCTTGAAAGTTGTTGTGCCTATTTCTTGTTCTATTCGAAAATAATAATTATCTAAATTTAAATTCAAGATACTTGTTATTCAACCTAATTAATAATTAGTATTTGGATACTCGTTAATATTTTTGGTACGGGGAAGTTAGGAGCTGGAAATAACTAATTTAAAAACGTCTATGCAGATTAGTAGCGTAAATTAAAAGCTGAGTGCTTATACATGCTTATATACTCTCTTTAATTTTTTATGCTGATTACTCTCTACTATAATATTGGGGGTGGCGTATTGTGACCCTGACTAATGACGATGCGATATAACTATTTCAATATATTTTTTAACGCACGTTACAAACTTTGATAAGAAAATACACAAAATGTGCTTCTCAAATAATAATAATAATAATAATAATAATAATAATAATAATAATAATAATCTACTTACCACTTCTTCAGCTATCCGAAAGAACTGTTTCACTTCTTTCAATACGTGTCCAAAATTTGCGAATGTCTTTATATGAGGTCGTAACCATGCTGACAGTTGGTTTTTAAGAGCCTTATTTCCAAAACGACTATCGCACAACAATATAGCTCCATAATCTTTGGAATGCCGAATTACTCGACCCACAGCTTGGTTAACAGCTCTTGATGCCTCTAGTTGGTACCAGTCTCTACCTGATAAATTCTGTAAAATACAAATCAGTATTCTTTTTTTAAAATTAATTAAACGTCTTAATATGGCTTGACAGCGTGCGTTGACTTCAAAAATATGAATATAGGAAGTTTGAACAAATCAAAATTATGGAAACACATGAAGAAAATACAACTTATTTGATAAATACTGTGTGGGACCACCGATAGCATGCAGAAGTCAGATTCAATGTGGACTGGAGGCATATATGTCACGAATGATTTCCAGATAAATACTGTACCATTCTTTATGCAGTGTATCTCTCAGTTCCGTCAGCGAGGTTAGAGGAGGATATCTGTTCCGGAATCTAAACTTCAGAAGCTCCAGAACTGTAAGGATAAAGGAGAATATCTGTTCCGGAATCTAAGTTCCAGAACAGCGAGGATAATGGAGCATATCTGTTCCGAAATTCAAGCTCCAGAACACAAGGACAAAGAAGGATATCTGTTCCGGAATCTAAGCTCCAGAACAACGAAAGAAAGAAAAATATCCGTTCCGTAATCGAAGTTCCAGAATAGCGAGGTTGTCTGCTCCTCCTGATTACACGTCTCACCTTTAATTTTGCCATTGGTTACTATATAATGCAGTTACCATATTGATGAGTCTACTTCACTTATCAGTTTTAATACACACATTTGGGCTTGAGAAAACCCTAATGCAAGCCTTGTCACAGAGTACCAAGACAGATTTTTCATAAACGTGTGGGTGTGGTGTGGCGTAATTGGTGACTTTCTTGTTGATTGCCTTATGCTGCATGAGCGCGTGAATGCACAGCGTATCTTCATCTGTTACAAAATGATTTAACGGATGTTCCTTGCACACAAGACGGAACCTCATCTTGCAGCATGACGAACCACCGGCTCATGCCAGCCTGTTCACCATTGAACATCTGAATGCCACCTATCCTAATCGATGGATAGGTCGTAGTAGCCTGGTTACTTGGAACCTCGTTCTCCTGCTTACCCTTCTTGATCTCTGTTTATTGGGGGTGGATAAAACAGGAAGTTTGCCGATAAAGGGCGAATACAGGGAATGAGCAGCAAGTTCGTATTGTGAATGCTGCTGAGTTAATCTGTCAACATCATTGGGAGCTTAGCAGTGCAACACAAGATGTCCGACGCGCACAGAAATGCACTGATGGTGGCGGCATTTTTGAGAATATGCTGTGACCTGCTTTGTGGTATTTTCACCACCTTACAATCGTTCATGTCCAGCATGTGTTAACATCGTATTTTTCACAATTAATTACTTATGTACTAACTCCTGCTATACCACAAATTCATGAAATTACAATTAGTAATGGTATGCCCCTTTTAGTATTTACTTACACAAGTACTCTTACATTTCATGTTTTCACGTTATTACTGTTTTTGTTTAGTTTTTTTACTTAACTTTTTATTTCTGTTCATATTTCCGTAATTACTCAAAATTGGACCCATTTTTTTTCTTCTTTTGCTTTTGCTTAGAATCACCTATACTATAATTTTTCAAAGTATTGTCACTCCTTCCTGGGATATCCTATATAGAGAATATACTTTGTTATAAACTATATGGGCTGAGATGGCTCAGTGATAGAGCGTTCACCTCTGGTGCATAGGGTCCTTGGTACGATCCCAGGTCGCGGCAGGTGAGCTTTATGGTGAACAAACACCGTATGCGTGGGTTTTCTCAGGGTTCTTCCGTTTCCTCCCACTTCCTTCATTCCACTGTTTCATTCATTTCTCATCATCACCGTCTCCTTTAGTTCAGCAGGCATAACCGTGGGACATAAAACTTAAAGACTTAATTTCATTTTATAAACTATATGTGCAATTTTCATTTGAACACTCTTTATACATGCTGTTGTGACGTAACTTCCTTTTGTTTTGCAACTTTTACCAACATAAGCAATACACTGTCTCAAAAAAGGAAGCTAAAGAATGTAGCTTGTTTGCTTGTAAGACTTTTCTTTCTTTATTTCTTTATAACCATCAGGCGCTAACTCAAAGTATATACTCAACTTCCTTACCTCTTTATGTTTAATTTTAACTTCATCCAAGTACTTTTGTTTCAGCACAACACGTGGATCTTTGAACGGTGGATAAGGAAGTCCAGTGATAATGACCCCTCGCCCATTCCTGTCTGCAAAATCTAATCCTTCTGAAACCTATTAAAAAAATAAATAAAATAAATTGATTTAACGACTGTATCTTAACGTGTGACATGCAAAGAAATACTTTGATTGTTAAAGTGCATCTTAGTCTTTACACTGTATGTTTTCAATTATTTCCTATGCATGATCAGTTAAATCTACACAGGACTTAAAACGTGTTGATGTTTATACACATATTTATACAAAATAATAAACAAATAAACAGACCTAATGCTTATTTTGTATCTTAATTCACAGCATTCTCAACATAATAACTTTCTTGTTTAATTGTGACTCCATCAGTAAACCACTCTTTATAGATTTTTTCCCGACAGAAACGAATAATATCATTCCAGAGGCTCATAAATAACATGATACGAGAGTAAGTAAATAAGTAACTGCAGTATTTATCTATTTCTTTTCAAGTTGGCTCTGCGGCATTGTGTGCTTATCAAACGCTAGGTGTCACCGTTTGCTTTCCCTCTGTAGATTGCACCGTTATAACACCAGTTCGTTTTGTGTTGTTGCGAAGTAAAGTTGGCCGCGCCACTCTCTGTGTGCGCCGAAGAAGAACAGCGTTCTGTCATTCGTATTTAATGGTCTGAAGGTCAAAGGCGCAAATCTGTCTTCAACATTGGGGGGGACGGGTAAGACGTTCCCATATATATATATATATATATATATATATATATATATATAAGCGATTTTCAAAATATTTATGAAGTTGAAAAACAATGCTGTGAAGGATCAGGGGAGCAGAATTGTCTTCAGTGACGTATTTAGGAGACTATCGGGCTCATTCTCCCCTCGAAATAATTTGTTAGTTTTACGCATTCCACGTACAACAATAATCCTTCTTACCATTTCTAAGAATGTCATTGACTTTCCATTTTCTTATGCTTTTTGTTCAGAAATAATACTGTATTTGTCAAATTTCATTCCATGTAAGAACTGCGTCCTTAATTGTTCTTTCTGTCATCCTTTCTATTTTTCTGTTTCTTTTTCTTGACGTTACTACTTTCATTTCTCCTATCATACTTTATCGACCGTTGTCAGTTGTGATTCAAGTTGGCCGTCATCAGTAACACCAAAACTAAGAGTAGCTGATAAGCGAAACTAGTGCGCGGATTTCCACACCAACATGCGCGGATATCAACATGACAGGACTTTAGTTATTATAACAAAGAAACAATTATATCGTTTAGTTATTTTTAAAAGAAGGAAATGTTTGAATTAAAGAAAATCAAAACGGGGGAATAATTAGCACGGGAAATTAGGACGGCCAAGAGGATGCTTTCTTTTTCTTGTATGAATAGAATAAAGGGTTAGATTCACTTCTAAATTTTTGTATCATATCACATAGGATTTATCGATCTGTAATTCTTGCCATTATAACTTCAATTTATGCATAAATTAAAATATATTTAATTCTCAAACTCAGGTGGGCAATTGCCCACTTCCTTCCATGTGTTGGGCATAGAAAGAAAATCCTAAATACGCCATTGGTTGTCTTCAACATTGGAAGGTGGGCAGATTTGAGGCTTATTCTAGATAAGGGAGATGAAACTCATATTACGGTAGATGAATCTGATCAACTGTTGCAGAGTATATTAGGTGATGTAGATGAAGTAGTAGTACATATCAGTATTACAAATCACTGCCGTGAAAACATTCTGAAATCTGAATACATGCATATTTATAATTGGTATGTTTCTAATTAGGCATCCACAAAGATCCACGTTAAAATTGTTTTATAGTAATATAATAATATAAATGACGACTTCCCCAAAACTATGAAGAAAGAATATCAATTATGTATGACGCAACAATACTCTTTGAGCAAAATTATTATAATCTTAATAACATTACAGGAATCGTTTCAGAAATCTGACGCATAACATACTTTTTACTTAACAGATGTAACCTTAAGATTATAGAGAAAAATATTCCAGCAATTGAATTCTTTTCTTTGCTTACGAAACATCCTCTCTCAAAAGAAAAAATGGGACACGCGGAAATACGTAGGAACAAACCATGGTTCGAACTAGCAGAGAAGAGAAAACAGGCAAAATTACGTTGGCTACAAAATCCGAATGAAATAACTACACAAAATTTCGTAGACATCAGACGAGGAACTTCCAAAACTTTTAGAACAAAGAAACGCGATATTTTGAAAGCTAAAATTTAGGAACTTGAAGATAATAGTAAAAATAAAAACATTCGGGACATGTATAAAGGGATCAACGAATTTAAGAAAGGCTATCAACCTCGTTCTTATATATGAAAGAAAGCTGATGGAACAGTTCTCACTGATACAGATAGCATTTTAAATAGATAGAAAGATTTCTTTGACGATTTGCTTAACACGCAACCAAAAACTAATGTGCGTGGAGAAAGGAAGATACACACCGCAGAACCGTATATTCCAGAACCCAATCGAATAGAAGTAAAAATCGCTATAAAGAAATTAAAGAAACACAAATCTCGGGTGTAAACGAAATTCCAGCTGAGTTAGTTTTAGCTGGAGGCAAAAAATTGTGGAACAAGATACACAAACTCATTCTCCTTATCTACAACAAGGAAGAATTGCCACAAGAGTGGGAAGAATCAATCATTGTTCCAATCCACAAGAAAGGCGACAAAACTGACTGTAATAATTATCGAAGCATCTCTCTTCTGTTAACATCCTATAAAATCCTTTCAAACATTCTATTAGCAAGATTGACCCATACGCAGATGAAATTTTTGGAGATTATCAGTGTAGATTTAGACGAAATCGATCAACTATCGACCAAATATTTACCATTCGCCAAATACTCGAAAACAAGCGGAAATACAGTAGTCCGGCACATCAACTATTTATTGATTTTAGAAAGGCTTATAACTCGGTTAGGAGAGAAACATTGTACAACGTTCTTACAGAATTTGGAATACCGAAAAAGCTAATTAGATCAATTAAGGCATGTTTAAATGAATCCCAAAGTAAAGTCCGGGCAGGAAAATTTTTGGCCACGAGCTTTCACGTTAAGAATGGCCTGAAACAAGAAGATGCGTTGTCGCCATTATTATTCAACTTTGTCCTGGAATACGCTATAAGGAAAATCAAAGATAGCAACCAGGGCCTAGAGCTGAACGGTGTTCACCAGGTTATGCGTACGCTGATTATGTAAATTTAGTAGGGGATGATAGGAGAAAACTAGAAAGAAATGCAGAGGTCTTATTAGATGCGCTTGCATGGACATGGGTTTAGAAGTAAATGCAGAGAAAACTAAATACATGGAAATGCGTCGGGACCGTAATACGGCAAATTATGTATGTGTTAAAATATTAAATAATACTTTTGATAAAGTGGATACTTTCAAATATCTAGGATCAATATTAACAGACGAAAATCATATTCACGAAGAAATTAAATGTCGACTAAAAACAGGGAATTCGTGTTATTATTCAGTTCAAACCTCTTGTCGTCGCGAATTCTGTCGAGGGATTTGAAGCTTAAAATGTATAAAACGATAATCATACCTGTTGTTCTGTATGGTTTAGAAGCATGGTCGCTTACTGAGTGCAGAGCATAGACTGAAAGTATTTGAGAACAAGATCCCGAGATAAATATTCGGACCAAGAGGAACGGGAATGGAGAATGGTGGAACTTCATAACGACGAACTACGTAAATTATACGGCTTACCAAACTTGTTAAGGTCATCAAGTCTAGGAGGCTTAGGTGGGCAGGACATGTAGCCAGGATGGAAGAAAGTAGAACGCTTTCAAAGTGTTAGGGGTAAGACCAATCGGAAAACGACTATTAAGAAGACTTAGGCGCAGATGAGAAGACAATATTAAGATGGATCTCGCAGAGATAGGAATACAAAGTAGAAAACTGGATCCAGTTGGCCAAGAATAGAAGTCAGTAGAGAGCTTTTGTGAACGCAGCATTGAACCTCCGGGTTCCATAGGCTATAGAGTTAGTTAGCTTACGAAGCATGAGTAGATGCCTAGGCTGATACTACAAATAGATTAAATGCGCATTTACTGAAAAGATGGGTTCTATTGACATTGGATATTCTATATACTCTTCGTGTGCTAGGGCCTAGGGGAGAGGAGGAGATAAGATTCCATATCAGGTTACGTCACGCACAGTCGCACGGCCTTCATTTTCATTAAAAATGGAAAAGCCAAGAGAAACAAATTTCATCTCACTTTCCTATGTGGCAGTCGGACACAACTCATCACAGTTATCTGCAAAAAGCACTTTTCAAGCACTATTGGGAGAGCCTCCAGTTCCAATGTTGGGGGGGACATGTCTCCCCTTTTCCCCGGAATTCGTGCCGTACCTACAGCTGAGACAACTTTCCAGCATGAGGAGAGGGGCATATCCTCCTCTGGCATTTATTACAATTTGTGCCCAAATAGCGGAAGTGGAATAAATACATATTGATGAGACTACTAAACTCACTACAGCACGAAGTTCAGTTTGAAATACTACAGAATACGATTCTTTTTTAAAAAAAATGGAAAAGCCAAGAGAAATCAATTTCATGTTACATTCCTTTCAGGCAGTCGGACACAAATCTTGACACTTATCCGAAAAAGCACTTTTTAAATCAGATTATTGGGGGGGACAGTCCCCCCCAGGTCCAAGATTGGGGGGGACATGTCCCCCTCGTCCCCCCCGGGATTTGCGCCAGTGCTGAAGGTGTACCTGAAACGGAAAGTCATAGAAGATTTTCAGCACAATACGGGAAAAATGTGTTGCCACACCAAAGTGTCTGCCAGTGGATTGAACAGTTCAAAAGTGGTCGATCGAGCGTGAAGGATGAGGAAAGAGCAGGGCGTCCAGATACAGCAACAACTGATGACATTACTGAATGAGTCCGTGCCTTGATTCTGAGTAACAGACAAGTGACTGTTGATGAAGTGGCAACCCATATGCAGATTAGTCATGGTTCTGTATGTGGCATCATGCACAACGGGCTCAACTTTCTCAAGATCTGTGCGAGATGGATTCTGAAAAACTCAATGAAGACCACAAGCGAAACCGTGTGAGAATCTATCAGCAACTACTGAACGAACTATGCTAACAAAGGTGAAGCGTTTCTCAGGCGAATCATCACTAGAGATGAAACATGGATTCATCACTTTGAACCAGAGAGCAAACGACAGACCTTGAAATGGAAGACCCCGGATTTCCTGCAAAAGAAGAAATTCACGAGTCAACATTCTACAGGAAAAGACATGCTTAAAGTGTTTTGGGACCAATCCTGGAACATTACCTGGAAACGAGGTCACCAATAAACAGTAAAAGGTAAAGTGATATGCTGGTAAGCAAGTTGAAGCCTGCAATTCGTAATTAACGCAGAGGTCGATTGATGGAAAGTGCTCTTGTATTGCATGACAATGCGGCCCACATACCGCTGCCCACACCACTCAAACTCTTCAGATGCTGCGTTTCGAGGTGCTGGAGCATCCTGCATACAGTTTTGACCTCGCCCCGTCGGATTACCGTCTGTTTGGTCCAGTTAAAGATGCTCTCAGAGGCCGTCGATTCAGCTCCGATCAATAGGTTAAGGAAGCGGTCCATTCGTGGCTTGCTGCGCACCCAGAAACCTTGTGCAACAGTGGACCACAGGTGTATTAAAAAGCAGGGTGACTATGTTGAAAAATGATATGAATAAAAGCATTGTAATAAATAATAAAACTGGATTGCAGATATTTATTGACTTACCCTCGTACTTAATGACATAATATTGAAAAGTACATGGCAATAGATAAATCTTTTAATACCAAATTAAATATTCATGTGTGTTCTCAGCTGCTACGTGCTACATTCTTCTTCTGAGCCAAATACTATAATTGGACGGGAATTCAGATTAATTTTGGATTAACTGAACGCAAAAGATATACAATATTGACTAGCTTTCAAAACCACCGTATGAACAACGAAGTAATAACCAAAAAATACAATAATTTCAATTGAAAGTAAGAAAGAAAAGTGTTTAGTAAATTATGCAGTAAATATTAACGCTAATAAAAAGAAACTGTCGAAAACTATCAAAATCAACATATATACTCACTTTGCCTCTGCATACTGCCATGAAACATGCACCTCTAGGTTGGTTATCTTGAATTTTAGTATAATATTCATTCATGGTATTATTAAAACCATCCTTAGTTTGAGGCTCCACGTAGATAGGCTATAAAATAAATATCTGACTAATTAACTACCATATATATCATGTATATTTTTTAAAAAAAGTTAGAATATCGTGATATTTCACAGATTAAATTTTTTTTTAAATTAAGCATTCAAATAAAAATTGATAAAACGTAGCGTTGAATTTTTTCCACTTTCCATTTTGTTAATAAGCAAAGAAACAAAGTAAAGATAATCTTAATTACTACAGTAATTCATAAATTTACTTCGTGATGGTTGTCATATAATATAAAAGGAACCATCCCTCTTTCCGTCTGCGTACATTTCGTACTGTTATTAGTCCCAGACGGAATAATTTTAAAAATTTTTCTCACGAAAGGAACGTTTTTCCTACGTCAGTAGAACAATTATGGTTCTGCCAACGAATGGATTGTATATATATATATATATATATATATATATATATCTTGAGAAACCTCAATCAATATTATGCTTACCTTTAATTTACAGATTTTCTCCCAGAGCCCAGAAAGCTGCCATTCTTCTTGACACTTCTTCATAATGGGATAAGATGGGAAGAACACCAGGAGCCCATCAGGAATAATACGACTGAAGTTAAGAATACACTGTCCCAGCGACGAAATATATTTGGGATCATTCCTACAAGTAAGCAATATACAGATATTACTATAAGAGAGAGAACCATTATTAAATACCAAGTCATTTGACGTTACCTACCATAATGAATGAAAACTTCTGGTCTGTGTCGCTGTTTGCCATATTGATTGAAGGATAAATATTTTTATCTTGTAAAACTTACAAACGTCAGACAATGTTCACTGATTTCCTCTAGTATTTTCTTTCTTTTTCTCTCTCTTCTGTATACTCCAATGACAAGCCGCTCGTGGTTTGAAAGCTATGTAGCAGTCACACTATGGTTCATTCCAGGAAACAGGTTTTCTCTCTCTCCCCGCTCATGAACGTGGTCTAATAAGTGTGTATTTTGAAGTTTCTCTTTCCATCATCAACCTCTGCACGCGAAGGTATAGAATGTATGTAGATAAATATAAATACACCTGAAGAATTAACTATAGCTTTCATAATAAATCTACATGTCTTAAAGCACTTTATTACATTTATTATTGGTATTAGTATAGTAGTAATTTAAATGAATAGTTGTCATTTTCTTGGCAGTCGGAGTTGTGAAATGATGGAATTCCAAGCGAAGACGAATTGGGAATTGAAAGGGATCTTACTGTATTTATACAATAACTAATATGTTATCCAATCTGTTTCTCATCATAACAATAGTTTCTGGTAGTTATAAATACAAGTTCTATCACAATAACATAAGTAGTGTTGCAAACTTTACCAACGTACATCGTATCTTTAAAACAGTTTGAAATATAAAATTGCTGTAAACGGCATTATGATCTTCAATGTCCATTGAAAATCAATTGTGTGATTGGAAATGATACTTGTCTAAGTACTTTATCGAAATAAAGCATTTTGAAAAAAGAAAAGGAAGAAAAAAGATGCTAAATTTTCAACCCCTTGTAAGTATGCTCCTATTAGTTAGAAACTCTTCACATCATGGTCTTAGTATACTACGCTAAGATATTTTCGATGTGCATTGCAACGTCTTTGTCATTTGCGTTATTACTGTTGAAGTGGTGTACCTGTGTCAATATTTGTGATACTGTAGTCATCTGTGAGTTTAATATTTCGTGAGAAATGCATTATTAAAAGTTGAATTTTTCATACTCGTAATCAGGTCCGACAGAAAAAAATCTTCACATGTATGGCACACAAGGGTAGAATTTCCAACAAGATATGTCGTAACATTTTTCCCTTTCGTAACACACACACACACATTATATATATATATATATATATATATATATATATATATATATATATATTCCCTTCCCCAAGTTGCGGAGCTGAATTTGGATTTAAACGGCATCGAAAGTGTCACTGTTCATTTCAGCGACCCAGAAAAGTATGGATTCGACGCTAATATCGGTTATTTTCGATCATTTTTAAATACCCCCCCCCCTCTCCTACGTTGTACCGCCAAAGTGAAACGATAAAAACCATCCCAAGCCCGAACCTCATCTATGTGGCAAATTTGATCGAGATCGGTCGCGTGGTTCAAGAGTATGAAGTCACAAACATACTTTCATTTTTATTTATATATAGATATAATATGTATAATGTGTACTATGTCGACATGGCTACGTAAAACGTTGTTCATTGCAAGCGTGCCTTCTACTAAATTCCTTTCCTTTATTCTTTCGCTCAAACACACATTTTGCTTCAGCCCGTCACGTATGAGTGATGACGTCTCTCGGCGAGGAAAGGGAAGGAAGAAAGGATTGGGGGAGGAAGAAGCGGCCTGGGCCCTGTATGTTAGGTGCCATCCCCACATTTGCCTGGTGTGAATAAGGAAAACACCACTTAGGAGGGCTGACCTGAAAAAACTTAGACTTTTCCAACAGAGTGGCCCACTCGGAATCGAACCCGGAACTGTTCGCACCAAAAGCGAGAGCGTTTAGCAACTATGCTACACAAGGCCACTTCTCTATAAACTAGTGTTTTACATAGCTTCAGCTATAATAACATGGATGTAAACTACAAACACAATACGTCATTAAAAACACGGAACCAAACTCAAAGCACTGTGCTGAACGACATACATTTTGTAGGCTTTATGTTTAAGCTGTTTCATTGATTGGAATTTAATGTCCGCTTTTAGCACCCAGGCTATATGTGACATTATATTCCATCTATTATTTATCCTGAGCCAAGTAGCCTCGCTAGTGATCGCCCCAGGACTACGTGTACAGAAATGGCAACTTCAACACCGAAAGGTACATCTTAATTTAAATTGCAACTAAGTCATTATGTAAAAGAGCTTACCTAGTATTGAAAGATGAGTTGAGGGGAAATCCATCTGGCCCATTTGATAATATTCCTACCCAAACTTGATTTGGTGCAATAATGTGTGGATTCTCCAAGGTAACAGGTTGACGAATTCCAAGTTCTGAAATTAGCGGTGGAAGTGGAGATAACGTACCACTCGTCAGAATCACACAGCGAACATGGTGATCCAAGATTGACTGCATCCTGTACAAACGAACACATACAACATGTCAAAACTTACAAAGACAATATACACGTATAAAAATGAAACAATGTATAGTTTTCTGAAACGAAATGGAATTTCTAATTTAACGTTTCGTACCTGTGTGTTGAGGCTAAGGGAGACGGTGCTGATGATAAATGAATAAATGGTGGAATGAAGAACATGAGAGAATACCCACAAAAAATTCATACACAAGCTCTCTGTTCAACACAAAGTTCACATGATACGAGCTAGGATCGAACAGGAACCCAACGCACCAGAGGTAAGCGCTTTAACACTAAGCCATCATGTCCATCATAAAGAATTCTGTGAAAAAGAATTTATCCCAGTTCCCTACAGAGGTTCATTTTTTCTGGCTGGGCGGCAAAATCCAATATTCTCATAATTTTGATGTGTATTACGTTAGTAGAGTTTCTGATACTGTCTTGTGTCTTTTGTTACGATCTCGTAGCGCCTTTGGGCCAATAGGACCCCAATATAGTGACCTTTTCATTCGTGGTTCTGACTTGACAGGCTGTTTACGAAGTTCTCTCATAATCTGCAGTCCACATTGTACTCTGGACTAGAGATTGAATATATCAAATAACAATGACAAGTGAATAATGATTTAAAAGTTATCCCACATAATCATATGGTTTGATAAACAACCTGTGGCCCTTTTGGACCAAAGACAAGCGCTGTACTAAAGAAAGACTTGAATTTTTCCTGGCGACGTTTTAATAAATCTTCTCGGGCTATCAGCGCGGTGGAGATATTGACATCCGACATTTCGAATGCAGACATCGCATTCATCTTCAGGGATTATGATGAAGAAACAGGAGACGAGAGCATGTATATATCGTGACTATTTAGGGACAGAGCTATGAATGGGGATTTGTGATTGGCTGACGGATGCTTGGCTCCTGATTGGCTGTTGTTGTGGCTACGAGAAATGGCTTTGTTCGACCAGATAGGGCTGAGTTGAAATCCAGCAATTTTTGGGACAGAACAATAAAGGAAGTCGTAGCTATCTCACAGCAAAGAAACAGTCTCAATAGAGACAATGGATTTCATATATACATGCTCACTCTCCGGTCTGTTCATTACAATCCCTGAAGATAAATGTGATGCCTGCATTCGAAACATTGGATGTCAGTATCTTCTCTTTTAATAAGTCTTCTCGATCTAACACTAATCCTGCAGAGCTTAGTCTGTACCAGCCAAGCTTCAGGCAAACTCTTAAGTACATAAAAAACCTAATGTTCACTTTCAATTATGAAAGAAAACATTAGTGAAGCAATATAGAGGAACTCTGTATTTTAAGTTGGATATCCTTAATTTCACTGAAAATATACAATTTATACAAATGACTAATTTACGAAGTAATAATTGTCCATGAATATATTTACATTGTTCCACAGACGCAATGGCCTACTTAGAGACAAGTTTCTTCTTATAGTCTTAATTCCTACTTCAACTTTATTGCTAAACATATTCTGGAAGATAATGCCTATTTTCATCATATATCTGGAAAGTTTCAATAAAATCTATCCTTCAAGCAAAAAGTTTGATGATAACATAAAACACAAAATAACGTCATGTACAAATTCGGACTAATGTTTTATACTTACAGTCTTCCCATTGTTAAGATGAAAGGAAAAGAAAATTCACTTTACGATTTACCACACATCACATACATTTAATATCAATACATTTCTATAGTAACAGTTTAATTCTAACAGTTGTATTTCTATAATAAAAGTACATGCACAACAATGCCACATATATATGTGTGATTAATAATAAATTATATACCTACTATTTTTACGATATACAATCTAACCTTTGCTTTGTCATAGAGTAAGTTCTAGAATCTAGAACTTATCATCAGAACTTTTATAACATATTCATACTACGACTCCAAAACCATCTAGTGTAATATAATAATCAGTAAGGCAAATTATACAAGAACACGTACTTATGCTAAATCTATCAAAGTTACTTATATTTCCTGCAAAATTATTATATCTACTCGAATTAAAACAAAATTCAATAACTTAAACATCGACACAATCATACAATCAAATGAATTCCTCACGGACTGTGAACATGTTATACTACATTCATAATATAATCTCATAAATATATATATTCAATTAAGAAAGGGCATATGGACGAAATTCAGCAAGAAGAGTACATAATTCTACGTTTCTTTCGGTTTTTCTGGATTAATAATTCCAGTTATAATAATGAACTTAACATAAATTATGGAATTTGCATTAATTTATTTCACCTACGAACTTAATATTTGTATCATGTTCAGTTTTTTGCTTCTCCTGTAGAACTTGGTAAACAGGTGTAGTTGTTAGTCGAAGTTTATTGTTTCTATTCATCTCTGGGGCTACATAACACATGGACCTAGAGCCTCCTCGTGACTATACAGTTAGCGTAAGCTCCTCTGGTGCAGGATATCCGGGTTCGATTCCTAGTGGGAGCTCTCATGGTTCAGATCCAACATTAAGCTATAGATCCATGTCTTATGTAGCATCGGTGCTGAACTCTAAATCAATCACGCAACGAGATATGGATGTAGTTTATTGTGGAATCCAAACTACTGTAATGAGTTTAATGCTCTCCCATTCGGAATCGAGAGCAGGACTACATACATAAATGACGCACGGGCTAGCCACTACACTAGCGCGGAGTGCACATGATATATACATTCTAATCCAAAAACAATGAGTGCATTGATTATGACTGTTTTGAGTTTAAAAAAAAAAAAAAATCCAAGTCCAAATTTGGGTATCTTCGGAAAGATAAACCAAAGATGTTGACCCGAATAAATAGAGCTTCGAGGAATGATCACAAAAACTGTCTTTTCGCTAGCATCCGTAATTCCATCTGTCAAAAAAAATGAAAATATATCCGCAAAAACTATATTGATGCAGATACTAGCAGACCTCTAGTAATAGGTTTAGCATCATACAACCTCAGAATTAGAACGGTACATTAACTCCTTTCAATCAATCAACATACAAGTCATGGACACTCCTTGCTAATTTTCTCCAATATTACGAAGAAATTTCAGTCCGTAGGTCCCTCTAAAACGACTACATTTTGGAAGTATTAATAGTGGATTTAATTTTTTACATACATTTTGCGACTTTATTATTATTATTATTAAACTGCAGTAGCTCAGTAGTAGAGCGTTCACTTCTGGTGCATAGGGTCCCTGGTTCGATCCCAGTTCGCGCCAAGTGAACTTTGTGGTGAACAAACATCGTATGTGTGGGTTTTCTCGAGGTTCTCCCGTTTTCTCCCACTTTTCTTCACTCCATTTCATTCATTTATCATCACCGTCTCCTTTAGCCTAGCGGTATAACCATGGGACGTAAAACAAAGACTTCATTTCATTGCATTTTATTAATTTTCAAGCTAATTCGTGATTTTTGTTTCGTATCTCACAACTTCCGTCAAAAAAAATGATCAAAGTTTGTTTTATAACGATATCTGAATTAAGATGGAACACGCAATCAATACTTAAAACAACATGAAACAGGACTTAACAACCAATATTAGAGATGAAACACACCCATTTATTGGTGTTGAAAATTTCTTTAAAAGAACAAATTACTCACCCAAATCCAGGACTGAAGCACCAATAACTAACGATTCTTCCTGTTGGCTGGTTTGAGGATTTTGATGATCCCAGTAAGTCTAGCTTTTGTTTCTTGTTCTTAGGTTCCTCTGCAACTACGTGAACCTACATATGGTACAGAATATGAATATAAATCAATGGTCACATACAATGCAATAACTATTTCTAATTAACAGTATGAGTGAAGTAATATTATACATACATACTACTCAACTCAATTAACGTTAATTCAATTCTAATAATAATAATAATAATAATAATAATAATAATAATAATAATAATAATAATAATAATAATAATAATAATAATAATAATAATAATAATAATTAGTTGTAGTAGTAGTTGTAGTTGTTGTTGTTGTTGTTGTGGTGGTGGTGGTGATGATGTTATTATAATAATAATCCCATTATGTCAGTTTTATATTTGATTTCTATGGCATTTATGATTTAACCTGGTACTAATACCCAACCTACCTACGTTTGATGAGTAACGAATCCCATCTGTAATACAAGTCACATTTTTTATGCAACTTGTACAAGTAATAAAATAAAAGTTTTTACCTTTTTGTGGTGTTGGTTATATCAACTTATATTTCACCCACCTACTCTGCTGCGATCTACGAGCTTGTTCCAAGCTTTTAGCTTTCCTATTCAGGTAAGTGCTTCTTTTTTACACTGCACATAAATTTGTGTAGAAATGTATTATCAAAAACTGGAAATTATTGCTGACCGGCACTACCAACAGAAATAAATATTTCTCGTAATTTTTATTACCTCAAAAAAACATACGAACACTACAAAAACTGGATGAAAAACAAATTCGCAGAAATGCGACCGTCAATTTTTTGACTAGATGTATACGTAGCTTCAGAAAAATTTTCGTGAAATTCTTAGATCTAGTGTGGCATTCGATTTTGGTTGGTTGTTTTGAGTTTAACATTTCTTTCAGTCCCAATGCTATGAGACGTGATCCTACAGTTTAACATCGGACCCGAATCAGGTAAGCTCCCACCGAGAATTAAACCTGAGTCTCAGTGTGGCACTAGTCTACCTGGAATGGCAGGTGTCTAGGGTAGTGTTATTACACAGAACATTTGCGATTATATATGTTAACATAAAACGTATTGAAAGCACTCATCAGGATGAATTCTATTAAAAGAGATTTTCATTTCTATGAATCACCCAAGACCCAACTATGTTAAATAATTTTATTATTACGACCAGAACCTCAACAATATTTATACAATTTACATACAAAATTATATCAACTATTTATTCGTCTCATAATAAGAAGCAATGCACTCTATCAAATGCAGTGTTTTAGAGTATACAGATTTAGAGTATACAATAAAGATTTTTTATAAATAGTTTAATGTCCCATGATTATGCTTCGAGGCTAAGGAAAATAGTGATAATGATCGAAATGAAATGAAATCTTTAAGTTTTACGTCCCACGCATATGCCGGTTAGGCTAAAGGAGACGGTGATAATGAGAGATGAGTGAAAATGGTGGAATGAAGAAAGTGGGAGGAAACGGGAGAACCCCGAGAAAACCCACGAGCACGGTGTTTGTCCACCACAAAGTTCACTTGGCGGGGGCTGGGATCGAACCCGGGACCCCAAGCACCAGAGGTGAATGCTCTACCACTGAGCCACCGCGCCCCCCGTGATAATGATCGAATTAGTGGAATGAAGAAAGTAAGAGGAAATAGGAAAACCTCGAGAAAACCCACGCACAGTGCTGTGCAACACAAAGCCCACTTGGCAAGAGCTAAGATCAAAGGATCCCACGCATCAGAGGGGAGCGCCCTACCACTGAGCCACAACGACCCTTAAACAATTGAGTGATCTCTCTTTGCACGAGCTTGCTTAATATTCAAAATAATTATTCACAAATGAGGTATGTACAGTAGTAATGAAGTATATTCATACCATCTGCAGATTTTGAAAAAATGAAATGAAATCTTTTAAGTTTTACGTTCCACGGTTATGCCGGTTAAGCTAAAGGAGACGGTGATGATGAGTGATGAATGAAATGGCGGAATGAAAAAAGTGGGAGGAAACGGGAGAACACTGAGAAAACCTACGCACACGGTATTTGTCCACCACAAAGTTCACTTGGCGGAGGCTGGGATCGAACCCGGGACCCCAAGCACCAGAGGTGAACGCTCTACCACTGAGCCACCGCGGCCCTCTGCAGATTTTGAATTCTGCGCACTATAGAGCTCAAGGAAAGTAAAAAGTAACAATAAAACAGTTGACATATAATTAGTCACCATAAATTCAAATCTATTTTAAAGTGATGGGATCTATGACGTTGTTCTGCAATCCAGCTCTCTTGGAGTTAAAATAACATACCGGAGACTCGGGTTCGAATTTCAATCCAGTCATGCATTCTTTAACTCTATACAGGATAGGCACAGAGCTCCTTTCCCCAAATGAAATATGCAAGCTAGCTTTTTTCGTCTTTTTAACACTAGAAATAGCACTATTGTCTCTTAGTTTGGCTGAGACTGGTAGCCATGTTTTTGAACGTGTTTTGTTTAAGAGTTGTTTATTGAGTGAGGTTGTGTTGAGTAGTAGGTATTGAGATGGATCGCAAATTATCAAAGGAGCAACATGTTTTCGTGCTACAAGCTTGGTGGAACCACAACAAAAACACAAATAATGACAGCAGACTTCAGGAGAAAATTATGCTTGTGTATGCTAGATTCAAATCTCTAAGTGGATTGGAACTTAATATATAGAGAGATGCTGTTCTTCGTAACTTCAGATTCTCATAAGAACGTAAAGCAAGAGTAATAAAGAAATGAAGGAATCCTGTTTACATTGACAAATATCACTTTGCAATGCAATCTTTTCCTTACATTTTACCGGACTAACTCAAGTTATAAAATGAATCTAATCAAGACAAAAATTAATGAAGCTGAACGAAATATTGAAGTAATACTTTAGCGGATTTCAAATTAAGATTACTTTGATTATAATTTTTACTCTGTTGCAATACCTTAATATTCGGACAACTAAATACATAGACACATAAACATTTTGGAAGCTACATTAAAAAAAAATCTTTAAAAAACAAATAGCAGCGTCACGTGTATACCACCTGAAAGAATGTATATTAGCAAGGGGCAATTCATCTATAATGTCCCCATATGATATACGTAGGATCATATCATCGGATAAATTGGGTGGATCACGTCCTTCAATGAACTCGATACCTTTGAACTTCTACATTCTCGCCAAAATTGATGGTGATCCATCAAGCACTTCTTAAGACTTTTGTCTCACGGACGAAGAGATGCAGACAGGTTAAATATATAAAGAAGTTTTGGATAGTAAACCAAACTCCTTGAAAATCAGAAAAACCGGCATCATCTAATGTTGAAACAGAAAATTAAAATCTTACCTTGTAACACTGCTTTATATCATCAATATGACTTAAGGAAAGGACATCCTTGCTAAACGCAACTTTAATTAAATCCGAGAATTTCTGCAAGCCCACTCCTCGTTTCTGGAAAGAAGAATGGCTTGTTGTTGTAATGTACTGAATCACTTTGTCCAACACATCTAACACGATATTCTTCTTTCCATGTGTCAGTTGTATTCTGGCCAACAATTCAAAAATGTAACTACCAGGAAAAGTGCTTCCTTCATGGTCGTTAGATATGGGAATCTCATCTACTGCCTTTTCAAATTCAAGGAACATAGTTTTCAGAATAGCTAAATCTTCAAGAGTAAAATCTTTCGGAGACTGGCTGTCTTCTAGCGATAAACCTTCACTGGCACCGTCCATAAAGTCTTTCATAACCTATAATAATAAAGGAATCAATAATGTATTATAAAATGTGTACAAGAAAAAATAATTGTTTGCATAGATCAGGGTGCAAAATTTCGGGTCGCCAGGTCGCCACTGGCGACTAGAAATTGAGTTCAGTAGGAATGGTTTCTGCCTAAACTCACAGGACTGAGCAGTTTCGTTTCGCACGAAAATAATTGTCACTGAGTGAGAGAAAAAAGAATGTGAAGTTTTCACAACGTTGTAATTCACTCCTCTTTTCTTGTGAGAGAGGCTTTAGCAGTCTCAACAGAGTTAAGACTACCTACAGGAATTCACTGAAGACTGACACACTGGATAATTTACCGACAATTTCCATCAATGGCCCTTCACATAAGGACATTGATCCAGAAACTGAAATCAATAAATGGTATATCAGTCCAGAGGGAGAGCGTTACATAAACCTGAAGTCTTAAGGTAAGTAATTTTTTAACATCTATATGAATTGTTCAATTCAAAATTGATTATCCTCAACATAATTGCCTGGTTTTGAAATGTTATGCCCTAATGTAATCTCTTTCTTTGTCAAACCAAAGGCCCTCGGGGAAGGAGGGCGGTGCTGATCTCATAATTTGTACGTGAGAGAAACTGGCAACCATCATTTCTGGATTGGCGAGTACGTCTAACTTCGAAATTTTGCTCCCTGGCATAGATGTATGTATTCACACAAAAAATCGGTTTAAACAATAGTAATCTTCGGTTATTTTATAAAAATCCTTCTACTCTAATAAGAAAATAAACATTTTCAATTATTATGAAAGTTTTTACACGCATTACATCTGACTTGAACATGACTATGTACATAGTAATGTAACTGACAGTAAATCAGTAGCGGATCCAGAAGTCCACTCCCCCCCTGTAAGTAAATAAGTTTTTAAAGACTTTTGGATTGTCTAAACTTGATCTCTGCGCACTTAGCTTGAAAATCGTATTCCACAAAGTGTGACCACTACCAAGCCAGAACTCCTACTACTCATGCAAAACACAATATCTTTATATATCCCTTTATTCTTAATCTTTTCGTATATTTCTTATTATTCTCTTATATACAAATAATCTTCTACGAACACACATACTTATCTTAAATCATAATCTGAAATCTTATTTCTTCATATCTTTATAATCTTTCTTGTAATCTTAATTATAATCCATCTAACATCAAACTATCTCAAATCTATAACAATCTATATCTATTTTCACATTTTCACATGCATTTCCCTAAGTAATAGCAAGTAACGTATTTATGAACACTTTTTGCTCCACTCATCTTCAAACACCCCCCACCCACCCACCTTTTTCAAGGAAAATTATTAAATTATTACTCTTATTGTGTTATTTCAACGACACGAAACTTTTTTTTTTTTCAACATTTTGTTCTCAGTTTATTACTTTGTATTACTACAAAATAGCTAATATCACCAAGTATTATAGTGAGTAATATTTTGCGCTCTTCTGATCTTTCCATCCTTTCGCACAAAAATATGAAAAATATAAATCTCCGAGGCAAGAGGTCTAACTTACGTAAAATTAATTATATATATATATATATATAATACACTATATATTTAAAAAATAAAAGGTACAACTTCAAATTGACTTACACGGAGGCTATGTACAAACAGTAGAGCGGAAGTTATAACACAACAAGTATGAAAAAAATGAAATTTTCTCCAGTTACTTCAATTCAAAATTTCTAGCGTCGCTCCTGTTCCAGAAGGGACACGTAGCTAAAAACAGTCTGCGAATGCAGGTAAACAACGTGATGCTTGTCTCTCTCTTTTTCTATTCATAGAACAGAAATTATGAGGAAACAAGAAAAACAAGATCTGTGTAAAATGCACATACTCCTATTTCTTCTTGAAGTCGTACAAAATTTTTTTTCTCTTCCGAGTATAACGAAACTAGGCATGTCTCTTACAGATCTATATATACAAACATGTATCTTAAGAAAAAATCGAAAAATCTAATTTATTCCCAGATCTGCAGCTCCCACTTAAGGAAATTCTGGATCCGCCCCTGGAATAAATGTTAAGTTCAGCTCACGCGTGCACTTGTTTCACAAACTGCAAGGATCTTACTACACTTCTGCGTGGCCTACACAGAACTACTTATTGCACTACTTGTGATCTTTCGATCCTTGAGGATAGATAAGGACGATATCTTTTGCTCTCTGAGCTGGGAAAAATTCCAACAGCCCTACAATTAAAACATAACCACAGTTAAACTTACCTTTGTAATGTCATCAATACACAATGCTATGTCCGTACTTCTTATCTGTAGGGATGCTGATTCCTCACACATTTTCTCTATATTGTGAGCTTCATCCAAAATCACCACGTTGTTCTAAAAGGTAATGTATGTGTATACTAATTATTATTATCACTTTCAAAGAACTCACTCAGAGAAGTATTCAAATGTTCAAATAAAAACTAAATGCACTGTTTTACTTCTTTCTACGACGCTACGAAATTTATTCGCTCATTCATTAGTTTGCACACATTTTGCTATCTAAATGTTTCTTAATCACAAATTGTTAAACAACAATCATTATAGTTAAGACGTCATTTGATTTTGTTTAAAATTATCGTTATTTAAAAATGATTTCTATCGCAACAAAATACAAGGTGTGATCAAAAAGTTCGGTGAATGTAGTTACACAGTGCCATCTATCGATGTTGCATCCATTTCAACTAGTAAGCCCCGTAGCCTAACCTTTGGTACAGCCAGTGTCGAGTTTGAACGAGTTGTTAGTTGACTTCCAGAGGCAGAAGAGTGAGGACGTGTTAAGAATGCCTGTGGCGTGCCAATATTAAATTTTGTTCTAAGCTGCAAAAAAAGTAGTGTCAAAGAAGCTCACGAAATGTCAAAATCAGTGAATGGCGATGAATTGGTGGCATTGACGACTTGTTTAAAAATAGTATGATGGATTCAAAAGCGGCAAGGAGTCTGTTGAAAACCAGCAACGATCGAGATGTCCTTCGACGTCAAAAACCGATGAAAACGTGCAAAAAGTGGCACAAATTATTTGTTCAAACAGGCGAATTACTATTCGAGAGCTTTCCGACAAACTAAACGTCTCGTATGGGTCTGTGAAAAGCATTTTAACCGCTGATTAAATGGGCAAATGGTTTCCTTCTTCATCACGAGGCGAGTTTTTGGCCGTAAAAATGTTCCTGTCTGTCCACATTCGTTGTGCTCTCCAGATATAGCACCATACGACTTCTAGCTCTTCCCAAAAATTAAAACCGTTCTTAAAAGAAAACGTTTTGACACCATTGCTTACATTAAGAGGGCCACGACAGAGCAGCTGAATGCCCTTCCAAAAGAAGCCTTCCATAAATGCTTTCAGTTATGGATTCAACGTTGGGATAAGAACATTGCTAGCCAAGGACAGTACTTTGAAGGGGATTAAATCAAATTCCATACAAAGTTATTACTTTGTTTTTAATAAAATTATTCACCGTATTTTTTGATCACACCTCGTATTAAAGGTTTTGAAATTCAGCTTAATCTTTGTTTTACTCCTGCCGATGCTAGCCTCGCATAAAAAAATCGATGGGTTGATCTTTAACGAAACAGAAAGAAATATTATCTCAAAATGTTTTTTGTGAGCGCTTTCATGCATAAAGTAATTTAATTTATTTATATAATAAAGAACTTAACAAATAAATAAATAAATAAATAAATGTAAAAAGTTATTTAGGTATATCTAAGAGGAAAAATGTGTTTAAGGCCATATAATAATTTGCAGATGTTGTAGGATGCATATTTAACATAGGAAAGGAAATCATCTTGCATCCGGTGCTTTTATATCTCTGTTAAAACATCGTACTTCTATTTAGGTGCTGGGGCAATGATTGCGAGGAATGCACTTGAAAAGTTTTTTCATTCGCACAAGAAATCCTGAACTAAATGCAGACGGGGGAAATTTTCATCACCGATGGAACTGCATAATCAAGAACTAAATGAAAGATTGATTAAAAACAAAATAAAATTTTATTCTTCATTTTGTACATATGTAAATAGGTATTTATTTAAATTGTAAAACGTCACACGCCACCATCTTTTGGCAAAATGTTCTAGACTCAAAAAGCACTGTAGCTATACTGTCCCAATCTTGTAAAACAGGCATGTCAAAATTGCAGGCCGCATGCAGTTCCTCATTAATTTTTCTGTGGCCCTCCTTTCATCTCGAGAAAATAATAAAAAAAATATATAATTTAAAGTTTGAATAACTTTTCTCATTTACGAAAAGAACCAAGTCTCCAATCAGATCCACGTTAACAGACATTGATCTGACCTTCATTTCATATTGATCAGACATTGATCTGAAATTTGCTACAGCGAGCAGCACGTCTCTAAACATCCGAAAATTGGTTGCAGAAAAAAGAAACCACGTACTGGAAAGGAACTAATAAGTATCTAACTACTACCTGAACTTCCTTATGCTTTATACTTATGCTCTATCTATACTTTATTTTATTTATTTATTTTTAAGAATTAAAGTAAGATTTCATATATTTACTCATTTTTTGAATACATCATTAAGTTTTTTCTTTATTTTGGGCCGAACTACTTTACATTGACAACTATTTGGCTCATCTGAGATACTGAGTTTGACAAGCCTACTGTAAAGGAAAAACATGAATATCATTTTAATTACTATAACAAATTTTGTACAGTCCGCAGCAAAAAACCTGCAACATGAGCATGTAAGTTTATTGTGAAACGACAAAGTCTTTTGCTCTAAAATAAGTGTGCAGGGGAGAACGCCGAGGTTTCTTCTCGTGCCACTTAGACGTTATGTTGATTCCCTGGGCTGTTAGGCGTAGTTTCACAATAAACTTACATGCTCATGTTGCAGGCTTATTGCTGCGGACTGTACATAGATGGACTGACAGAACTGGATTATTCCAAGGCAATAGTGCACACAGTGAAACAAGTCCGTGAGAAGTGAAAATGTCTAAACACGAGAAACCTTCCCAAGAATACATTTTACACCCTAAAAATGAGTGGTTATAATTCGAACTACAAAATGTTAAATATTATAGAGCATTTTGAACGCTTGGAGTGTTTTGTTATTGCCGAACTACAAACTACATAAGGTCTTAGTAATTTCTTTCAGTTTGAGGTAGGAGTGTTTGCAATCATGAACCCAGCGGGCCAAAATATAGAACTATGAAGTTTTAACAGGGATACAAAAGCATTGGGTGCAAGGTAAGTTCCCTTTCAGTGTTTAAGTAAAATTAGTCAGTACCATTGAAAACTGTAAGGATATTTTATACACTCAGTTACAACAATTATCTTTCAAGTTGTGATTCTGCGTATGTATGTTTGACAAAAGATATATACATACAAAGAATCTAAATAATAAAATATTTAAGAAATACGAACATCTGAAAACAATAATAATCTCTACTGCCAGAAGAAAAACTGAATTTTTTTTGAAATATTGCATATGTTCACGTAATATTTCTGTCTTCAGAGAACACGGATAAGAATGTGAAAAATTTAAAAGTAAAAAAGTACAAACCTCCAATTCTACGCCGTGAGCCTTTCTTGACTTCGGATCTAACAAATAATTATAAGGCATGAAAATTATATCAGCTTGTGTCTTCAGTTCTCTAGCCATAAAGTACGGACAGCACCTAAGATTCTTTCCAATTTTCACCAAATCCTCAATGTCCATTACAGCACCATCTCTAAACGCTTTGTCTCCTTTCTTAGATTCAACATTGTTGTAGAAATAGCACACACGAGCTGACACTCTCGCATGGCACATATGGACTTTGTTGGCATTATTTGTCTCTTTTGACACTTCTGGGTGAATGCACATCTGGTCTCTGGAACCAAGCACTGCTACTTTCATGTGACTATACGCTGTGCGCTTTAATTCCTGAATAGCTTGTGACAGCTGAGAATGTGTTCTTGATGCATATATAATTTTTGGCATGGCTGAAATTGAGAATTAAATGTTAATTAATAAATCAAGCACAATCAACTATAGAATGATATTCAGAGTGAAAAGATGAAAGACCGAACCGGAAATCGAAAGCAGATCTCTGATTTACCATGCGAATGTGTTACCTAACTAATTGTGAGGTATCGAATTAGTGAACTCCTCACAATCTCTAATTGAATGTCATGGATATGGAAACTGTTATTTTGACAAACAAAGATGGTAACTGCCTTCTTTCAGTGTATTGTGTTTAAGTTATTCCATTTTTAGTAGCAGACAGGCTTACAAAGCTATTAATTTTAAGTAATGAAGATATCTTTTATCTGCCCAACAGTGGAAATATATATATATATATATAGTCACTATGTTTGTTACTTAACTATTGAACCACGCGACCGATCTCGATCAAATTTTCCACATAGATGAGGTTTGGTCCTGGAATGGTTTTTATCATTTCACTTGGACGGTGTAACTTAAGAGAAAAGGGGAGGAGAGGGGGAGGATATAGAAAAATGACTGAAATTGACCGATATTAGTGTCGAATCGATAGTTTTCGGAGTCGCTGGGATGAACTGTGATACTTCCAGTGCCGTTTAAATCCAAATTAAGACCTTTATGTCCAAAATGAAACTTATTTTTCCAGTGCGAAGAACGAGTATTCTGCTAGTATTAAATATAGAGTAGAAGCAGTTCAAGAAATAAACTCGAGAGTAATAACATGCTCCTCAACGTTACAGAAATAGAATTAACGAAATACATAAACTTTTTCAAACGTCAAAACGCGCCACTCAAGTAAACAAACTCTGACTTTTATAGAAAACTAGCTTAAATGTTCGTTCTTACCACGGGGAAAAGATTTGCAGAAAGTACCTGAACCCTCTTACCTTTTCTTAGGATATACATTTCAAGGAAAGTGTAATGATAAACATAATGTCAGCACTTCCCACCACTCCTACTTTTCACTCTCCATGCCGATCGGGGCCGAACTTGGACATAAACGGCATCGAGTGAATCACTATTCATCTCAACGACCCCAAAACTATGTAGTGGACACTAATATTGGTCGTTCTAGATTATTTTTACATGCTATCGACTTTCCGCCCTCCATGTCCATGGAGGAGATGAAAATGAAATGAAATGAAATCATTCAGGTTTACGTCCCACGGTTATACCGGTTAGGCTAAAGGAGACGGTGATGATGAGAAATGAATGAAATGATGGAATGAAGTGGGAGGAAACGGGAGAACCCCGAGAAAACCCACGAGCACGGTGTTTGTCCAGCACAAAATCCACACGGCGCGAGCTGGGATCGAACCAGGGACCCCAAGCACCAGATGTGAACACTCTACCACTGAGCCACCGCGGCCCCTCATGGAGGAGATGAATTTGGAGTCAAACAGTATCAGCTGAGTGTCGCTATTTATCTCTGCAATCCCGAAAACTATGGATTAGATACTATAGCCATGCTACTCTATGAACCATTTTCCAATTACGTAGCAGCAGAGTCTATACCAGAAGACAGCGTCAGACAGCGCATTTGTCGCTGGCTGCTGTCTTTGAAAGTACTCAGCTGTTGCCATGTCATGCCAATTAGCAAAAGTCATACAGGTAGGGAATTTCAGAGGTGTGGGATAAATTGCACAACAGTATTAATTCCACGTGCTTCCAGGTCAGTGAGAGTAAACAAGTGGGTTGGGCCAGGCCAGGAGTAACAGCGGCAGAAGTGCAATATCTGTAACCTAAGTTAGGCAAGGGCCTATTCATGTACCAAAAATCATCAAATTCGGTGTAGCGATCTAGGAGTTCGCCGTCAAATGTTCTTATATATATATATATATATTTACATAGAAAATGTCCCCTTTCCCCTAAGAAACGTAATTTTCAAAGACGCTGTGAGACGGATTCGTTTATTTTTAATGAAGAGTTCAAATAACGAGTTTTATCTTCCTAACTTGATGGACTCGTGAAATATTAAATTTTACGTATACTCTATGATCTCTCGAGCTCCTTCGTGGCTAAGCGGTTAGCATACGCGCCTTTGGCGTGGGAGACCCGGGTTCGATTCCCGGCGGGAGCTCATGTGGTTCGGATTCCACGTTAATCAGTAGGTCCACGTCTCATATAGCCTCGCTGCTGAACGGGACGCTAAACTAAAATCAACTCAACTCAACTCTATGATCTCTCGCTCTGCTCTTAAATTATGTATTTTAATCAAAGTATCATGATGAAAACCCGGTTCGAGATAGTTTATAACCACACGCGTATTCAAAAATTCATTACAAACGATTCAACCGTTTTGCCGTGATTCAATCACGCACACACAAGATGACTTTCTTTTTTATATAATTGATATTGAAGAGGAGAGGCTCCGAAGATTTCAGTCTGTGATTTTGCTCAAATTTCGCACATGGATAGTACCGCACCAGAAAGCAATAAATCTGAAACAGTTCACGGTACCACTTCATAGGACTTGAGATACAAGGTTTGTCTGATTGGCCAAATTAAGACTTCAATGATTTCTCTCTCTCCAAGCGAGATTTTCTTCATTGCATCCGTCGGCGAAGTCGGAAGAACACGCTCCTAGTAATCATAAGGCTGATTGTTCGCGCCCACCACAGGGTACTTTTTTTTTTTTTAGTGTTTTTTAGACATCTGAATGTAAACGAAACCTGCATATAGACGATTTAACATATTTTGGGGAAGTAATTTTGTGGTTCGTTGGAGTTTCGTCGCGCCTCTAGTGCTGTTAAATTCTACGTTGCACGGTTGTGTCCTTTAGGATAAAGGACAGGGTGATTATGAATTATGGAATTAATGGTAGAATATAGAAACTGAAGGAATGCTGGGCCATCAATCACGCTGGAGCTAATCCTTACGTAGCTAAGTGCTTGAAAAATGTAAAAGCACAACAAACAAAAACAAACAATGTATAGTGTCAAAGTTTATGCCGAACACTCTCTTCTACTGGTAAATAAAAATCATCTTGTACCAGCATTTCTTCTATTTCTATTCTATCATTAATTTCATAATTTATAATCACCCTGTCCTTTAGTCTAAAGGACATAACCATGGAAAGTCGAATTTAATCAGCGGCAGAGACGCGACGAAACGCCAACGAACCACAAAATACTCCCCCAAAATATATTAAATCGCCTACATAAAACTTAAAAAAGTGCCCCGGGTGGGCGCGAACCATTAACCTTATTACTAGGAATGTATTCTTCCGACTTCGCCACGAAGGCGATGAAGGAAACCTCGTTTGAAGAGGGATAAATCATTGAGGTCTTAATTTGGCCAATCAGACAAACCTCTATATTTCGAGTTCTATTAGATGGTACCATGAACTGTTTCAAATGTATTGCTTTCTGGTGGGGTACTAACTATATGCGAAATTTGAGCAAAATTGCAGATTGACACCTTCGGAACCTCTCCTCTAAAGCTACAATGAATACCTTAAGGTATTACTAACTACCCAGTTCGCTTCTAGGTCACCCATGCAGTTTCTTGGGAAGTGGACTGAGTAGAATAATGATTAACCGGTACGATAAGCCTGAGACTCGGGTCCATTCCGAAACTAGTCGTGTACTCTTTCCACTCTTGAATATCATTCAATACCAATAAAAAGTCTAACATGCATCTAATCTCACCTAAATGACTGCACCCAATTTTCGAATTAATTTCAAATTTAATTTTTCACCAAAAACGGTCACGGGCTTCTCTGACAGAAAACACTTTAATTATTTGTTAATCTCCGCCACTAGAATGTGTCTCCAATTTGTTATGACTCACTGTTGCTAAGTATCGATTTATATTGATGCTTAAGCTTATTGGCACAATCACTAAACTTGATAAACAATAACAAACAGTTAGCTTGACTTAAGAAATTCCAAGACCACATAGGTTGTGATATAAAAACTCTATTTGTTCCAGCACCAACAAATGTATTAAAAATTGACGGTCAACTTAAGTTATTATAACTCTTTATACATGACCCGAAAAACGTTAAAGAAATTTAGATTGTAACACATGATCCAAACTTTTCTTGAGAGCTCCAAAGTTTGCTTTTTATTGACAGATGCACAATATAATCTTAAACAAATACCGTAAAATTATTATATCACTAGCTACGTTGCCTCGGAGTTTCTGAAGTCAGACTACTTCTCTATCATCATACAACAAGTTTAGCTATTGTACCAATACGCTTACACATTATTGTAAGTTGATATCTGGGAACAGTGAATCATACCAGGCAATGAATGAATAGTATATTCTAGTACTACAGACAAGTGAACAGAGGTGAACAAGTAACTAAAATGTTTTCTCACAAATTATAGAGTGAATTTTTGGTATTTAATAAACAGATCCAGAAACAAAAAAACAAGACGTAGGAAAATCGTACTTACTTACTATAAAAAGGTGTACGCTCCGGACAACGTCTGCAGAATATTAAACGGACTAAATATTGACATGAAAAAGTGGTCTGAATAAGATTAAACGCAACGCTAAGGAAAATAGTTTCACTTCATTTTATAATAATATAAATTGCATAAAATTAAAAAAAAAAAAAATGAAATTACGCCTTCAATCTGTGTCATTTGAATTTTGCTGGTTCTCAGGTTCAAATTTCATATTAAGAAGTATTGTGATGTTATTAGTACTTACCCCATGACCCCACTTCAGCACCTGTTACTCCAACTTTATTAGCTAATTCTTGATGGATGGACACCACATATTCACCATTAATATCATACAGGCCACCTTGTGCTTGGGCTTGTAGCTGAGCTTTCTTCATTGTCAACCACCCAAGAGATGAACACAACAAACTCAACGTTTTACCAGTGCCAGTAGGAGATTCCAAAATTCCATTCTGACCCTGAGAACAAGGAAAAATGAAATTGAATCTTAGAGTTATACGTCCCATGCTTATGCCGGTGAGGCTAAAGGAGACGGTGAAGATGAAAAATGAATGAAATGGTGGAATGAAGAAAGTGGGAGGAAACGGGAGAACCCCGAGAAAACCCACGAGCACGTTGTTTGTCCACCACAAAGTCCACATGGCGCGATACGATGTGATGTACGGGAGTGTTTGAGTGGCATAAACGCTTCACCGAGGGGCGCAAGAACGTTGATGATGATGAAAGACCGGATCGTCCTGTCACAGCAACACCAGAGAAAAATGTGGTAAAGTGACGGACATTGTCCGGAAAGATCGCAGGCTCAGCATTCGAATGATAGCAGACATCGAAAAAGAGTCAGTCCGCACAATTCTACATGACTATTTGAACATGTGCAAAACCTAAAGCAGGAGCAGAGGGACTTACGGAAGTAAGTTTGCAGTAACATAGTGGAACTCCTGGAAGCAGAACCGGTCTTGTTAACGAAAATAGTCACTGGTGACGAGACGTGGATCTTTCAGTATGATCCTGAAACGAAAAGGCAATCCATGCACTGGAAAACTCCCTCATCACCGCGACCAAAAAGTGCTCGCAAAAGCAATTCGAAAGTGAAGGTCATGTTCATTGCATTCTTTGATAACAATGGCCTGCTCCTGAATGAATGGATATCATCAGGTCGGATAGTGAATAAGCAGTATTATCAACAGGTTTTGGAGAAGCTGCAAGAACATGTAAGAAAAAAAAAAAAAAAAAAAAAGCCTCTCTTGTGGAATGAACTGACTGTGTGCTTACTGCTTTAACCGTTAAACAGTTTCTGGCAGCTAAAAATACTCCAGTGTTAGGAACACCCACCTTTTTCACCAAACTTGGCACCATACGATTTTTATCTTTTTCCGAAAGTGGAATCCGTCCATTCCATTTTCAGACTGTGGAAGAGGTGAAGCAGAAAACGGCAGCGTACTCGAAACACTGACATCTGAAGACTTCTATAACTGCTTCCAACAATGGAAACTTCGTATGCAAACGTCTGTTGAGAGGGGATGGGAGTGAGTGTGTTGAAGGGTATCACCTTTAATTTGTAAGATTGTGGCAATAAACCGTACCTTTAGCACCTATCCCGTTATTCTTTAGCCATATCTCGCATAAGGAACTTCCAGCGACTTACCATTGGAGTATATGATCTGGAAACTGACAACTAATACATAAAACATGGAGTAGTATTAATCACAATAACATGTGGAATCTTTACACAGAAAATTGTATGGATTACTTTAATTTCCACATTCCAATGTATAGTGTTTATAAGAATACAATAACATTTTTATTTACTTTTCCAGCTCGTTTTATTTATTCTCTACTCTATATTTCAACCTCTAGTGCTCCTGAGGACTTTCTCTGGGCTGATTATTTCTAGGATGAAAACTTGAACTGCTTCTGTGAATTATATGTCTTAATGTTCCTCTTAAACTGGAGTTTTATCCATGATCTGTGCAGCTGTTAAGTTTATATATTACACCCGCCCTCGACGGAACTGTCGGATGTATATTTATATGCCACACAAGTCTCTAAAGGGTTAAGAAATACGTTAAGACATTTAATTGACAAATGCAGTTCGAATTTTCTTTCTAGAAACAATCAGCCCAGACGAAGACTTCAGATTCATTAGAAATAAAATGAAATTTCTAGTTTAGATAAAAAGTTTCCCACAACAAATAACTTAGCAAGAATACCCTGTCCCTCCCATATAATGAAGATGAATTGCGACTTATATTTCTATATAGTTTTTCTATGACATATTAATCTCTACCCGAAAAAACCGCGAACGCGTGGACGATAGTCTTTGCTTGCAATGAGGAGTTCCCGGGTCAGAATACAAAGGCCGGCCACCCGGAGGTTTTTATAGGAATTTTCCTCAGTCCCACCACATGAATGCGGTACACATGGCTAGGTTTGAAGAATAAAATGGTGGAGAGAGAGAGAGAGAGAGAGAGAAAAAAGAGAACTAGTCTTCATATATTAATTCAGTATTTTTTAAAATGTATGTAGAGTTACGACAAAATTGCACTTACCTTCTGCAAGCATTCGATAACCTTCGACATGTAATCCTTTTGCACTTCATACGGATTAAAAGGAAAATGAACGGGAATACCATTTATTTCGATTTCTGACATTGTTAAGGACTCAGTGAAGCGATTAAATGTTCTGAAAAATGAAAAAATAAACGTAAAAATTTTAAATATACAGCCATTTATTTTATATTTGTATAATATATGCTTCATTTACAAATTCTCACTAAAGAAAATCCTTACATTGCAACTCGCGAATATATGCAGTATGCACTAACCTTTTGTAAACCTTTAACAGTGTTCAGCACCTGTGCCACTTGTGTCTACTTGTCCACTGATTTATATGGAGAATTCCTCCCTATTTTTTTAAAATTAACTGGAATTTTAATAGTAAGTTAAACTTTTCATTGTTTGTGTAATACACAATTATGTATACCGGTAATAATAATAACAATGCACAATATGTTTGCTTTGCATTGCGGGATAGTTTCTCAGTTAATATTGAAACCGATAAGTGATTGTAGTTTTACAATCTCCGACATAATAGATATTACAGTGGAGATGGAATATATTGTTGAGACGCTTAATTGATTGCAGGAAATCGCGTCTCCCTATCTATTACCGTTTTTATTTTAGAGCGATCAACGTTAAAATAGGAACTGGAAATCGATTAAAAGTGCTTCTCGCCACGGTCAGACAGAGTAAATATATGAGTTTTGTTGCTATATTTACACCTTAATAAAAAAAAATAATAATAAATTAGTCAACATACTCTGCGTATTCTTGTATTTTTATTTAGAATCCAACGATCTCGATACCTATACAATCTTTTGCTACATGCCTCCACCTATTTCCTAGCGAATTACAAAACAAAACCCCACGTGCAAGCATATAAAGACAGGCTGAAATAAAAGAGGTCTTAAGGCGTTAAAGTATAATATTCTTGTCATAGTAAGTTAAAGTTTGTATAGTTGGTATTTTAGTAAATAAAACACAAACTTATTAGTCGGCCAATATGCCAGACAAGTGGGACGAAGTTATTATGCACAAACAAATAGGAAAAGTTTGAGTAGGATAGGTTACGATACGACAGTTTCCATCCATATTTGCATATTGTTTTATTTACTTCGGAATAATAATTTCGGTTTCCTGACTCTAACCTTCTGCTGAAATATTTAACAAGGTAACTGAAATCATTATCTCGAACAGTGGCGGCGCAAGGCGAGCGTTAACCTTGAGCAAGATATATGGAAAAATAAAAATGTACTATATGAAGATACATGTACAAAAATCACATGTGTGTTGAAAGGGTATGAGATTACCTCCTTGAACCCTCTCCCCTTGGGCTCATTCCACGTCAAATCACCCAGGCCATGTCACCCACCAATTCAGAGTTTAATGAAACTCCGTGTATTTGTTAACACTACTAAGGAAGACTTGTAAAATTTTTCTTCCGAAATCCTAATAGTTTGTGAGAAATACGAGACCAAAGTTTCAGAATTTTAGGCATCCCGGTCGTTCTCAAGGCCATCTAATATTTCGTCGAGCTTAATACAAAAATTCATATCTTAGTGTCTAAGCAATGTATCACTTGGAAATTTCTACCCAAAGTTTATATAAGTCTGTAGAGCTAATAAAAAAAAAAATAAATAAAAACGCCATCAAGATTGCTGTACATTAAGGGTGAAAAACGCACCCTTGCACTTCAAAATAGTTAATTTTTTGTGTAAATTTCTAATTTTACATAATGCGCATTATCGCTTCGGAAGAAAAATTTTACAGGTCTTCATATCTTAGTAGTGTTAACAAGTACACGAAGTTCCATTAAAATCTGAATTGGTGGGTGACACTTCGGATTTTTTCTGGGTAATTTGACGTGGAATGAGCCCTTGATTACATTCTGCGTACGCCACTGATCCAAAGTAAATAAATCAACGCACAGATTGGTGAATAGACTTTATAGTCTCTCAAATTTTGTAATCATGCAGATATGGGTAGCAGTGTTGGGCAAATTTCAATTGAATTAACAATTAACAATTAATCTGTAAATTTAATTGTTAATTGCAATTAACAATTGAAATAAGTAATGGTTAATTGTTAATTGCAGTTGGCCATTAAAAACGGAGAATCAATTGCAATTGATCAATTGATTGAAAGTAACTGCAGTGGAAAGTAATTGCAATTGAATTCTGTAATTCAATTGCAATTGAAATTAATTCGCAATTGATTCAATTGCAATTGATTTCCACAGCAATTACTTTCAATTGATTGATCAATTGCAATTGATTTTCACTGATTAATTTTCAACACTGTAGTTCAGAGAGGGCGTGGGGCAATGAAAACTTTAGCCACGACCAATTGACTCACCACCCGTCGTGACCCACGACCCACCGTGACCCACTCTGACCCACCACCCACCATAAACCACTCTTACCCACAGACCCACCAAAACCCATTGTCATCAACTCTGACCTGATTCACGCCCTTTTCTCTACTGACTAAAGAGTTTAAACTTGTAATAAAACAAGCCTATAAAATTATCACTCATCGGAGTTTGAATTTTTACGATCAATAGCTCAAGCACCGCACTAATACAATAAAGGCGGATCTCACCTTTCTAATATAAATAAAATAGAGTTTGTTCGTATGTCTATCTGTCTATCTTTGTGCGACCTGTGGACGAGACGAGTGGAGCGAAACTTTTCAAAATTTGGTCACGGGTAGCTTGGTCTAGGCCCCAGACCAAGACGAAGAGCTTTTTTTAAAATTCCTTACTAGGGGGTCTCCAGGGGACGTTTACCGGTACCGGCCTCGGGACCAGACAAGTCGACCGAGAGTTACCAAATTTTGGTCAAAGATACCTTGGTCCAGGTCCCACACCAAGGCAAAGCTTTTTCGAAAAAATTCGAACCAGGGGGTCTCAGGGGGGCAAAAGTAGTAGAAAATGACCGATATCAGTGTCGATTTCATAGTTTTCGCGGTCGCTGAGATCAATGGTGAAACTCCGATCGCATTAACTTCCAAATTCACCGTATCCGGCTACGGGCCGTGGGTCAACGGGAGGGGCAGGGGAATGCCGAAACGTACAAGTAATCCAAAATGCCGATATTAGTGTCAAATCCATAGTTTTCGCGGTTGCTGATATCAATGGTGACACTACCACTAGCGATGACTTTCTAATTCATCCACCGTTGTATGCGGGCCTTGGGTCACCAGAGGGGGAAATTCCGAGACATGTAAAAAAAATAATCGAAAATGACCGATATTAATGTCAAATTCATAGTTTTCGGGGTAGCTGAGCTCATTGGTGAAACTCAAGACCGCGTTTACTTTCACATTTAGCCCCCATCAGATAAGAAACGGGGCATTATAACGGGAATCACGAGACATGTAAAAATAATCCATAATGACCGATGTCAAATCCGTAGTTTTCGCGGTGGCTGAGATCAATGGTGATACTTTCATTAGCGATGATTTTCAAATTTAGCCACCATTGTATGCGAGCCGGGAGTCACCGGGGGTGGGGAATTGCGAGACATGTAAAAATAATGGAAAGTGACCGATATTAGTGTCAAATCCATAGTTTTCGCTGTCGCTGAGATGAATAGTGATACTTCCACAGGCGTTGACTTCCAAATACAGCCCCCATCGGCTGCAGGCCAGAGGCATTGTTTTTTTTCAAAATTGGAACCAGAGGATTATAGGGACTTTTACCGGCATATGTAAAAAGTAGTAGAAAATGGCAATGTTAGTGTCACATTCATAGTTTTCGCGGTATTAGTTGGGGGTTGGTGGGGGCCAGAGGAGATTTTTTCACAATACGAACCAAGGGGGTCTGAGGGGGCGTTCACCGGGACATGTAAAAGTACTAGAATTTGTGTCGAATCCATATTTATCGGGGTTGCTCAGACCTATAGTGACACCCCCGATAGTGTTTACGTTCAAATTCAGCCCCCATCGGCCTTCCCAATGAAAACACAAATATGGCGGAACAAGTTAATGCTGTTCCGTCAGGAACGATTTCGAGGTCGTTTCCTTCACATCGTCTTGTGCGTGTTTTCTACCGTTTTGTAAGCCTATTTCCACGTTTTGTGATTCAATGGTAGTGGGTCAAAATGGGCATTCAATGTGGGAAGAAAATTGATCCACTCTCCCACCAGTATCGAATTTCAAGGTCGCTTTTTTCGCATTGTTTAGTGCATATTTATACCGTTTCTGCGCATACTTTCACGTTTTGTAGGCCAACGAAAGTGGGTCAAAGGCGACCTACAAATATGGCAGAGAAAGACATATTCATTCCACTTTCAAGGTCCATTTTGACCCTCTCCCACTGATGCACAAAGCGACACAAATCATGTATAAAAAATGTGAAGGAAACGACCTCATTTGATGGTGACGGAACAGCATTAAGTTATTCCGCTATACTTGTAGGCCATTTTGACCCATTTTTGTTGTCGCACTAAAGTGGAAATAGAAGCACTAAAGTGGAAATAGGAGCACAAAACGGTACAAAGCAGGCACTGTACGATGCGAAAGAAACGACCCCCCAAATTCGATAGTGGCGGAACAATGGCTCTATTTTCTCACACATTGATGGACCATTTTGACGCATTTCTGGTAATGCTCAAAACATGGAAGTAGGCGAACAGAACGGTACAAAATACACACTAAATGATGCGAAAGAACCAACCCCGAAATTCGATAGTGGCGGAATAGTGAGCCATTTAACTCCCACTTTAAAGGCCCGTTTAACTCACTTCCGGTGACGCACAAGACGAGGAAGTAGGCACAGAAAACTTTTTAAAAAATAATCACTAAACGATGCGAAGGAAACGACCTAGAAATTCGACAGTGTCGGAAGAATGGGTCATTTTGGTCACACTTTGGAGGTCCATTTTCACACACTTCTGGTAACGCGCAAAACGTGAAAATAAGGGCACGAAACATTCACTAGTCGACGCGAAAGGAAGGACCACGAAATTCTGTAGGTATAGTGGCGGAGCAGTGGGTCATTTTCGTCCCACCTTCGAGGCCCATTTTGACCGTCTTCCAGTGACGCACAAAACGTCGAAATACGCGCACAAAAGGGTATGCGATGTGAAATTAACGACCTCGAAATTCGATAGTAGCGGAACTCTTGGTCATTTTCGTCCCATCTTGGAAGCCCATTTTGACCCACTTCAGGTGACGCATAAAACGTGGAAATAAGGGCACGAAAATCCACTAGTCGATGCAAAAGGAAGGATATCGAAATTCAGTAGTGGCGGAACTCTTGGTCATTTTCATCCCACCTATCACAGTAAAAAGGTACTCTAGATTACAGATAAGAGATTACTCTAGGAGTGTACCCCATTAATAGTATGAGGTTAGATAGTATCTACTTATCCATACCTATCACATATCTGTGCTTACCTCGGTAATATAGTATTTATTTACTATGTGAATACTAATATTCACTTAACCTTACGTGGGAGAAAGGGGTTATAGTTATTTTATGAGAAACAATGACTACTCAATAATCTACCTTTTGCTATCTCATTTTATTATGTGATTTTATCTACACAATATGTGGGTGTGACTCTTACAGGGCTATTCTATACCCGATAATGACTACGGATTAATATGTGAGTCACCCACTTGTAAATAGATTATTAGCATTATCTCAATGTTTTAAATAACAGGCGTAATTATCCATCAGCGATACATAGATTGATATACAAATCAAAGAGTGTATAGCATTACAATGGAATACTGCTATCATTATTATAATTGTTACTGTTATTATACTACTACTCGGGTTTATCATAACCTTCGGTTACGAGGACTGTGAGAATTGCATTGCCTGACCATACTGATGCGTGAAATTAAGAAAACCCATAAAATATACAACTTACATGTTCAGATCCATCAATACTGCTGACTTAACCTAGAAGCGTTAAGACGGGACTCTCGCGTATACTCGAGACGAGACTAAACCGCGTTTACAGATGCGAGCCAAGACCGACCGTGACTCGATCTAAGACTGAGCCAAACTGAACCCCTGGTTTAGAAACCAGTAGTTTTTATATTTGCCTTATTTGTTATTTTTCTTTCTCATGTCCTTCCGGGCCAGTGCATTCTAGACTATGAAATAATAGTTTTGTGACGTATGCATGGAAAACACAGCTTTTACACTTTCACTGACGAAATTGTTTTGTCGTATGGGTATTATTCAGTTTCCTGGTGTCCTTCTACCTGTTTTTTGACCAAACCAATAATAACTTATTTTTCACTTTGGTATTTTTCCGGGTGACATTCACTTTTAATAATAAAATGTATGATCTTTGAAATTATAAAAATTTCGATCAAACTCGATGTTATCGTGATACACCTTCGAGACCCATTTTGAGCGTCTTCCAGTGACGCACAAAACGTCGAAATAGGCGCACAAAAGGGTACACGATGTGAAATTAACGAACTCGAAATTCGATAGTGGCGGAACAGTGGGTCATTTTCGTCCTATCTTGGAAACCCATTTTGACCCACTTCTGGTGACCCACGAAACGTGGAAATGGGGGTACGAAACAACACGAAAATTCAGTAGTCGATACGAAAGGAAGGACCTCGAAATTCGGTAGTGGCGGAGCAGTGGGTCATTTTCGTCCCACCTTCGAGGCCCATTTTGACCATCTTCCAGTGACGCACAAAACATCGAAATAGACGTACAAAAGGGTACGCGATGTGAAATTAACGACCTCGAGATTTAATAGTGGCGGAACTCTTGATCGTTTTCGTCCCACCTTGGGGACTCATTTTAACCCACATCCCACGACGTACAAAACGGAAGTAGACGCACAAAACGGCATAAAACGATGTGAAGGAAACGATCTCGAAATTCATTGGTGGCGGAAGAGCAATAACTTGTTCCGCCATATTTGTAGGCCCATTTTGACCCACTTCCGGTGATGCACAAATTGTGGGAATAGGCGCATAAAGAGACACAAAACACGCACAAAAGATGCAAAACAAAGTACCTTGAAATTCGTTGGTGGCGGAACAAGTTAATGACGCCGTGAGCACCAATATAAGTATATACTGTAGTTCTTACCAGTTGGCGCGGTGGGTCACTGGTAGAGCGTTCACCTCCGGTGCTTGAGGTCCCTGGTTCGATCCCAGCTCGCGCAGTTTGTACTTTGTGGTGGACAAACACCGTGCTCGTGGATTTCCTCGGGGTTCTCCCGTTTCCTCCCACTTTCTTCATTTCATTCATTTCCTATCATCACCGTCTCCTTTAGCCTAACCGGCATAATCGTGGGACGTAAAACTAAAGATTTCATATCATTTTTTGTAATTCTTACCATCAAGGCTGAGAACTGCACGGTCCAATTTTTTAGCCAAAGTAGAAGCCCAACCGGAATAGTGATGTCAACCGACTCGGATCGGTTCAACTGAGCGTACAGCTTGAACTGGCTTGGTTGGGATTACCCATCGACTGGGCTCAATTGAGCCAATGGCTTCAACCGGCTCCGTTGAAACGAGTCCATAGGCTGGGTTCGAGTCAGCTTAACTGAGCCGATGGCTCGAACCGGCTCGGTTGGGGTAAGCAATCAGCTCGGTTCGGCTCGGCTCGTGTGAGCATCGGCTCGAGCTGGCTCGGTTAGATGAGCTGTTGGCTCGGCTCACTTCTCGGTTCGGCTCGATAAGTGAATAAGCTGTGAGCGAGCCGCTTGAGCTGTTGACAACCCTAAACCCGGGTCGAGCAGTTTTGAACATATTTGGCTGGAGTCCCATAACTTTTAATAATTTTTGGCTCGAGCCCGAATACTTGCTCCTCCTGAACTCAAACCAAGAACCTCGTGACCGATGTCCTTGCCTCCTGAAGATTTCTTGACGACCGAGATCGACAGTCAACTAATTTTTAGTATTCCGATACAAACCGCCTATATTCCATGTTTATACAGGTACACGGTGTTATAATGATAATTAATTATAGTAGTAGTAGTAGTATCATTGATAATTATATTGTCTATGTATGATACTTGAAGATAGTAGTACTTGGAACTACACAAAGAATTTAATTCGAATTGGCTCGACTCGACTGGAAACTCGATCCGAATTCGAGTCGAGTTGGGGGAAATTTTTCGAGCCGAGATCTCAAGTCGAGCTCAAAGATGTCTGCTTCGAGCCGAGTCGAGTTTTAAAGAAAACTCGCTCGAACTCGTTGGTGCCCATTCCTATTGTATGCATGACGGGCATATAGAGTTCTTTCGAGGGGGATAGAACCATAAACATAATATATTTTAAAAAATACTTAGTTTCCCGGCTTTCTTCCCATAAGAGGGGGGGGGGAAAGGATGGTAGGTATCCAGCATTTCTTATAAGTACCTTATTTGAAATATGTAAAACAGTAACAAGTGGACAACACAATACACACACATCTTCTTATCTTCAGTTTTAATTGCTGATTTCAATTGCAATTAACAATTAAATGTTTCAATTGCACCCTTTGCAATTGACAATTAACAATTAAAAGTTTCAATTGCCTGGTGACCAATTAACAATTGACGAAAATTTAATTGCAAATTTTATGATTGAATTGAATTGCAATTGAAATTAATTGTCAATTACAAATTGAAATCAATTGCAATTGATTTTCAGAGCAATTACTTTCAATTGATTGATCAATTGCAATTGATTTCAATTGATTTTGCCCAACACTGATGGGTAGTAAATACAGTACTCCTGATTTACATGAGCAGTACATCAAAAATTGTCGTATATATATATATATATATATATATATATATATATATATATATATATATATATCGGGTTAAGTTCCAAAGTTGATCGTCCGTTTCTAGCAAAATTTTGAAAATTTGCCGAGAAGAAATTGATAATTTGCTCGTTTATGTGTTTCATAACATGGAATGAGAGCGGAAGTTGTGCTTTTCTTTATAAGCACTTATAAACATGAAACTATTTGGCAAGCGGAGGAAACTACTTATTCAAGATTAAATTGTGGGAAAGTAACGAACATTTGTATTCTGAACTGGCTACATTTGGGAGACGCTCCAGTTGGTATCTTTAAGTAGAGACGAGAAATTATACACTATTAATTTTAACAAAATAGGTCCAAACTTTCGTAATCCTCAGCTAACCCGACCCTACCCTACCATACTTATCCCTATCTTAATATATTCTACCCTAAAAATTGGTGATTTTTAAATTTTCATAGTTGTTATTACGCTTTCTGTCAAAAACCAGGCGGACGACCAACTTCGGAATAAATATCTGTATATCTTACGTTACAAGACCTTACGTTGGGATAGTTGGTTAAAAGTGGGTATATACTATATTATAAAAAAGAAAAAAAAACGTGGTATTTTGTGTTACTTTTTGTTCCTTTTCGATATGTACGTAAAGTTAGGTTATTTTTATTGAGGTTGTTTGTTGGTTATTTAAGATCCATTGCGTACACCAATTCTCCTTATATACACTTTTTAGATATGTAAGGGCACGGTGGTTCAGTGGTAGAGCGTTCACCTCCGGTGCTTGGGGTCCATGGTTCAATCCCAGCTCGCGCCGAGGGGACTTCGTGGTGAACAAACACCGTCCTCGTGGGTTTTCTCGGGGTTCTCCCGTTTCCTCCCACTTTCTTCATCACCGTCTCTTTTAGCCTAACCGGCATAACCGCAGGACGTAAAACTAAATTATTTTTAAAGATATGTATCTAAAAGTTAACTCAAAGCTTCTCTCTAAAAATTTATTAACTTAATACTGTAATAGGGTATTGTTTATAGTGCTAGTTGGAAACAAAGAAGGTAAGGATTCATTGTCTGTGTTATTTCTGAATAGCACGTAGTTGTAACACTTAACAGTTGGAAGATACTAATTTTGGGCAGTAATACAATAGAGGTGAATACGTATCTAATGAAGAGCAAAGAAAGCATGAAAATAAGAACTATTTGTTATTAAGAGTTAAGAGTGGCAGGTGGAAATGAAATAGAAGTAATTCTAGGTAAAGAGCAATACAACACTGAAAACAGGTTCATGTGGGTCTAGTCCGGGACTGCTATCTAACGAAGATTAGCCAACTACTTTAAGCTAACTTGTCCTATCATATCTTAAAAGCATTGACTCGCATATGAGAAATACACTCCCACTTTACAAACTATAGTTGAGGACAAATAGGCCTAACTGGGCTCCCTTCCCTGATCTACTAGCTTAGTAGCTCTTCCTAGATATGTTACGGTAAATGGGATTAAACACTCCCACAGAATTTTAACGTAACAGGAATACAGTACTGGTTTACTTTTGGCGCACCACTAGCAAGAATTGTTGAAAAATTATAATTCTTTCATCAATTTCCTTCTTAGTGTCCCTTCAAAGGTTTTCGCTGGGCGACATGAAAATATCTTACTTGTCATAGATGAAATTCCAGGGGGCCACCAGAATTATTGAAAATTTACAATTCTTATATGATTTGCGTATAATACAGCTTCCGCATGTATGGCATAAAAACTAAGGCATTACTGCTGTAACACCGGACCACACGAAAATCGAAAAAGATTACCATTTAGTTTCTCCCCTACAATACTACATTGTGACCCTGGCTCATTTGGTAGTAATTATTGTTCGAAATACAGTGTGGACGTATGGCATAAAAACTAGTGCATAACACGAACCAACTTGTGCTAGATGGCCATTAAAAACCACGAATGCTATCTAACCGAGTGAGAGTAGGTAGCGAGGGGGGTGCGTCCGTACGGAGCAGGCGCGTCAACGGCGGGGGTTATAAGCATAAACTAGGCTAGTGGAAAAACACTTTGTCATAAAATGTATGGTTTATGTGTTGCACAGCTTTGGTGGAATACTAAATGCCATCCAAGAAAGTACCAAAATGTAGGAATTCTAAATAGATCAAATTAGATTAGGTTTGCTTAGATGCCCCTCCTCTTTCCTGTAGTTTCAATTCGTTTCTACACATACGACAAACAGTTCGCCTGTTTAGTAGAGCATGTCTTTTACCAATGCCAACTGCACTCCTTATTTTTGTATAACTCGATAAAACTCAAACCTGATACGTGTTAATCTTGTCATTTACGCACCATTTCCACACCGCATTTCCATAAAACATAACTCACCCCTCCGCCAAAGTACACAAAGTATACCACTCCGCCAAATAGTCTCTTCCTCCTCCACTTACAGTGCCGCTTACATCATCAAAAACAACGAGGCAACAAGTATTTTCTTAACTTCAACTAGTCTCTCACCCTGATTTTCACTCTCTTCCGCACAAATCAAAATAAATTCTCCAAATCATCTGGTACATTTTCTAAAATTGGTCCGGCGATACAACAGGTAACGCTAAAATTAATCTGTAAAAACACAAACCAACCTGTGCTAGGTGGCGGCAATGTTCTAGATTACTGGTCCCCCCTTCCCTTTAAGCAGTAATAAAGACAGAAAACAACGTGCCTTGAGGGGCTCTAACCCGCCTTCACTCGCTCGGCAATACTGTGTAAATTACATGTATAAACTTCAGTACAGAAAGAAACCAACCCAGCTATTAATCTACATGGGGGACCAGTAATCTAGAACCTTCCCCTACGGGGCTACTATGAATCACGAATATCTAACCGAGTCAGAGCAGTAATATTGGTGGCCTTCACGGTAGTGCGTTCGAAGGGAGCAGGCGCGGCAGCGATGATGCGTATGTGTGTAAGCGAGGGCAATGATACGAGATTCAATAGCACTTATCATGGTTTCATACTAGTAACGCTCCACTTCTAAACATAAAATACAGGTCCTGTACACTGTGCAGAAATATACAGCCGGTCTAATAGTCAAATAGCATCTAATAGTAATCTTTTATATACATTCACTTCCTCACATTTTATCCTTCGTTAAACACTTGAAATGATTTTACAGTAGTAACCCTACACTTGTAGATTTAAAAGACAGCTGTATTACTTTGTATTTAATTCTGTCGCCTGCAGAAATTTGTTTCCTATAAACATGTCTTTTCATGCAATGTATTACATTTTATCTGTAAATCTTCCAAAATGTGGAGCGCCAAAACTATACCAGCAAGAAGAATACATTTTAAAACGTATTTAAAAACTGTTTGAAAGAATCCACAATCATAGTTCCTTTTGCTATTACACAAAGTGGAATTGAGTTAATACAAAATTGCATTGGAAAATGAGTATTAAGGAAATAGTACATACAGGGAACACAATTGCTCTATTACGCAAACTGATTTAACTCCTAAAATACTCACATTAAACATACGTATAGTATGTATTGACTGCTTCGTACATTATACCACAGAGAAAATTACACGAATATTTTCTCAGTTATTATACAATCCCGCGTTATGTCAAATTTATGTACCGCAAGTTCGCATTAGGGCAATTCTTTTGTTAAGGTCCTTCCAGTTAGCCAGATATTTGATTATCACAGAGCTTTCACAAAAGAAAACGAAAAATATATGTATTCTATCAACATTAGGATATTCCTCAACCATTCAAAATTACAGTATTCAAAATTATGGATCACATCTCAGAACACAAATAATGCAATAAGTGATTATTAACTGCAATGCGACTATTGCAAAGTAAAACTCATATTCTGCGTTGCGTTGACAAGAACCGACAAGGAATAAGGCACCATTTCACTTGTCGAAAATGTAGAAGCTTCTATATGCAATTTAGTCTCGGTTCCAATGTTTATGTTCTGGCGTATAGATAAATTGTCTCTGATAGAAATGAAATCTTTAAGTTCCACGTCCCACGGTTGTGGTGGCTAGGCTAAATGAGACAGTGATGAAAAATGAGTGAGATTGTCGAAAGAAGAAAGTAGGAGCAAAGGAAAAACCCTGAGAAAACCCACGAACACGGTATTTGCCCACGACCAAGTTCACTGGCACGAGCTGGGATCGAACCAAAGACCCCATGCACCAGAGGTGAACGGTCTATTACTGAGTCACTCGGCCCCTGTTTCTGATAGAATAAGCAGTGTAAGTTCCATAACTGATTCATGCAAATCCGCACAACTTGAGGAGTTTGAAAAATTAAACATGATGTATATGATGGCCGATTGTTTCCTCTTTCTTTTTTCAAAGTCCACTTTGTAAGTGATTTTTAGGTCTAGGAACCAGAATATATTATTTTTCACGTAATATGACAGTGGGAACTAATACAGAAATATTTTTCAGGTTGTGAATATCTCTAATCAAAATGTTTAATGAAAGTGGAGATGGGTGTATTTTCAAGTATGATAGTCAGGACAAGATGGTTGAATAAATTATGGAGGAATGTAGTGCGAGCACTACAAGAATTTAAATTTACAATTATTCATTTTCATTACTTATTAGCCTTCTTTAGCGTAAAGTGCATAAACGTATGACAAACAAAAAATATTTCATTTTATTTCATTTAGTCAATTATATTTGCTAGTAAACTGTGCAAGTAAACGGTGCACGTACAACAAAGTTTTTCTTATTATTACTGTTTGCTGATCTACTGCCACCGGTCATACATTTAAGCTATTCCCAGTTTTCGTAGGTTTCCTTAAGAAAATTTCCTTCGACTGTCACAAAATTCTCCCTTTTCTTATGAAATTTCCCCTAGTTTGTTGAGTGTCGAATTCCTATGACCGAAGTTACGCGATAACATTAATTTAGCTTATTTAAAGAAAGTGTTAACCAGATTTGTTTGCGCTTTATCTTTTAATTTTCCTTCTCTTTTTTTTTACTAAAAAATACACACAAAAACATCCAGCCGATAATGGGTGCCATAGGCGGCGCCAGGATTTTGGTAATGTGGGTGCAGCCTAGGATGGGACAACACATCCTTGCATTGTTGCCAGAACGCTCTGCACTATTGAACCTTAACATCTCAAAAATAGTCCCTAAGTTTTACTTTTAAAAAAGTAGAAAAAAAACTATATGATAGCAGGTAACTTATGAAAGACTTAAGAAATCATTCAAATATATTCAAACATAGGAAACAAGAAATACACAAAATAGAAAAGATTATTGTAGGAAATCTGAAAATCGAAGTTAATGTGGCTGCAGCTGCACCCACTGTGGCGCCGCCTATGATGGGTGCAAAATAGGCTATTTTGAACAACACACACAAGCACTATTGCCACTGTATTTTTTTTTTCTGAAGAACAAAGAAAAATTTAAGCATTTATATAGGTCAATCAGTCAACGCGAGAATTTCCCTGCAACTTTCACGTTTTAACGAAGAAATTCCATTTTCCAAATTTACCTACGAAATTTCCCTACATTTGGGAAATTTCCCTTAAACTACGGTTGATGTGAAGTATCTATGTTGGGCCCAATCATAGGAATTAAACGTACTATCGTGGACATAAGTGCATTAGCGCCTGTATTCTGCTTGGGCGCCTCTGGCATGTTAAAATTGAGAGGGGGCGGGGACGACTACAATTCTAGTAGACCCCAACTAAAGTTACGTCAAAATTATGAGTAAACTGAAATTTATTTTACTAATGGTGTGCGCTCTTTTTACCTTTATCAACACAATTAATCATAATTTTCTTCTATCACTGATAGACTACTTGCCGAAAAAAAACAAACTAAGTTTATATATAATATGGTTCTTAGGCAGTGACGACGCCAGAGGTGGGCAATGGAGCAAGCACCTCCGTAGTAGCTATTTCTGCCCCCCTGATTGCCACCTAGATTGACCCCCCCCCCAGACTCCTACAATCTTTAAACATTCTACATGTAGTATTTCATATCAGTATCATAACCAATCTCATTGTCAAAAGTCTACTTTCCATGCATTTTCTATGTGGCAGATTAGTCCTCAAGCTTTCTTCTTTAAGTGTCTGAGTATGCACGCATATTTCTGTTTTCTAATTTAGCGCCTTTTGAGGTAAATTTTAGTTATACTTCTTTCTTATGATTTTTAATTATTGTGCCTAGCTAACAATAATAGATTTGGTCGACTTGTTTTCTTCTCATTGGATCAACTTCGATTGGAAACAAAAAAAGGTAAGACCAGTTACGTAACTTGTTTGTATTTATCCAGGTTAGAAGTTTTCAGTTTCATATTTTGTTTTATTTAAAGGTTCTATACTTCTTTTTTCTGAAACATTATTCTCCGCTTTCAATATTCAGAGGATGTGCTTAGTTATAACAGCTTAGTTTGCAACTAACAGGGCTTAATTTTTTGAAGGGGGTAAAAAGAGTTGTCTTTTCCCTTCCTGTAAATGATAATAATAAATTTATGGGATTAAATTGATTCCCAATAAAACGTATTGTCAGAGTGCTGATCTTTCGTTAGTAATTGGTATATACTAGTGCTCCCTTACTTATTTTGTTTCAAACTACTGACGTGACGTCTAGCATGTGTCTAGGAAAGTTCGGTGCAGGAAATTTCGGTGTAGGAAAATTCGGTGTAGGAAAATTCGGTGTAGGAAAATTCTGTGTAAGAAAATTCGGTGTACGGAAAACTCGGTGTGGAAAATTTAGGTGTAAGGTAGATTCGGTCTAATACATATTGAATATTACCACTTACGATAATTTACGACACTTCATATTGTGAAAACGAAAACCATAAAATTTAACGAATAAAATGTTATAACCTATTTCAAGAAAAGCAAATTTATTTATTTATTTTTATTTTTTATTTTTTATTTTTTTTATTTTTTATTATTATTTTTTTTTTTTTTTTTTTTTTTTGCCTTGAGTCCAATACCTCTTTCATGTCTTTTATGGGGTATTACTATAAACTACGTTTCATCACACAATGAAGCTGACACTTTTTGTCAGAAATAAAACAATTACAACTATAAGTTCAGAGAATAGTTATAGGTACAACTAAAAATTTCCTATAGTACATCTAAGAACATATACAAGGTGATTCTTTTAAAACTCACGGATTTCATTTGGGTCTAGAATTTCTAACTGAAGTCCGATTTTCATGCGGTTTGTGGCAAATGATCAAAGAACATTGGGAGATTTATGAAACTATGTTTACTGGTTTAAATTCATTTGGGGTAATATCGGCCACGCCTCTAGAAAAGCAGCAAATATTAGGACTAGCTCAGGAGAGTAATGCTCCCGGAAGTAGGAACGGAAAACACACTTCTGATTGGTTGGCGTTATCTATGTCTTGCCACGTTGCATTCAAATAGCAGAATTCAGACGATTGTTGTTGTCAGTCCTCGCGGCCGAGTGGACTTGCGCTATATGCTGGTAAGAAACTCCCTTTTGTCGTGAGTTCAAACCCGGCCCGAGGAAAGTTTTTTAAACATTTTTTTACATTTTTAGAACACTTTTTAAATTAAAATAATACGAAAATAATACTCAAAAATGTGATTTACTTACTTTTGTGCAGATAAGTAGTAGTAGTAGTAGTAAGAATGGGTTAGAAGCCCCGCAGGGCTCGTTTTGTTGCCCTTATACTCCATGATATCTGGCTCGTTTTGTCCCCCTTGTACTCCATGATATAAGGCTCGTTTTGTTCCCCTTGTACTAAATGATATAGATTTTGTGACCAACTTAAAACAACTGACTAGGATAGCGCGTAAAACAGCTGGCTAGAGTAACGCGCGGAAAAACGTACTTCCGGGAGTATTACTCTCCCGAGCGGGTCGTCAAATATTCGCCACTGTACCGAATTGGAATTAGGTGAGGTGCAGTGTGGAGATTTGAGTTTCTTCGTTAGATGGCAACCTCGCGACGGTCAATAAGAAACAGGAAACTGGGCCGTTGTATTGAGCATTACGCTGTGCTACTGTATCAATATGTTCAGGACACAGTAACAATAATGTACTCTTTGGAGCAACGTGACTTTATCGTTAAAAAGCTTTTGGAGAACGGGATATGCTGTTGATACGCAAAGGGCATTTACACGCAACTTTGCCTCACGTTCTGCCCCAGACAGGAACATAATATGGTCGTTAGTGAATAAATTGCAGGAAACAGGATCACTTCTGAGGAAGACAGGGAAGCATCGGACCTCGCTGGCGGATGTTGTGGAAGATGTCGGGTACCCAAGAAATCTCTGTTCAACATGTGATTTATGTGTGTTACCACTAACACTTAATTTGTATTCTTCAATTTCGTTTCATATATCCAATATCTCATTCGAACTGTAACGTACAATGGCGAATATTTGCTGTTTTTCTTGCGGCCAGCTCTATATTACCCCGGATGAATTTAAACCAGTAAACATAGTCCCATAAATCTCCCATTCTTCCTTGATGATTTACAGCAAACTGCATGAAAATCGGACTTCAGTTAGAAATTCTAGAGCCAAATGAAATCCGTGAGTATTCATATCGCCTACATATGTAAGAGATTGATCAAAAAAAGTCTTAGTGGAAAGGCAATATAAAGCAGGGTGGTTTTATCAGATAATAGTTGTACAAATAGTTGACTTCTCCTCCAATCAGACACTTTAGTTTGTTTGCCTTAAGGTAAACAAACTAAAGTGTCTGATTGGAGGACTTTCAGGATTAAAGCAGGGGTGGATAACTTAACGTAACTGTAACGTAACGAAAATAGTTCTCTGTAACAAAATTATTGGTTATTTAATGTAGGTAGGTACAAGGTATAACACCAATTTTTGTTACGACACCGTAACGTTATTCGAGCATGTAACGTTATTGTACCGTAACTAATTGAAGGAACAAATCTATTTCGGGTATTCCATTCACGCTTGGTGGGAGAAAATCAACAACTGGTACCAGCTGAATGAGATTCTTTCCTCTGCGGGTATCTAATGGAACGAAAATGTGTGGAACAGAAGCTATTTCGTTACAAATACTATTTGCCACACGAGTAACACAGTTGATCAGACAGGTTTGGTAAAGGTATTGTGTTCATCAGTTACAGATCTTATCAGTTCTTTGGAGAGTTCCTCGGACATGGTATCTATTGTATTGTTCTTCAGAGGGTCACATTGAATTTCGTTCTTCAGGTGGTGAAGCAGAATGAATATTTCACTTTCATATGTTGTTATTGCAAATATGAAGTAGAGACAGGGAGAAAAAAGAGATCGATTTCTGTGAATATCATAGGAGGAAGTCAGTCACATACAAGGAAAAAGGCAGGTGGAAGGGGATAGCAGGGTCAGGGGGAAGCACAGAGTGAGACAAAAGTAGCAAAGGGGAGGGAAAATAGACAATCTCTTTCATTCTTCATCTTGCTTTGTTTTCATAGCGCTCTTCGCTGTCCACAACAAGAGTAGGATTAATTTATGTAAGAACTGTTCCATGAATGGTGGGCGCAAGCCTGTGAAAATCATATTATTATTATTATTTAAACAAAGCCCACAAAATAGCTAGGAAATTGTGTGATGCATGGCCACGTCATTGGCTATCAATCTGCATTATTTTTGGAATATTTCACCGTTGTTTGCTGATTCTTAATCCAGGCACATCCCCAATTTGTTCATTATATTGAATCAAACTATATTATTATTATTATTATTATTATTATTATTATTATTATTATTATTATTATTATTATTATTATTATTATTATTATTATTATGTCTAGCGAGCATAGCCTAGTGGCTAGCGTTTTTCTTTCGCAAAAGGGAGATCCTGGGTTCAAAGCTTGTGGCCTGCTACCCTGACCGGTTTTACCAGCTTTTTTCGTTGTTCCACAAAGTGAATGTCGGGATGTTATCTTTAAGCATAAATCCTGTCTGATTTTCTCCTTTCCTTTTTCCATTACTGATGTTAAAATATTCTGTTGTAAATTAGCCTTAGAAGCTGCATTTGAAATATTTTACATAAATAAATGAATGTTTAGAGCACGCCAGGCACGCGCCCAGATTTTTTTTTTTTTTTTTTTTTTTGAGGTATCCGAAGATTTTTGCAGGTCTAATACGTATATGTAGTATTTGACCTGTGTTATTCAACACCCGAAAAGACGACAATTGTTAATTAGTGCCTCTTATTAAACATGATAGAGCTAAAGATATTAAAATTTTTAGCCTATGTCAATCATTTCGATGACAAAGAAGTATACTTATAGTAAGAAAGTTCACAAATGTTCGTCGACTTGCGAAGTTTTGTGGGGAGGAATCTGAATCCTGTGGATCCCCACATAGGCCTTGGTTTCAATTCCCAGTGGGAGCTAAAGTACTTTTCCGGCGTTGATTCAGTATCTTGAGACAATGGAAAAGCTTATGGTAGACTAGCGGAGTCCGGTTACGTGCTATGTGCCTTCCTTTTACTTAAGGAATAATGCTGTTGTTTGAGGTTGCAATTCATCAAGTATAAAAGGGGGAAGGGAGTTAGTAAAATCAATCTCATGTTGAAAGTTTACACATGTAGGCCACATGGAAGACAATATTTCAATATACACTATGTAAAATATTTATAAGTCAAAACTTGGTGTATATTTTCGGGTCGCGGACATAAGCTCACCGGCATTAAGCTCACCTATGTTAATGCAAAAGCGGACAAAAGCTCCCCGGACATAAGCTCACCACTAATAATATATTTGTATTATAAGATAATTTACGAAATAAAGAATACAATAATGATAAGTAATTACATTTATAGATTAACTAATTTAATTGCAAAGGAAAATAAACCTGAATAAAATAAATAAGCAACGGAAAAACAGGTTTCTGTAGTGCAATATTTTCACAATTAATATTGAAACCCCAAAAGGTAATAGATTTCTTCCACTTCCGATTTTAGTAGAGGGATTAGAATACAGACGAAATGTATATTTTTGGGACGCTTAACTGATTGCAGAAAACAGATTCTTGTTATCTATTATAGATTTATTCTATAACTCTCAACGTTAAAACAGGAAGTTTCTGATTTTCGACCACAGAAGATGGCAGCTATTTTTAGAACGCTGAATAGAATGCAGAAAACCGCTTCTTACTGTTACAATTCCTGTCATTAAAGTGTCTGATTGGAGGACAAATTTGTCGTCATGTAAGGGCCATAAAATGTTAAAATCCGTCGAAATCTAGAATTCAAATAATTTCAGAAACACAATTCAATATAAAGTAATATAAAGTAGACAGTAAACAGTAAAAATGATAGTAGACAGTAAAAGTACGTTCTACAAAAAATTTGAACTTCAAATAATACGCTCATTTATCCTCAAAGTTGAGTTTTTAATAAATCCTACGGGCTATTCAGTTTGAACTTAAAACTAATACGCTAATTTATTCTCAAAGTTGAATTTTTAATAAATCCTACTACAACGAATCTTTCTTTACACCTAACATTCCCCACACCGAGTTTTCCGTACACCGAATTTTCTGTACATCGAATTTTCCTACACCGAATTTTCCTGCTGCCGTCTAGCATATTGACTAGGAACTGCTGCAAAATTCGTAGCCCAACCCAGAAGGAGTGCACGTGGAATGGTGGTTTTACTTCTTCTACACTTCCCCACGAGTCAATATACTACCTCGTACAGTGCTCCACTTTTTCCAGAAAAGTTTAAAAATCTTAAGAATTCCTCGCACCACTGTTGGTAGCACTATCCCTATCAGATCTAAAATGGCGTCCTTTCAAGTGTTATTTAAGTTTGGGAAATAAACAAGGATGTTATAAAATAGAAGATCTGCTCATTTGCCACACCTACTTTGCCCACTCTGCGCCACTAAGATCGCAATGTTTCGAGCCAACAATCATGGCGGAAACGAGAGTAGCCAATCAGACGTGCCGGCTCAGACGATGCTCGGTTGTTTTTTGGCTTCATTGAATTCATATAATGAAGATACGTATGGGCAGATCCTCTATTTTACAACATCCTTGGAAATAAGTACACGTAATAGTTAGACGGAGCTAAATCTGCGGAAAAAGAATGATCTAGACATTGAAATCCTAGATTATGCAATGTCAGTTGTGTTCGCAGGGGCTTGATGGACAGGTGTATTATTCTGAAGGAACAGAATTCCTTTCTTTTCATTTTCCGCGGCGTTGAACTTTGAATTTTTCTTTCAGTTTTGTATGTAATGCAGAGATTCTGGATTAAATATCTGACCGTTGCGGAGGTAGTCTACCACTCCATACTTATCCCAGAAGAATAATGCAAACAGTTTCTCAAGCTACTTCTGTGTCTTAAACTTCATGGTGCGAGGGAGAAATCAGTGCTACTACTATATTGACTGTTGTTTCGTTTCAGGATCATAGTGGCACAACCATATTTCGTCCATGGCTACTATTCGTGAGCGATATTGATCAGCATTACGGTCAAATTGGAAGAAGACTTCTGTTAATCCCGTCATTCTTTTATTCTCCTGACAGATTTTTTGAGAACCCGTTATGCCGAGAACTTGCGCATACAGAAACCATTCTGAATTATGCTACCGACGAGTTCCAAAAAAATCCTAGAATCTCTGACACAAGTTTCGCTGAGAAGGTAAAAACTGAGAAAGCAGGGTGCAGCCAGACCTCAGACTATAATAAGTAATTCGTGAGTTTACTATACATTTTAAAAACTATATAAATAATAGCTTAAGTTATTTTTGTCACTCAAAAACTGGGGTGGCCTAGGCCCTCCGGCCACGGGCTATATCCACCACTGGCTGAAATGCTGCAATTTTCAAGAATAGTGTTACAAATTGCATCTATGATTTCGGGAAGAGTCATTGCTTTTAATCATCCTGGATGTAAAGCATAATTTGTTGAGAAATCGCCATGTTTATACTAAATCACTTACTTCTTCACCACTGTATATAACAGAGGAGAGTCCCGTGGTGTTTCACTGATTTCCTAATTAATTTATTTCGGTGACTTTCCTTGGTGGAACAAAAATGTTATAACAGTTAGGATCTGGATGTTCGTGAAATTTGCTGTTTGGGCACACATAATCACTTCAGAGGCCTGAGAAACAATAAGAATTTCATTATTAATATGAAAATTTGTATTTGTATATACATTGTATTTGTATATAATTTTTCCACCTAGTACCTACACTCCATCTGGATTGGACTATGACATTTTCAGTAGCTCCTCGTAAATTCTCTCTCTCTCTCTCTCTCTCTCTCTATATATATATATATATATATATATATATATATATAGAGAGAGAGAGAGAGAGAGAGAGAGAGAGAGAGAGAGTTGCAATCCTGTATCTCGAAAACGACGCTGAAGAGGACTTTTTGTCTTCTTTCGATGTCACGAATCACTTCCTGAAGTCTGTGCACATCTTTTAGGTTCACCCTATTTCTTTTATATTTTAAGAAATACAAACAAAATCCACTAGATCGTGTTTGAGAAACTCACTGGGAATAAATTCAACTCCAAGAATAAACTACTACTCATATATTTTTCAGGTCAATTAACTTAAACCATGTTGTCAGGTTAAATATTCATTTATGAAGTGAGGACAAATTGCCAAAGTCTTTTCTAAGAAAATCGTCGAGAAAAAGTCTCCTCCAAGAATAAACTACCCCTCGTAAATTTTTCTAAGAGAAATATCTGATACGAAATATGAGTCATTTTTGAGAAAGTCGTTCAAAAAGAACACGTCAGGAGTAACCTACACCTTGTGAATTGTTTCGGACAATGAGTTAAGATATACATTTGGTTATTAATGAAATATCTATTTGCGAAATTTCAACAAAATCGGTTGTCGTTCGAGAAAATTGTCGGTAAAAACCTTGACCCCCCAAAATAAAATATCCGTCGTAATTTTTTCCCATAGAAATTACTTATATTAAAATATAGGGTTATTAATGAAATATTTATTTATGAATTATCAATAAAATTGCCCGAGTAATTTTTGAGAAAATCGTGAGGGGAAAAATAACTTCCCGAATAAACTATCTCTTGAGGATTTTTTCAGAATAAGCGAGTTATTCCATATTATTAGGTTTTTAATGAAATATTTATTTCTGAGTATAAACAAAATTGCTTGACAAAATCGTATAAACAAACGTGGAGAAAAACACCCCCAAGAGTAAACTATCCGGCGCATATTTTTTTTCAGGACAAACGAGTTTTGCCTTATTGTTAGGTTATTAACGAAATATTTATTTTTGAAATATGAATTAACTCTTTTGAGTCGTTTTTGAGGAAATCGCCCAAACAACACACTCCACCAAGAACAAACTACCCCTCGCATTTTTTAGGACAAACGAGCCATACCATATTGTTAGGTTATTAATGAAATATTTATTTATGAAATATAAACAAAATCTCCTGGGTCGTGTTTGAGAAATCGTTGAAAAAATACTGAAATATTTATTTATGAAATATGAACGAAAACGCTTGAGTCCATTTTGAGAAAATCACTGAGAAAAAACCTCACCCCTAAGTATAAGCTACCCCTGGTAGATTTTTCTCAGATTAATGCCTTATACCACAAAATAGGGTTGTTAATTAAATATTGATTTATTAAAAAAAGAAAGAAAACAAGATCGTTAGAGACAGTTATGAGAAAATCTCTTTTTTCTATTTTACAGGCAACTACTCTTGGTTTGGGAGTAGGAAGGAAATAAAAAAAAAAACTATAGGAAATACTACCTAAGTATGAAAATCTTAAACTAAAATTTGGTATAGATAAGTTGAACGGAATGGCCTCTAGGCGAGTGCACAGAAAAGTGTAGCGAACGGACGGACGAATAGATAGACGTGTATCGAAAAATAACTTTTTCGGTATTAGGGGCCATAATACGTGTAAATTCGTTGAAATCCTAAATTTGATTTGTTTTTCGATCACCATATTTTCTTCGCTCATTTGTCGCTTCAAAGTGAAAGGAACTCTGAACTACAGATAAGATACATTTATATTTACACATAGACATTTATTGATTTAAAACTCTTTAAGTTTGTGTAAAAAGTCATTTCACTTCCAATTGAAGGTTTTACCATGACTGACTGCATACCAATAAAGAGAGTTTTCAGGAAGTAAATGCATTCAGAAGCAGTGGTCGAAGTAAGACTGTACGCAGCGGTATGCCATACCGCCTCTGGTTCTTCAGTGATGAAGGCATACCATCTCTGGTTTTCCAATGATTAAAACATACCGTCACTGAAAAGTAGATGCTAAATACCTTTAATAAATCCATTTTTATACATAGTAATTGATGAATAGCTTTGCACGTAAAAAATGTCATTTCTTTTGTAGAAATAATTTCTAACCTGACAACACTGACATCGTTTTCCTGCATTTTGTTTTACATTGAAGTGTCTTCAAGGAAGTTCATCTTTTTTTATATTTTGATGTGCCATATTGAATTGTTTCTTTCTTATGAATGTCTGTGTCTGCTTGGCTTAAGACATATAGATATCACGTTTTGAACATTGGCGGACTTATAGGTTGTTTGCTGTGGGGGCGGAACTCCCGTTTTTTTTTTTTTTTTTTTTTTTTTTTTTTTTGGAATACCTCAGTCTAGTGAGGGTCCGGGAGTTTTTCCGCAAGAAATTGTTAAGATAAAAACTCGGTTTTTGAGCATTTTCTTGTACAATTCTCTATATTACAACATAAGAAAATATTCTTTTTATTTTTTCACAAAGTTGTTGGCGGGAGACCAAAGTCTCTCCATGTCCCCTCCCCCCAGTAACTACAGAAAAGCTCACCAATGGGTTTTAGTCATTATGTAAATAGAAATGCAATCTTTTAGGCAACATACCCTCACTGCATTTTAGCATTTAGATAGCTGGTATGTCGAGTCAAAATCGTAATCAAACATACGCCTCTGCTTTTTTTCCACTTCGAACACTGTTCAGAAGTCTTGACTGCATTACGTCTATCAGCTTGTTTTTACTTCTGCAATTGTTGACAGCTGTAATTTCGTCCAAACGCTACATGAAATAATTCTTGGATCACGTCATTGTGTTATTATTTTAGTATTGTTCTCTTCAGAGTTGGTTGAATTTTGTCTTAACGGTTATACATTTTTTCTTTCTTATTTCATCGTTACGCGTAAGAATAAAATGTTGTGGTGAATGGATAGATTCGAACCTACGAACATTGAGTTTTCATTCTTCCAACACTTTATCAATGGACCAAGCTTTGTCTTCACGTCAACGCACGATTGCAGGGTTTATTATAATTTAAATAAAATGGCTGGCTGTTAGAGTTTCCTGCTCACATATTCCGATAAAAATTTTCAGTGCTTCGTAGATACGTAGAGCAATGTTTAGGTACACATTTTAGGAGAGTGCAGTTTGGTGTATATAATAATTTCATGCCAGATAAAGGCTGGATAAGTTTTGATAAAATGTTTCATATATAGTTCTCAATAATAGGCTTGCTGTCCGGGATGAAGTTCCAAGATTCAACTCTCACTAGGAAATTTTGCTATTAATATCCTTTCTAACAATATTGGCAGTGGACAAACGTTAGCCCGTGTTCAAGCTTTTTGCTCCTAATTGATTTATTTTACTTTATTATTTAATGAATATATTGAAAATATAATTGTCAGCAGGCACGTGTGCAGGAATTTATTTCGGGAGCGGTCCAAAGCTATTTGGGTGGTCCGACTTCAATAGTAGGATAAATTATAATAAAAATTTTAAAAATAACCTCTAAAATTAGGCTAAAATTACAGAAAAGTTGGGATTTCACAGGGGGTCCGGAACCCCTGGACCCTTCCTTAAATGCGTCCTTGTTTGTCAGTAACGTTTTCTCATTTTGAAACGCTCAAAAACATCGAATATATATAAAGGAAAACGAGTTATTTTCGATAAAATATCACTTCAAGGAAATGCGACATTTTTATTGCACATGGTGGTACCCCACGTTAACAAGGGAAAAATTCCCTCCCTTTGGTTCTCTGCCATTGCGCTCTATCGAAAGGTTAGGTTTGTAAAATATTACTCCTAAGAACAAACGTGATTGGCAGATAGCAATACTGAACAGAACTCCACAGAAATGCATGCTGAACTTACGTTTATAGCTATCCTTTGGTGATTTGCCCTCAAGGTCAATCGAGTGATAACTCAGTTCCGTCCGTGTTCTTAAGCTGTGTTCGTATTACTTCGAACAGTTTTGACGTATTTGTTTTCCAACCACCATAGGCACAATCAATCAGGGTAAATCATAGCATACAATGCATTTAAGCAAGTATGTTTGTTGTGAAATTATTACCTAAAGATTCTTACTATATGAATCTATACATTTACTTATATAGATAAAGCAGACAGTGGAAACTACCTATCGAAAGAGTAAATTAACAGCACAATCATAATGAAAAGCATGCCTTGTAATATAACAGACTTCTTTCGCGTAAGAAATCGAAATTCAGTTGGTCAGAGCAACTAGTCTGTACGAATTAGGTTGTCAGTTCGAACTCGATTTTTTATTAGTATTGTTTTTCTCTTTTTATGTGAGGAAAAATCAAATTGTGACATCGCGATATCAAATGTGTTTGGTTAGGTAACTTTGTCTTAAGTAAACTTTAAATATCAGAAACCATCGAAATTATTTCACAACCGATCAGTTACTGAACATTTCAAACACGTCAAACCAATGGCATAACATGAAGGTTAACCTCTCCTCCGCAGTCCTTAGTTATGCGTCCGTACTTTAACGGGCGGATCAAGGGCCGGGCAACCCTGGCGCCTGAGTCAGAGGGGCACCAAACGAGCCTCAAAAAGTAAATTTTATAATGTGTTTTCTACTGATTTTTTGGTTTATATTCTTGTAAAGTAGCGGCAATTACATAATCTTTTTCCCATTTCACCATGGAAGAAGCGAGTTTCATAGTACTAAGGGGGTTGTATCGACATATGGAGAGATGGAGTGCAGGGGGAGTAGGTATTGTTTGTTTGAGTTTAGCGTTCCACAGTTATGCCTTAATAGCCAAAAGAGATGTGGATGCTGATTATAGTTGAATCCGAAGCACTTTTATCGTTCAACAGTAACCCACCGGTAATTGAACCCGGAACCACAGAAGAGAGGTGTGCTAGCCACTAGACCAAGCGCGGGGTGTAGTTGGTATTGTTTATACCGGGCCATATTCTTTGTGAAGTTTTCCTAGGTAATGATTGTCTTTTTGAAAAATAGGTTTAAAATATTAAAAACACTATGATAAAATGTAAAATATAGGCTAGTACTAGGGGGAGGGCTCCAAAAAGTCACTTTGAAAATTTGGCCTGGTCCGCCCCTGCGTACTTTCTATATATTTTTTGGCCTTGCAGCTTGTGCGGTCCCCACGCCACAGGTTTGCGGGGACGCTATTCATGCCTATGCTTCGAACGTAACTCAGTAGCTGTTTCAGAAATTCTACCATCAGTGTGGAAACGGGAATATATATTTTTCTAATAGTCCCATAGAACTTTCACCCAGAACGCCAGATGAATTTTTTCAGAATGGGCTCTGGCTAAGTATGAGGATGATCTGATGTTTCCTAAGTAAGTTCCTTTCAGAAAGTTTGCTATTTCTTTAACGATGATGTAAATAAGCTATCTAGTGATAAATAATGTGAAACTTTATAAAATTCTCCAAATTAGAATTAACATTTACTGGAAAGCATTCGTTATGAACCAGCGAGCATATAGTGTGCAGTGAGCACAGGGGAAATAATTACGAAACTGTTTGCAAACAAAAATTAGGCATACTAATGCAAGTGCGACAACGACATTTTCTCCCTCCCTCTCTCTCTCTCTTTGCATCGTCATGAGTTTTACACATATGTTACCATTTGATTCTTTCCCATATAAAAATAAATAAAATAACCATAATAATAAAAATAACAATTACACTTCTATGGGATTCTAAACAACTACTCCGGCATACATACTCGTTGTTTTCTTACGTGAACTGAATCTGTTCTACGGTAAAGACGATTTTTCATTACGATCGTGCTACCAATTCGTCCTTTTCCATAGGCAATTTCCACTATTTGCTCTATCTATACGTTAATACTTGGCATAGATTCATATATTTGGAGTTTGCATATAATGCACGTAATAAGACATATTAGAAATGTTTCATTAAAAGTTTCGTTTGTAGATTTAATCCACATTTCTCTCAATGACATAGATGTCGCTGCTTCGCGTTGAACTGCAGAATTCCCTCGCGTTCTTGAACATTTCCCACATTAACGGAGTTGGTAATTCTCGTAATTTCGGTCGATTTAATGTTTTTTGCTTCTAATTTATTTATTTTAAGCTAATATCTAACACGAATATTAAAAATGAGTTTGTTATTAACTGTTCCTGCTGAGGCAACCTTCCGAAATTTCGAACATACAAAGAAAACAGAGATATTTTCAAAAAACAAACATCTAAATAAAGAGACACGTCATTTATTTTGCTCACAGTTGTACCTGTGAACAAAACAGATATGTTCTTGTTATATTCTATAAAAGCTACTGTAATTACGTAACACGTTTAAAAATCATCCTATCTGGTAGCAAAGAGATGGCACTTCAAATATACGACAAAAATTGGGGGAAAGTGCTGAATATTAGCAACAAAATTACGAAAACTCCAAAAGTGTTCACAGGTACAACGCCTTCCCCTACCATACATCCAGTAGCAGTAGTGCCATTAACTGAATCGCTCATTTTTCATCGACCAGTTTCAATGAACCAAATGTAGAAAATTCATTTTCTATTGGGGTTAATCGCAAGTGGTTTGATTAAGTGTTCTAAATGTAGTATGAATTAGGTAAAAAGATAATTACAATATAAAATTGTTTCGCCACAAATTAGTTTATTATGGTTCCTCATCAAATCTTCGGATACTTACTACACTAAGGCTAGTTTTAGACGGAAGCATTTATCGTAGCATTTCTTGTAGCAACAATCGTATCATCGATATCCGACCGTGTAAAGTATCAAATTCTGTGGCATTTCCCATGTCATGGCATATCCTATGGCATTTCTTGTCGATAGAACCTACTCTATTTCGTAGCATTTCTGGTCCGGTTGCAGCGCCGTGGTCTGTTAAAAGGAAGCGAAAGATTTTGTGCCAAATATCCATGTTCTTTGTTTTGTGTGGGAAATTGAATTGTAGTATAGAAAAATGAGTTGGAGTAGGAATGCTCTTTGCCCAGATACTTCTTTGTGGTTTTTGTTTTTAATATACTCGACGAGAACTGTTGTTAAACCACTATAGCTTTAACCAGGGACGTACGCAAGGGGGGACCTGGGGGTCCGGACCCCCCGAAATTTCGACTTTTTTAAAATTTAGCCTAATTTTAGGGGCAATTTTAGGAATTTTAATATAAAATACCTTCATATTTAGTTTGGACCCCCCGAAATAAATTCCTGGGTACGCTACTGGCTTTAACTACCTCACGCTTAATTTCGGAGCCATAATTGCACTCTTCTCCATTGATTTGTTTACTACGCCAGGACAAGATGCTTATCAAAATGCTACTGTGTAAAAGTACCATGTACTTGTGGTGCCATAGAATATTATACGAGATTTTTGGCAGCGCATCTGCTACGAGAAATGCTACGAGAAATACTTCCGTCTAAAAACCAGCCAAGGAAGATAAATTTAGAATATCTTCAAATTCTTTTGCAGGTTGTGAATTAATTGGACGATGATGCTGAATGTGTGAAAAAAATGAAATCTTTCAATTTAACGTCCTACGCTTATGACCGTTAGACTAAGAGAGACAGATGAGTAATGCAAGTGAATGGTGTTGGAAGAATTGACGGAATTACATTGTGGGAGGAATGAAGGTGTGAAGAAGCTTAAACATGTTCTTCAGTATCCCCTCCTTCAGAGAAAGCTCATCCCAATCCAATATAATTACTGCAAGATCCCACAAATAATACAGGGACTGCAGAGTCAGTCCATAGAACTAACCACAGCTAGCTAAAAGGTAAAACAGTTTATATTGCACAAATGGACTGGCCCTGTAGGTGAAAGCTGTACCGCAACAAAATTGTGGGTGGGAGCTTCTGCGAGAAGTTTAGCGGAACCAACACTCTAGAACCACTTCGGATAGATTCTCAGCTGCTTTCATGTAAATTTCTGCCAGTGACATCAATAAACGTTGAGTGTTCCTTCCAAGGATGTTATAAAACAGAGGATCTGCCCATACGTATCTTCATGCTATGAACTCAATGAAGCGCATCGTCTGAGCTGACACATCTGATTGGCTACTCTCATTTCCGCCATGATTGTTGACTCGAAACATTGCGACTTCAGTAGCACGGAGCGGGCAGACTGGGTGTGGCGAAACTGTGACGTATGGCTTTACGATTTTGTTGTATGGGCAAATCCTATATTTTATAACATCCTTGATTCCTTCTCAAAGTTGGAATATTTACTCAACGACAGGAGATTGTCTACAGCCAGGTATATAAAATAACGGTCTACAGCCAGCATTGAACAATACTTTATTATGACGTTCAATAAACAATAATATTTGATTTTAAGAAATGGCCCTTTGCAGTTTTAATCTGGGACCGCGCCAAGGTTGGCCAACCTTGTCGTCAGCGACCCAAAATGAGATATGTCAAAGCATCTCGGGGTCGATCCCGACAAGCCTGGACACCTTCAGGAATGTGTCCAGGCTTGACCTTGTCGTCAGCGATCCAATATGAGATGTGTCCAGGCTTGTCGGGATCGACCACGACAAGCTTGGACACCCCAGGAATGTGTCCAGGCTTGTCGTCGTCCAACCTTGTCGTCAACGACCCAAAATGAGATGTATCCAGGCTTGTCGGGATCGACCGCGACAAACCTGGACACCCCAGGAATGTGTCCAGGCTTGTCGTCAACGACCCAATTTGAAATGTTTGTTCCAACAAACTCTACCAGTTAAGGCGTTTCCAGTTCATACATATATGCCCTTCAATATAGAGTTTCATGGCTCGCATCTATATCGCTATTGGCTGATTCTCGCCAGTCAGCTACTGCCCTTTACTAGAGGATTTTCGAATTATTTTAAATTTATTTGTCTTTTATTAAAAGAGATTATTATTATTTACAAAATTTTCGTTTAAAATTTAAATGGGATGTGTGCCCTTGTACATAAACTTTTCGCCGAACTGAGCTGGCGCCGAAACGGTGTCGTCGAAACGTAGCGGCCCCAAAGCCTGATGGCTTGAATAGGTTTGAACCCTCATGTCTGTGGTACTTCTTACGATTTTTATGAATATCACGGTGGTATAAAAATAACACTGCAGTATAATCAGAGAGAACAGTTGCCCTTGTACATTGATAACACTAACTGCCCTTGTACACCCGTAAAGTGAATAAACAGTTGTTGTTCTCAGATCTACGTGCTTTGAATGCACCAAATCGGCCCATTGGAATGTGTCCAGGCTTGTCGTTGGCCAACCTTGTCGTCAGCGATCCAAAATCGATCCCGACAAGCCTGGACATCTCAGGAATGTGTCCAGGCTTGTCGTTGGCCAACCTTGTCGTCAGCGACCCAAAATTAGATGTGTCCAGGTTTGTCGGGATCGACCACGACAAGCTTGGACACCCCAGGAATGTGTCCAGGCTTGTCGTCGTCCAACCTTGTCGTCAACGACCCAAAATGAGATGTATCCAGGCTTGTCGGGATCGACCTCGACAAGCTTGGACACCTCAGGAATTCGTTCGAGTCTGGCGCAAGAGGATAAATTGAGAAGTGTCTAAGCTTGTCGTTGTCCAAGCTTGTCGTCGTCCCAACCTTGTCGGGAGCGACCAAAATTAAGTGTCCAGGCTTGTCGTCGTCCAACCTTGTCTGCGTCCCTTTTAATCTATGTTGTTTCTAGAGGTAAACGCCGTAAGAGCCTGATATACTTTAAGAGGTAAAATAATACAAATTTACCATTTTTCTTTTGCTTGTTTTTCGTAAGTGAAAGGATATAATGAAATGCAACTTACTACAGCCATAGATAATGTTATTCTACAACAGAAAATGTGAAACTGAAGAATTTTCAGTGTTGTCATGCATAGAAATTACAGTGTTGCCAGAATAATATTTCCCTCAAAATCTAAGTTAAGGCAGCGACGAGAGGAACGAACTCAACTGCATTTGATTACATATCATGTTGTTTAGCCATCCTGGGAGCTACTTTTTAAATAATAGTTGTATGCAGTTTGTAATAAAGAAGTGTGTTAACATACAGTTATTAAAATTAGATAATGTTATTCAAGTAGTAGTTCAGAGGACACTAAAACAACATGATACGTAATCAAATGCAGTTGAGTTCGTACCTCTAGTCGCTGCCTTAACTTAGATTTTGAGAGAATGTTATTCTGGCAACACTGTAATTTCTATGGATGGCAACACTGAAAATTCTTTCAGTCAAAATTTTTCTGTTGTAGAATAACATTATGATTGTGGTAAGTTTCATTTCATTATCTCCTTTCACTTATGAATAAACAAGCAAAACAAAATTATTATCATCATTATTGGTATGTAAGGCTCTTAATCATTCGAAATAAATGGAAAAAATAGAAGCCACAATTTTAATTTTTATAAAATATGTCAGGGATGTACACAGGGGTGGGTCCTGGTGGTCTGAACCCCCCAAAATTTCGGCTTTTGTGTAAATTTAGCCTAATTTTAGGAATTTTAATATAAAATATTTTCATATTGAGTTTGGACCCCCCGAAATAAATTTCTGCGTACGCTACTGACTTATGCTATATTTTAAGAAAATAAGTGTCATATTTTGACGGGCTCTGGTTATGAAAGAGAATGGTTCCCTATACTCACCCACATATTCGCATAACGTCATAAAACATCATCAAGGAGGATAAATTAGGTATTTAAAAAATCCGAAATTTGAAGTTTTGATAATTTTTAATCCATAAAAGGGAACGAGGTGGACCAGCGACACTTACAGAGATACATACCCTAGTCCTGTACAATCATAGCATTTTTTTTTAATTTCGGCAGTTTTCAAAATTTAAAAGGTGATCCAACGTAACCCTCCTAAAATTTAAGAGGGGATCATCAATGTAACTACATTTTACGAAGGGGCCCCTATACTCATTCATATAACGTGATCAAGTCTCATCAAAAGGTTAAATTATGTCGAAAACCTCCGAAATTTCTTGGCATTTTTTTTACCCATAAAAGGGTACAAGATGGATCAATCAAACCAACCAGAGGTACATACCCGGATCCTATTTTATCATACCAATTTTGTAGCTTTGGCAATTTCCAAAATTTAAGGGCGGTGATCCTATGCACGCATCCCAAATGGTAAGGGTGGGCCAATATACCCCTGCCAAAATAAAGAGGACATTGACCTTTACGTCGTCATACTACGTAATCTGATCAGGTGACGTACCTCATCCAATCTGCGCTGAATTTTCTGTAGTCTACATGCACTTACATCCTACGATGAATTTCCATTGGTTCAATACCTTCATTACTTAAAAAGTGTATCACAGGTTGCATCTCTAACGCGCGCCTCTCATCAGTGCAGCGGCCATTAAATCTCCTTTGTAAACTGGCCTATGATTTGCCGTCCCTAGTGGGCTTCGTGATGGACAATCACCATGTGCGTGGGTTGTCTCATTTTCTCCCACTTTTGTCATTCCATTCATCTCATCATCACTGTTAATCTTGGTGCATACTCGTGGGACGTTAAACTAGAAAACTAATTTGTTGCCTGTGTAGTATGGAACACAAATACGTACATTTCACGCATCTTATACATGGAAGAAATCTAAAAAAATACAGCTTAATTTTCCTTAAACAAAAATTTTCTTCTCTGGATAGGTGTAAGTTACTGAGCTGAAAACTAAATATGATATTCCATATGAATTAGGATATTTTCGATAATTTGATCAGATTTCTTGATGCAGAGGTGAATTTTATGAGACAATTTCAATTTCTCTGTTTCTTCCCAGTAGGCATGAGATGCCGATAAACAGGTATTAGTGTTTAAGTCTATTTAATTAGAAATAAACAATATATCACTTGTCCCCTCCAGTGACGTACCTAGAGGGAGGCAAACGGGGCTTGTGCCCCGGGCACCGGCTTGGTAGGGTGCTAAATTGGGCAAATACTTTTAGAAACGTTTTGGTTTGTTTTGTCAGGGATGCTAATGCGAGTTCTTGCCCCGAGCAACAACTAGCGTCCGTGAGTTGCTTTCCCCCTCGTGCAATTACGCTGGAGGTAGGGGTATCACAGAGGAAGTTTAGGGCACAGACTGCATCTTTGAGATACAATTTTTGATGGAAAATGGTGCAATCGAAATGGAAAATGGTAAATTTGGAGTAAGAAAGGTACATTTAGAGGGAAAAAAATGTAAAATTTGGAGGAAGAAAGGAAAATTTGGGGGGGACGATAAATTTGGGGGAAATAATGGTAAATTTTGGAGAGAGTGCGTTCAAGCCCTTTGGGGCATAGACGCCCTGCTAAAGCTAGTGCTGCTTAACTAAACTTAAACCAATTTGGAATTGAAGTAGAAAAAATTATGATTAACCCTTTGATCATTAAAGGGTTAATAAAATATAACAGCACAAATATACCGTAGGCATAGGGTGACATCAAAGGAAAGGAGAAAAGAGCGATAAATATACAAATACCATAAACTTTTTAAAATTTCTTTTTTAAAGAAATAATTTTTTGTTACATACTTTGCTCACATAAGGAAACCACTTACCATGTTAATACCATTTCAAGGTATTAGTACATTTTGACATACTAATATTTCCCATAGGGAATATATTTATACATTAAAAAAAACTTTGCATAAAGAAAAAACTTCAGACACAAAAAGAAACTATAAATTGCATACTGCATAACAAACTATACACATATTAAAGATAATATAACTGAGACACAAAAGCTTTTTTTAAGTTATATAACAACAACAGCATTATCAAACAATTAACTCTAGAAAGAATCTTCATGTAAAACAAATTATCTGAAAGCGAAAATTTTTAAATTAGTTGCAATTGCTTTTTCTTATCAAGGAAGTAGTAAAGCTATCATCATTTATAGACCTTAAATTGGTGTCATAAAGTTTTCTTAAAATATACACATAATGAATATATATTTCACACGTAAATACTGTTAATTTGTCAATTCATGATTTGTATAGATAAATTTTACAATTAAACAAAGAAAATAGATTTTTTTGTGAAGTTCATATATCTTTTGTTATTGTTTTACTATATTACTGACGTACTGTAGTTTTGTACAACAAAATGCATATTTTATCGATAAATCAATGTTCTATGACTTTTCAAAAATACATACTTTCTACATAAATGGCAGACAAGAAAGTATTATGCATTAAGTCGTTTGCTTTCAGTAATAGTCGCTTTTTAGAAATGAAACTATGGAAAGAATAGGGTGTAAGACATCACCATCTATGACATTTTTAAAAAAAATCAAACTTTTGTACGTACGCCTCAATTTAACGAAATATATTCCATATCCAGTTATACTATTGAAATACACAGCAAGGTCAATAAATAGATTATTATACATTTTTGTAAACGGGTGTACCAGTAGACTGATGTAGCAACAATCTTACGAGATTTCAACAAATTAAATTTTAGAGCTACATTCCTTATATAAGATCTTCAATCCTAAATACACCAGCTATATACTCCGTATTTCTAATAAATTTTATTATGCTCTGTCTACTATAACATATAAATAAACATTAATATCGTCTAGTTATTTTCTTCAAATTTTTCGAATAAATTATCCAAGTTCTTCTTATGCTTATTACATTATGTAAATAATCAAATTCTCTTTTAATATTTTTTAAACCTTTAAACTTTACAATACTAAATACAGAAAAAGTTTTCAATAATGCTATTGAAAAGCTTTACACGTTACAAATGAACATTTACTTTTTTAAAGTGTTTAACCTCAAATGAAATTTAAATTTAATTACAAGCACGATTTCGAAGTTAACGTAAATACAGCTGAATAAACACTGAAGACTATATTAATATAGACGTTTTTGGGTGTAGACAGATTATTGTAATATTATTTTTTGCTTGTGATAAAATGCTTGGATGTCATACTTTTTTTTGGGGGGGGGGGTCAAAGATGTTTCAATTCTTTAGTTTCCTTCATTTTATACATCGGACACAAACAAGTTTAATGTCCCCTCAACATTTTCATTTTTACATTTCCACGCAAAAATTCAATCTTTCTGCATCATGTGTACGTCTAACGTGTCTAATATGATCATCTCCATTAACTTCACTGCAGTGATCAACAGAAGTGATATTTCGATGCAGGAGAATTTGTAATTAACTTAAATACATTCAAAAATTTAGTTGGGAAAATATAAGTTTCGTCAGAATATGGCCTCACTTGAAAAACGATTTAGGAAATTAACTGAGATAGGCTTTTCTTACCATGAGATACATACATCCTGTACATACACTCTAAACAAACCTACGCTGCGCACAATAACACTATAATATTTTCCTTCTGAGAACATATACCTACGACATAAACCGTTTCAATTAATTGCGGATGTGTTACGGTGTTTCGTAACCACTTTTCCCTTAAACACGCTCTTATGGCTTAAGTGATAAAAAAAACAAATCATAGATATTTATATTTTTAAGCTATTATCGCATCCTATTTAATGGAGGCCAATAATAATATAAAGAAAGATTCCTAATTAATTTATTCATTTTATCATTTTGTAAGCAAAAGAATTTAACAAAATACAAAACTCTTGCTTCTATCTCATTTAGTTTCTTGAATTAACATGACAAATAAATTGAAAATCGTTGTCTTTTCCTGGATTTCTTATTCACAATTAAGCATAGAGTGGTAAAATTCATATAAGAGCAATCTATCACAATCTATCATCTATTATTTTAAAACGAATTGTCTCGTTTAATAATAGTTTTAAGCTTGATGATGTGTTGTAACCATATTACTTCTTATTGCTGTCATTTCTGAGTTTCTTTCAGAAAATATTTGCCTCTAGCGAGAACAAAGTAAACTTTACCCAAGGCGATCTAAAAGCGTAGTCTCAAAATTACTAAAAATTAAAATAAGTTAGTGAACGCACTATTCTTATAGAGTGGACATGACAGTTATGTCTCAAACATTGTTCGCTAAAAGTCGTAGTTAATTTCTTGAAATGAGATATTCTGATGTGACTGAAAGATGGCATCAGGAACGAACCGGTACTTTTCTTTCTTTTAACTTTCTACTTTACTAACATACTTATATTAAAATACAAGTACAAACAAGAGCAAACACTGGGAAATGACAGAATCTTCAAATGTTTGGGCTTACAAGAAAAATAATCCTTTTTAATATTCAACTACGTTCATCGCATAAAACGAAGATCAAAATATGAATTTACTGAATTATTCTATGTAATAGAATGTTATTAACCATCAAATATTATTCTTATACACATTCTTTACATAAGAACATTCTACTTTGTAATTCTCATTTTGTACTATCATGTTTAAAATTGGATACCCTCTGTAGAAGTAATTTTGTCAATAACTTCTGAATGAATTAAAGAATTAGAAAGAAGAGTTTTCTGTCGAAATTTAAGTCACGCATTCTCTTTACCTTACTAAAGACATTTCTTACTAAAAGAACTACAAATACATTCGTGGTAAAGCGTTTAGCATACGCGCCTTTAGCGTAAGAGAACCGGATTCGATTCCCGGTGGGAGCTCATGTGGCTTAGATTCCACGTTAAGCCGTAGGTCCAGGTTTCATACAGTCTCGCTGCTGAGAGGCAATATATATATATATATATATATATATATATATATATATATATATATATATATATATATATATATATATATATATATATTACATTTCATAATAGAAACAGGAACCATTTAAATCTTTTAGTGTGTTGTTCTTACTCTAAAATTAAATTTACATATAATAGGTTGTTCGAGTGAAATTTCGTAAGCATATATCTCTATGTATACAAGAAGAAGTCCTGAATGAGTGAGTGAGTGACTGATCAACGCCCAGGCCAAATCACTTAAGTAGAAACTTGAAATTTTGACCGTGCATACGATTTGTGACGTAAGGTACCGCTAAGGAGGATTTTTGCAAATTGACGGTGAAAAGCGGGAAATAGAGGGTGTCAAATATCATAAAATATCCATATCTTCGAATCTCTCAAGGAAATGAAATGAAATTTTTGAGTTCTACGTCCCACGGTTATGCCGGCTAGGCTAAAGGAGACGGTGATGATGAGCAAATGAATGAAATGGTGGAATGGAGAAAGTGGAAGGAAACGGGAGAACCCCGAGGAAACCCACGCACGCGGTGTTTGTCCACTGCAAAGTTCACTTGGCGGGAGCAGGATTTGAACAAAGGGACCACATGCACCAGAGGTGAACGCTCTACCACTGAGCCACCGCGGCCCCGTTCGAATCTCTGAAGGATACAGACATGAAATTTTGTATATGGATTTCCCAATAATTAAGATACAAGTGCTTTTGATATGTTTCCTAGAACATAAGAAAAAGAGGCAGGAAAAAAAAAAAAGAATGGAGCTACAATTGTTATAATAGAACGACCGTACCTAAAAATTCTTTCAGGTTAGAGACATGAAATTTGTTATTTAAACTTTTCATTTAAAATAATTAAAGACGTGTTTCAGGTTATGTATATACTTCCCCCTACCAGGGAAAAAGGGGGAGGTTCCAATTATTAATAATAAGATACCTACAAGTATATCTCAAAATCCCTTAAGATTCTTGGTAGGGACACTCGGTTGGAAAAAAATATTAAAAGCTATTTCAGGCCAGCCATCCTGAATAAGATTTTCTTCATTCATACCAGACAAATTTCGAGATGATACCTAACAATAATGGCCCCAGTCCGCACCCTTTCTTCCTCACCAATTCCCGTGTAGTGTGATCGCCAAGAGACGTCATCCCTCAAACGTAACAGTTTGACATAGATCCGAAAGCCCAGAAATCTAATTCGTAATCCGAATCGAAATCCCGTAAGATTAGACAAATATTGGGGGATATGAAACTTCGTACATAAACTCCTTATTCAAAACAAATAGGTACATGCCACAGGGTTTCCCGAAATTCCCTTCGCTTTTAACGAAAGAAGACTGCAATATATAAAAATTACTTCAAGGTTGTCAGTCCCATCATTAGAGAAAGGAAGGGCGGGGGGCGGGGGGAGTGAACTATTTAAAATGAATTTTGGAAAAGAGAGTCTATCACTAGACTCCCGACATGGAAGTCTATGCCATATGCCATACCCTATATATGAGGATTTTAAGACAAATTGCATTCAAATTATGCCAAATAATGTATATTCATAAATACAATAGATGGGACCCCCGGACCCCCTGCCCCAGGATCGGCACCTTTGATCAAGACATACTGTCACGGGAGAGTAGATTTCTTATGTAGAAATAATTACTAAGCTGACAACATCGATATTTTTGTTATTTTTTTCCTACATTTTGTTTTTAAAATGAAGTGTCTTCAAAGAAGTTTATCTAGTTTATATTTTGATATGCCATATTGAATTGTTTCTTTCTATGTATGTGTGTGTGTGTGTCTCCTTGTCTTAATTCATACAAATGTCATGTTTTGATCATGAGCGAATTTAGAGATTGTCTGCTGTGGAAGTGATTCTTCCGGGGGGTTTGGAATACTCCTCAGTCGAGTGGGGAGTCCGGGAACTTTCCCGCAGGAAATTATTAATATAAAAATTTGATTTTTGAGCATTTTCGTGTATAATTCTCTATAATTCAATATAAGAGGATATTTCTTTTAATTTTTTTTTAAAAAGTTGTTGGTGAGGGATCAAAGTCCCTCCATGCTCCACCTGTAACTAAACAGAAGCTATCCAGTGGTTGCAGTCATTATGTAAATAGAAATGCAATCTTTTAGGCAACATACTCTCACTGTATTTCAACATTTCGATAGCCGGTATGTCGAGTCAAAATCGTAATAAAACATACCGCTCCTGCTTTTTTTCCCACTTCGAACACTGGTTACCATCTTCCTCGAACTGGAATTTTATCGTGTTACTTTGATTAAAACGTATCCAAACAGAATGGGGAGCCAAACAAAATATGCGAAGAATTTAGTATCTCTCGAGCTTGCAAAGTTAGGAAAATGAAACTCGGTATATGAGCTCTTCATTAAAAATGAACCTCTTCGAAAATTCCCGTTTTAAGGGAGGTGATTTCTATCATTTTCATGAAACTCGGTATATGAGCTCTTCATTAAAAATGAACCTCTTCAAAAATTCCCGTTTTAAGGGAGGCGATTTCATGAAACTTGGTATATGAGCTCTTCATTAAAAATTAAGCTCTTCGAAAATGCCCGTTTTAAGGGAGGCGATTTCTATCATTTTCATGAAACTCGGTATATGAGCTCTTCATTAAAAATTAAGCTCTTCGAAAATTCCCGTTTTAAGGGAGGCGATTTCTATCATTTTCATGAATCTCGGTATATGAGCTTTTCATTAAAAATGAACCTCTTCGAAAATTCCCGTTTTAAGGGAGGCGATTTCTATCATTTTCTCGAAACATTGAACCCGACATTGGTTGTTGTTTGTGATTGCATCACGGGAAAACAGTTGCAACAGTTTCAGATGAATTTAGGAATATAGTTAGTACTTATCTCAAGCTAGAGTTTTAGCATTACAGGGTCGTATCCTAACGTAGGAGTTCAACCTTCATTCCCACAATAGGGTACCTTACGGGATTTTATCATTATACTTTTATTGAAACGAGTATCCTAAGGGAGGAAAAAGAGGTTCAAATATTTTCAACAAACCTATTATCCCCATGCGAAGAACGAGCATTTTAGCTAATATTTTAATACATAGGAAATGCTACAAAACTGACATGTCAACATGTTTATATAAGTAGTGGCCATCAATATCACTGAAGTATGCTGACAGTCTGAAAAAAGGCCACATGAAACGCAAAACTTTTATAAGTTGAAAGCTTTTATTTAGCGCATAAATAATGATAGGGCTGTGCGTGGCCTATTTCAGGGTATCAGCATGCTTCCGGGGGGTTGGCAGCATGTCATCATTAATAATGAACACTATTCATAAAAATACTGACATTTTAGTTTCGTAGCATTTTCTGTTTATTATACGTTTCCCTATTTAGGAAGTTTAATATCCTCGGACGGTAGAAGTGAAAAAGACAGCGCAGGCTAAACAAGCATTTAATAGGACAAAAGCACTGCTAACATCAAGAAATGTGTCGTTGGACGTTCGAAAACGATTTATTAAGATTCTGATATGGAGCGTGGCGTTTTACGGATCAGAGACGTGAACACTGAAAAAAGCTGAAATATCCAAGCTGGTTGGCCATCTTAATTGGCACTCTGATTAGATCACCGTTTTGATAGAGGAAAAGGCAGAAGGAAATCCAGGAAGAGAAGAACCAGGAATAGAATATCTAGATACAGTTACGAAGGAGAGACCTTATCAAAGTATAAAACAGCTCGCTCAAGGAAGATAAAAGTTTTAAAATTTCCATGTTGCCCACCAACCTATGGTTGAGGAGACAAAGAAGATACAGGGTGGACACAAAGTCGATTTCCCCAATATGTGAAGAAATATTTGATTCGGGAAAAGCGACTTTGTGCTCACCCTGTATATCGAAATAAATGCTTCGCCACGTTTGACTCGAAGAACCTAATAATACACAACATGACATGCAAATATGAAATGTTTGTTAACATAATTATCGCACTGCTACATAATCAGAAATAATTATTAATTCAAAATTAATGAATGCTACGTTGCTACATTAATCAAACACTCATTTATTTTGAATAGCATCCATAATAGAGCTTACTAGTACCTATATCATGTGAATGTAGTACTTATGAGATCAATATTGACCATATATGAGCAGCACATGAAATTTACTTCTAACTTAATACTATGCTCTATTATAAGACTTTATTTAAATTTTTAGTGTTGTATTCCTAATAGGGTAATTTACTTAATTGATATTTTCCTTCGTTTCGTGCCAAGGATCAAAATATAAGAGAGAAAAAAAAGGACATTTCCAAGTGACTAATATATCCATAAAATACTCAACATTCAGGTATGATTACAATATAAAGTTTGACGCTACTAGAATTGATTTCTTTACCCTCTACACACTTTGTCTATCATATACGACACGCTTCAACTCCTTCTGTTACACACTATGGAAACAATAACCTGTCTATTAATAGAGTAGATAAAAATAGCAGATAAACAAGGTTCGTGGTGATATTAGGGAAAATACTGAGCAGCAAATGCAATATACACTATGTCATATTAAGAGGTTATGAAGTACCAAAAAATCAACTCAAAACGAAAGGAAAATCTCGAAGAGACTTGTACAGAACATAACGAACAGGCTTATTGAACACACAATTGATATAACTGTTTTATACGTCCCACAATGAAGTCATTATACATATAAATCCAGTCATAGATGGTAGCAATTAGGGAGCATGGTGAAAGAATACATTACAAATGGAAACAAGTGGAATATTGTAAGAACATTCAGACTTGATACGATAGATGCTGGATTGTAGTTTATTTGATAAATGTGTTTCAGAGGAGTGTTGAAAGACAGGTAAAAATTTTGAGCCAAAAACATGTTTTGTATCTAAGCATTAAATAAGTATCACATATATTTATATATATATATACAGTCATGCGAGTATTTTCCCAAAATTATAACGTGAGAGGAATCATTCTAGATTTGCCAGCAAATACTAGAATCCCTGCATGAACTTAAAACTTTTAAGTTTACTCTAAGTCCCAATTCACTGTAGAATCTCAACAACCTAAGAAAGACTTCAAAAACACACAGATACATACACTAGTAGCTTTTTTTTTTTTTTTTTTTTTTTTTGTTTAGAATTACAAATTTACTATTCATTTTTACATCATAGTCAACCTTTTTTTAATTCATTTAATATTATTACAAATTAAATTGCAAGACTTTGTCTTCAAAAAATTGACAGGAAATTCAATATTTATAAGGGACAGCGTTCTTTGAGATTATATCAATATGAACGTTTTATGTCTTTCGAAAAGTTTATCACACACAAATGAAAGAAACTTTCACAATTAAAAGTAACATGGGAAGAAAGAAAAAAAGAGAGAGAGAGAGATTGGAAATATATTATAAATACTGTCTGGACACTTTAACCGTAAATTTTCAGTACAAACAATATATGTATATGTATATATCATTACACCTTTTAAATAGATGTTGCATAGGCAGGATACAGTGAGCATCTGTTACATTACATTTAGTTGGTACCACAAGTTGGTTCAACCTAGTATAATAAATTAGATATTGTTGCATGAATCTTATTTCTTACAGATGTACGTGTTAATTAACTTTATAAACTATTGTGTTAATACGACAATGATTGCCAAATGTAAAATGTGTGTGGTTATTGAGGAAGAACTATAAATTATATATACGTATTTACTTATTTATTTAATAGAATATACTATTAACACTACCAAAAATTTGACATACAGTTCTGTAGTATTTGAGGAAGAAATAAATCATTAATATGTACTTTTGCTAAAGCTCAATCTAGACAGAGTAAATTTTTTTTATAAGAATAATTATTTACTCTACACAATGATAGTCTATCGTTTAGACAGAACGTATGTTCATCCTAACGCATCACGTTTTAAACTGCGTCATCTGTTATCTAAGAGCACATCTATCTCAAAATATATTAAATATTTTTTTCTGTTTTAAGTATATATTTATATTACATTTTAATCAGGTTCATCCTTCAGTGATTATGTATATATATATATAGTATCGTTCAATAAATACAAAAATAATGAAGACAGAGTTTGTAACTGCACAAACTCTTCGTGAGGTTGTATGTACTTTCTGTTTCATTTTTAAATCTCTACAAATGGTTTTATTACTACCAATAATAATACTAACAATAATAAAAGAGAAAAACAATAGAAGTATATTTTGGGAATATCAGTATTATGTCTAATATTCATGGTAATAAAGGAATTCTTAAAAACTTCGCAATCGAGCTGTAAGATTTTCTTGTTATGTTTAAATTATCAACTAAAAATTCTTCTTTTAAAAAAATCTTTGACCTATGTCAATACAGACTATATCTCTATGAAGTACTTCGATCAGAGTTGAGATATCACACTCTTATCTAGGATCATTAATGGAAATTACTTTGATCAGAGTTGAGATATCACACTCTTATCTCGGATCATTAATGGAAATTACTTTTGTCAGAGTTGAGATATCACACTCTTATCTAGGATCATTAATGGAAATACACTTGTATTTTAGTAATTACTTCTGCATATATATAGTTTTTGTCCGCTTTATTTTATTTTAAATCCACTTTCATTTACTAAACCTCTGTGATTTGTGTCCTCCCCATCATTTTAAATATAAAGTATCCTACTGATGCCATTGGTAGGGTAAGCTCTCGAAGTCATGTCTTGTAATAGTTTTTTCTTTCGGGTTTAGCTTCATGACGTTCTACCTTCTTTAATTGGGACAGCAGCACTCTGTGACACTTTAGTTTCGTTTTTCACGACAGCACCATTCTGAGAGGTAATAATGTCTGAGTAATAATCGATGAAGACAGATCTGTTGTGCGTTACAAGCCGTACAAATTGACCAGCAATTCCTGCAAGCTCAGGCTGCATCGACGAAAGACCAGGTGGTATTTGCAGTGGGGCTGCAGTTTGCGAAGTGATCACAAGTTGTAGGAATTGTAACACTCTCGTTTCTGAAACAATGAAATAATGATTATTACTAAGAGAAGATGATGACAAGTAAATTTGAGGAAAACTGAACCAACAAACGAAAAGTCATTAGGGCAATGAGAAATGTAATTATTAGAGAAACCAAAAAGCATAACAATACTTGAAACATACAGTAGCTACCTTGAATATGATATTGGTTATCTAAGGGTCTAGAAAAAAACAAATTTTAAAAGCAAAGTGAATTTTGAACGTCTTACTTAAATATACATAATCTCATAAAATTTGTTTTAAAAAAATAGTTGCAAGGAACTTTAGGCTGAATTCAGATGTTTATTTTTATAATACAAGACAAGCGTTGGATCTTCATGTAGTGACATTTAAAACTATAAGAATATTACATTTTCTATGACAGTAAATGCTTATAATACACTTCCAGCCTCTTCAAAAAATAAAACATCAGGTTTCCATAGAGCAATTAAGTATTACCTACTTGAGCAATTTCTATACGGTAAAAGAATATCTGTCAAGTACTTAATAAACATTAAGCCATACAAATATCTGCAGTTCAAAAGATCTATAATGGTTTGTAAGTAAATGTTTATAAGATAGATGTAATATTTTTACATCTAAATTATAACATGGAAAACTGAGTTCCTATTGAAGATAAATATCAAATATTGTGTGCGTAAGATGGATCTCGCAGAAATAGGGATACAAAGAAGAAACTGGATCCAGCTGATAAGGATAGAAGTCAATGGAAAGCTTTTGTAAACGCGGCATTGAACCTCCGGGTTCTATAAGCCATTGGGTTAGTTAGTTAGTTAATACTGTCTACATGCAATGTTTTCTGACATGTTCAATTTATTCGTTCACTTCGTAAATGATGTGTACGATAAAGGATGAGAATAAATACAATACAATACAACATATACTCAAATGCAATTAATGTACAGATTCATACACTATATGATACATTAAGTGATCTATCTATATAAGCAAAATATGCAATTGTGAAACTTAATACCTATATATATTTTTGTTTGTGTGCATATGTATGCCACAATAAGTATCCCGATTCCATCTTATGAATATTAATGTGATGTGTTGTTTGAAAAATATTTAAAATAGCTACTGGCATTCGTCATTTATCATTGTCAGTACACGAATCTTGGACATAAGGTTCTTCTCCAGTGTTGTTCTTATGTTGTATAGATGCACTCGACTGTTAAGACAAACTTCAGGAATCGAACCAGCAAACTTTGAGGTTACCATACCCGTTACAGATATACAATATTAGGATCAACAAACCACTTCCCAGCTCCTTCACCAAATCACTATTCAGCCGGATCATTCGGAGTTATTTTGTGATTTCTATGATCTCATGGAATTTGTACGAGATCGAAAAATCACTATACGAAGAATCGAACCGTCACAGCACCTCTTAATCTGACATTTTCATTGTTTTCCATCTACCACACATATATAAAGTCTATTTTATTTTTATGTACAGATATGTGATTCTACAGACGTTGGTTCAAGTTGCTCTGAACTCTTAAATCCAGCCCTGGATGGCAAAGTTTTTCCAAATAAGCTTTTACATTTTACGAACTGATGACATATCTAAAAGAAAATATACCTTCTTGAAGGAAGAAAGAAATGGTAGCGGGGACTCAGGTCAACCAACTTTTAAACTTTTGCATACCAAGTAACAATATATTCTTACTTTCATGAAAGGCAGTTATTTTATATCTATCTATCTATCTATCTATCTATCTATCTATCTATCTATATATATATATATATATATATATATATATATATATATATATATATATATATATATATATATATATATATATATATATATATATATATATAAAATTATAACCTTTTACAAGGTTTAAAACAACAGTTACAGACTCTAAGTCCCAGTCAACTATATCACTAGAAATGTACAAAATAATATTGCATAACGTGGGGTCCCTGGTAAACTTTGTGGTTGACAAACACCATGTGCATGGATTTTTTCGGGGTTCTCCCGTTTCCTCCCACTTTATTTATTCTGCCATTCCATTCATTTCTCATCATCACCGTCTTCTTTTGCCTAGCCGGCTAACCGTGGAACGTAAAACTGAAAGATAAGATAATATTGCATAATTAATGGTGACGGGTCTCGTAGAGCATATATTATTGTCCACAACATAAATAATGTCATTTTGTGGTATTTGTTATAACCTTAAATACTAACCACCCAAAATTAATAAAATGTTAAAATTATTCGTTGCATGCTACCAAGTAACAGTATACTGTTGTCATTGAGTTAATGTACACATACTTATAAGTTTCCATTTATTACTACGAAAGTATGTTTTTTTGTTTAAATGTCTTATAAATATATGCCGTAACTCCATTTAATGTCAGGTCCAAAACATTTTTTCTGGATCCATTGTTAAAGGGAGGAAACGCTGCTTCCTATGTTTAAAAATAATAATATTTTGTTGCGCATTACATCGCTGTGCGGGCTACAGGTCTCGCTGTGGTAATCAATTAGAATCTTCTGAAAACTTCCACAGGAATATTTTCTTGTGGATTTCGTGTGTGTTGTGCGGATAGTTTCCTGAAGACAACGGGGCAGTTATAATAATATTATCACTGACTAAGTGAATTCTATTCTGAAAGACAGCTTCTTTGTTACTACATATACATGTGAGTCAAAAATGACCCTAACTTGACGTTTCGTGCGATACAAATGATTTGGACGTTCCGAGGGTTAATAAGAAATTTATCAAAATATGAAATATCACACCAATTACAATACTTCATTTTAGTTCCTAAATTGTGTATAGTCTACCCCATCTGGTAAACAATAAGAATATTACCATTTACGAAAACATTACTTTCGAAATATTCTTTCTCCCAAGTTTACTGTGTAGTACAGATGCACACATTTGTTCAATACTTACTAACTAAATTCCGAATCCTGTGATTTGGGTCTGAAATTTCCATAATTTGAGATTTCAAAGTTTGTGAAGCAGTCACATCCAACTCAGTGAAACCATGTTCTTTAAGGCAATCATTGACATCCTTAAGTATCTGAAGAGCAACATTTGGAAGCACTTTCTCTAAGTCCCTGGAAATAAATAATATTTATATGTAGCTAAAAGATGATTTAAAAGTATTATAAAGTGCATAACTACAAAACTGACAGAAATAGTCTATAACAAAAACTCTTAAAATAACCATAATCGTTTTTGAAAAGTTCTTAAATATTTACAAGAAAAATGTTAAAATTAAATTATGGGTAGTAATCGGTAAAATTTGGTGCACATCCTGAATTCGGGATATGGATGTATCGAAACCATGGATAAGAAACCTTACAGATGAAACTTCATTTACACATAACCTTACGGATAAAACTTTCCTTTCTTTACATTTGTAGAACACACTTTATTCATTACAGTATCCGTACAAAATTACCTGGCTGTAATGTTAAAACAAGTTTCTTTTTAACTCTTAGATACACTTTCTGGATCAAGCTGGCCATGCAAGTATATTAATTAAGTTTTCATTGTGCTTTATTCACATTTTATAAACTAATTTCCTTGCATCATCTCTTATCGTACTTGTGCTTCTATATGCTGGTGTAAATTAATGATCTTGTGCACACATATTTCTGTGTTCTGTGATATTTAACGAGCACTATTTTTACACTAACCGCTGAAGTCATTTTTGGGTCAATTCTGAAATGTGGGTCTGCAGGCATGAAGTTAGTAGGTCCCAATAAACGATTGTTTATTTTACAACACATTCAGACCATGTTTAGCTTAAGTACGCTCAAGCACTAACGTCAATTTGTGTGGAACTAACGAGCACTAACAAGAGCTGTACGTACGGAAGCACTAACGTTAATATTGATGGCTTTAGCGGGCACTAACACTGCTCTAACCTCATTTTTGGAGCGATTCTGAGATGTGGGCTTATTGACACGAAATTAGAAGGCCCACAGTGATTATTTAAACATTAGGTGTTATCTGTGGAGTACTAACGATGGAATTTGTGGTACTCTCGAGCACTAACGATGTGTGAAATCGAAATTGGATCTGCCGAAGGTGTATGTCAACTTCGCAGCATGGGAAGGGGGGGAGACGACTAGAATGCTAGTAGACTCCAACTAAAGTTACGTCAAAATTATGAATAAAATGGAATCTACTGTACTAATGGCATCCGCTCTTTCTACCTTTAGCAACACAATTCATCATAATTTTGTTCCATCACTGGTAGACTACATGCTGAAAAAAAAAAAAGTTTATACCGTATATACAGTGGAGTACCGATAATCTGGACACGTTTAATCCGAACAGGTCAGGGAGGATTTTTTGTGGTGAAAATACTCAGTTTTAGGAAATTAACTAAAAGAATGATAACAGCTGACAAACTGCCGACTGCTGCAGAGCGAACTACACAAAGATAATAATACCCCTAACGGAAAGATTTGTAACAACTGTACGTACTGTACTTGGAAAAATAAAAGCATTAAGCTTTCTCAATATTTTTAACACTTTTCCAGTACAGTACATATACTGTAGTCAGAAAACGTGTTTTGAAATACTATATGCTGTGTATTAGAACCCAATAGACCCGCGATTTTACAGTTATTCCGAATAATCACGTAATCCGAACAGGGTTCGGTCCCAATTAGTTCGGACTCCACTGTAATATGGTTCTTAGGTAATTTCTTCACCTTGACATTCCTACCGGTGAATTTCTGCTCAGTATTCTTAAACGCATTTGCAGCAGTGTTGTTTTATAGTCCTCATATATTTCGATTTTTTAGCTAACAAAATCTTAACTCTCTGAAAGAAGTCTTACGATGACACTTGATTTGATTGCGAATTTCGAAATTTTGATTTTTTCTTCTTCTATATTCTTAATAAACTTAGAAGGTATATTATCTACCTTTTTTCTTCATTTCGTTGTATGTTTCTGAACTTGTCCAATGAGCCATCCTCATTTACTTCGTTTTCCGTTTTAATGTTTAAAATGTACAGAGTTTGTTCTTGGTGTCACCCAGCTCTCAATGTATTGTTTCCATCTTCCTCAAACTTAATTCGCTCATTAAACACTCATTTGTATCTTTAGTTCCTATATTGTCCCTTGCTGCCTTTCTACAGTATTCGCGTGAAATTTACTCTCATAATATATAATATTCAAATTTCTCTATCTTTTTAAATTCCTCTTGTCACATTCGCTTCTATTGTATATTTCCCTGTCATCGTAGATTTCCCTTCTTCTTCGCAGATAAATTTTCTATACATCCTTTTGTCTGCAGCCGAGACTACTTTGACTAACCAAGAAGCGTAACTTTAAAAAAAAATCCTTCTTTGAAAGTGACACACGTCAGGCGGACATTCTAATCACATTAACCTAAGCTTTAAGAACAGACGTAACTTTAATTTGTTCTGCCTGTTTTCACTTCTTAAATACAGGTCTAAATACTTTCAGCATTAATCCTTTTATCTCGTACTCAAAATATTTGGGGGAGACGCGTCCCCTCTGTCCCCCACCCCCCGCCAGAGACGCCCGTGCTTCACAGAGATTCGACTGAACCTTCGAGGCAAATTTTGATATTTGTTTTGAAGTCTTTAATGTAAGTTCTTCCCTCTGAAAGAGATGGGAATACCATATTTTTTCTATTCTGTAAGACTATCATGAGCACGAACTAAATTGCCTGTAAGATTATTACTTCAATGCTTCCTTTGTCATTAACATTATTATCATTTTCTTCTTTCATTTATTATTTTTCTTTTTACTTCCCGCGACCTTTTACACTTACACGGTGCCTTGTTTTTCTTAAGACTCCTCCTACACGTCGTCTCGTCTCTTTTTTTCCCATTTCTCTAAACTCTGTCTCAGTTTTAGAAGATACTAATGTCTTCCGTTTCTCTCACTCTTGCGTCTTCTTCGTATTTCTCTAAATTCTGTCCGTTTTAGAATATACTAAAACGGAAGCATTTAAAATACGTCATACTTCGCAGCCAATAGCAAATGATGCGTTTTTCTATCAGAATAGATGTGTTATTTACCAAAATTATGCATATGAATATAATAGATGTTGTATATTTTTTCTTTAAAATGCAACTATTGCCTCAATGAGGAAGATGAATGGCACAACCTTCTTGTGTAGTTAAAACAGAACGAGAAGAAGAATTCAAGAGATTACTAAAAACCTATCTGTTACAGCACTGCTTTTATTCCGAGAATGAATTCCTAGGTGTGTAAATGATTTTGATTACTGATAGTATTTAAAATGTCTATTTTTTGTGTTTCTTTTATATAGTAGATGTAGCTTAGTATTTTAATTTATTCGGTATGTATATGTTAGAACTACGTATGTTTATGTATTTTTATACCCTGACAAGTCTTATTCATACACACGAATTCGTGCAGCATGTATGATTACAAAGACAAAATAAAATGAATGAATTTATAAAAGAATATTAATACAATTACCTGCAACATTACCTGTAGCCGATAACAAGAGAAGTATGGTACAAATAAGAATTTTAGATATACTCGCCCTCAAATAACAACGTATCGAGGAACTTTAAATAACTAAGTTATTTTTCCAGTAGGTAACCGACGAAAGGTTTTTTTAAGAGCTATTGGAATAAAAATAAGAAAGGGACAAGTTCATTCTTTCTTGTGATAGGGTAAGAACAACATTAACTCGAATCAGTTATTACCACTAGAGAATCATGTGTATTTTGAGGTGTGATTTTGTTGATTGGCAACAGGAAGATGAAAGCAATATTCAAAATAACGCACTACACCGCTGTTTGGTTTGTTTGTTCATTCACTTTTTCTTCAACTATGCTATTTCTACCAATAGAGCTATTAGTGACAACGTCGCGCTGCATGGCATCACGTTAAACGTCACTTCCGTTTGCTACTTTCTAAAAGTGAGATGGAGTTTAGAAGCTCTTCCTTCGAAAACATCACAATGTTAGACACAGTCTGAATATACTTAAATTAGTAATTTGAATGAACTGTTTTTCTTGAATCTCAGAGAAATGGAATTATAGGCTTGTCCTCATATGATAATAATTGACCAAATAAATTATGTAGATAAATACAAACTTTTGGTAATGAATGCACATGGATAATCACAAAAGGAAGTTATGAATAAATAGTAGTGTCACGTGTACGCCACGTGAATGAGTTTGGTTTGTTTGGGTGATATTTTCTCAATTAATATTAGATTTCTGCCACTTCTGATTTTAATAAGAGAGATTAGAGTGGAGATGGAATACATTCTTGGGTCGCTTAATTGACTGCAGAATCGAATCTTGCTACTATTACCGTTTTTACTCTACAGCAAACATTACTAAAAATGGAGGTGACAGATTTCTGTCATTTCTAGTTTAAAAGATGGTTAAAAGAGAAGATGGTACCTATTTCTATAATATTAAATCCACCCCCACCCCCCAAAAAACACACACACACACACTTCTCGGTATTTCTTATAATTTTTCCTTTATGTAGATCAATACTGAAACCGGAAGTTGTAGTGGATTGCTATCACTGTCCGGTGTTAGTAGAGAGTTAAGGATGGGGTGAAATGTATTATTGGGACGTTCAATCGATTGCAGGAAACTACTTCTCTATTTATTTCTGTTTTGCTCTTGTAACATCACTTGCTCCCGGTAGACAAGCATACAAATTAATCCAGCTGCTGGAGATTATTAATGGGTTTATCATAAATCGCTTGGTTTGTGTTAACTTCTAGCGTAGGTGGAATGAGAAATACTTTTCGGAAACATGCAGTTAATTACAATAAATTTTTCAACATATGTAAAGTAGCAGTATGTAACAACAAACCAATATGCATAATTTTAACAAGTCAAATTTCCCAAATTGTTTCTGAAAAGTGAATTTAATTTTAAGTTTGTGCAACATTTATCAGTTTCGGTAGTGAAAAGTAGTTATGGAACAACAATACTGAGTTTCCATTAATTTTAAGGTATTAATTTCAAATAGTTTTTTTCCCAAAACAAGATTAAACATGCCAGAACCGTCAAAAGATATGTTGTCCTTTGTGTGCAAATGCACACCAGTGCCTAAACTCAGTTAAAATGGCTATAATGTCTAAAGAAAAGAAATTTTAAAAAATAGATTTAAATGTAGAAAATACCTTAACCAAACCCACTGAATACTATGTGTACAGTTGTACACAATTTACAACTTACATACAAACCCGTTCTTCAAACTTTTTCACTTATTTTAACATTAGTTTCCACTAATATATCAACACAAACTATTTCATTATACGAAGCACTAAAGAAAGCTTCTTTATATGACGATTACCTTTGGCTGAATAGGCAGCTGTCAACGTGAGAACAGCGCACGTAATCTCTACCTAGATGGCAGCACGTATCAGAGTTCAATATAATGTTTACAGTTTTGTCATGTCTGTTGTTGTTGTTGTTGTTGTTGTTGTTGTTGAAACGTTACAATAAAACGTGACCAACGTTAAAATCGAAAATTGTTGATATCTAACATTTCCAGTTTGAATACAATCTCCACCAACGGGATGAACTCGATTCGTAACTTCTGATCCTCTACATTCTGGCCAAAAATGATGTGATCTATCTTGTAATTCCTGAGATATTTTGTGTCCTGCATGAATGGATACACAGACATTGTCTTCCGTACGAATGAACACACGAACAAACAGGACAATACAAACAAGTTTTTGTTGGTAAAACAAACTCCTTAAAAACAACTAACTTATAGAAAGCACTTACTTGTCACATGTTTCTTCTTCAACCAGTACTTTAATATGTTTTTTCAATTGTTCTTTGAAGCCTTGGATGCCCTGAATTGCCTGTCCTCCCGTGCTCATAGTGACAAGTAAAATGGCAGCAATAATGGCAACTTTCCGCACTCGATCCCGCAGATCCAAGTACCTTCCTTGGTCCATCACTAATGTCTGGAAATAAAGCAATAATTTCTTAGAAATGACAACTATCCACCGCACAGAGAAAGAGAGAGAGAGGTACGAAATTCTTAGTTTTGACTCATTATCGCGAGGTAGTTGGAAAGTTATTTAAATTAAGCAATAACAAACTTCTGTCTAAAATGTAAAAAATAATGGCTGATCACTAGTGTTGCGAACGAGACGAGATGAAAAATAAGGTTTTCTTGTCTCGTCTCGAAGAATTCTTTCTCATCTCGTCTCGTTTCTCGCAAAGCATTCTTTCGGGGCGCGATGTCTCAGTGGTAGAGAGCTTACTTCCGGTGCACGGGGTCTCTGGTTCAAACCCCGACCAAGTAAGTTTGTGATAGGCAAACTCGTGTTCGTGGTATTTCTCAGGGTACTCCCGTTTCCTCCCACAATATCATTCCATGAATTATTCCATCATCATTCAGTGGCCTTAATCATCCGTCTTCTTTAGCCTAAAGGATATAATCGTGGGACGTTAAACTGAAGATTTCATTTCATTTCGAAAAGCTTTTCCCATCTCGTTTTGTAAATTGATGTACAAAATTAATCTCTTAAAGTTTTTTCTTAATTTTATCTAGAAGTGATTACAACCCTTCCGCGCCTCGACAGGACCACGAAGGAAGTAAGATAACAACATTTAAATTCTATTTATTATTGGGGTATATTGTGTAATGACTTCTGTATCTTCAAACGGTGATAAATGCTCTTCATTGTATTCGTACGATCATTCTATTAATTTATAGTTTTTATACTTGGAATTATATAACACTAGAACAATGTTTAAACTCTAAGACTGTATGAAGTAGACGAAAACGAGAAGAGGTTTCTCGTCTAGTTTCGTCTCGAATTTAAAAATGTTCTCGTCTCATTTTCGAGATCAGGCAGGCCCGTATTTAGGTAAGTGCTCTTCTGTGCTTGAGCACAGGGCGGCAGAATTTAGGGGGCGGCAAAATTTTGGATTTTTTTTAAAATTCACAATAAAGTAATATTTAAAAGTGGCAACCCACAGACTTCCGCGCAAGCGCGAAAAGATATGTTAATGTGTTTAATTCGTTCTAATTACAGTAGTTACTAATTAGCTAGCTTATCTGCTTATTTTTACTTTCAAATACTTAGGATCAATATTAACAGACGAAAATCATATTCACGAAGAAATTAAATGTCGACTAAAAGCAGGGAATTCGTGTTACTATTCGGTTCAAAATCTCTTGTCGTCGCGAATTCTGTCGAAGAATTTGAAACTTAAAATATATAAAACGATAATCATGCCTGTTGTTCTGTATGGTTGCGAAACATGGTCGCTTACTCTGAGGGAAGAACATAGACTGAAAGTATTTGAGAACAGGATCCTGAGAAGAATATTCGGACCCAAGAGAAACGAGAATGGGGAATGGCGGAAACTTCATAACGAGGAACTACATAGTTTATACGGTTTACCCAACATTGTTAGGGTCGTCAAGTCTAGGAGGCTTAGGTGGGCAGGTCATGTAGCTAGAATGGAAGAAAGTAGAAACGCTTTCAAAGTCTTGACTGGAAGACCCATAGGAAAACGACCATTAGGAAGACCTAGGCGCAGATGGGAGGATAATATTAAGATGGATCTCGTAGAGATAGGAATACAAAGTAGAAACTGGATGCAATTAGCTAAGGATAGAAGTCAGTGGAGAGCTTTTGTGAACGCGGCACTGAACCTGCGGGTTCCATAGGCCATAGTTAGTTAGTTAGTTAATCTGCTTATTTTTAAGTCATTCTTCTCCATTCCCACCCGAAAGGGTGAGGATGAACTTGAACATAATGAAAACTGATAACAAAAACTATGAATTCAACACTAATACCTGTCGTTTTCGATTAATTTTAAAATCTCGTCCCCTCCCTGGGGAGTGCAGTATGACCTTCAAGGTGAAAGGGATTAAAATTCACTATTCACCTCAGCCACCCCAAAAACCATGAATTCAACTCTTATTTTAAAAATGGTCCCATGTTATTCTTATGGGGACTTTGCACTTCATATCTCAGCTCAGGTGTGACCTAGGGACCTGGAACAAGTCATTTGATCATTTCTCTGAGAGCTTTAAAACATATTACAATTTTATGTTTCTATCTATTAGGGTTCTCGAGTTGAAAGGAGCTACAGAGAGACAGCTTAAGAATTAAGAGAATGCGTTTTCTCCGGACAGTAAATTAAAACCTACATGAATAAATTGCATGCCAGTATTGAGAGAATGTGTCCCCAATGGATAAGTGGCTAAAGTCGTTGTCTTGTAATTAAGTGGTCACAGGTTCGATTACCGGTGAGGACACAAGTGGTTCGGACCCCAAATTAAGCTGTAGGTCCCGTCCTTAGTACGTCATCATCCCATGGAAAGCAATGGCAAACTACCATGGGTTCACCTTGCCCAGGGACCTTTGGGTCAAACACCTACCTTCGGGCAGAACACTATATCTCAATAATCATTGAGAGAATTAGGGCATTTAAAATTACGTTGTAAATTCGTAACTTGTCATACCTAAACTGCTACTCAACACGAGCTGGTATGTTTTCAAAATCACGGCTTGTTTTCTTGTTCGAACATAAATTTTCTGGGGGAGGAAGCGGCAAATTATTTAGAGCACAGGGGCGCACAAAATATAAATACGAGCCTGAGATCAGGAGAGACATTTCTTTCGTGACCAACATTATTAAGTTTAACGTACGTCATCTAATCATCCATTCAACTTCGTGGGATGTACCGAAAAAGTGAGTTATTAAATTAGATCTACACCTGGATTGAATACGATGACAGTTTCTTTATTGTTTATATTTGAAATATTTAACTTCAAATCGGATCACTGGGATAATATTAAAAGAGATGACGATAATCACAACTATCCTATGCGTTAAAAAGACAATACACAATTTATCTACTATATATCACTGAACAGGATACATTTTATAGACAAAGTAGATAAAGAGACACAGTGTAAGGAGACAGGGTTTAAAGTCACTTTTAGCATGAAGAAGCGCTAACATATTATGCAATCAGGTGCTCACTCTTTAAATTTACAATTTCAGAATCATTGAATGGAAGATTCTATAGAGTGGTTAGTGCCATTCCCTTACATGTTACCCTTGGATTTACCAGTGAGGCTACATGAAGACGTATGCTTACAAAGTGAAGATTGTCAACAGTGTGTAATAAACCACTCTTGTGTCGACTTCTTGTGATGTCTCAATGATTTATTGATTGAACGATTGAAAATTTAATAAGGACGGGGGTAGCAACGCTCTTTTCCCCGTCACGAATGAGTGATTTGCAGAATAAAATTTATAATCCAAAACTGCACTTCCAGGGCAGACGACGAGAAGTCTCATCTCATCGAAACGGAATTACTCAAATAAAATAGAACGTTATTGCAATAAATAACAAATATGGTTATATAAAGAGATTTGTATTTACAGACTGAATGAAACATCATTTAAACAAATACACAATAGTTATTACACAAAATATCATGAAAATAACCATATTCAGTGGCAGTGACAGAAAATTACAGATGACATGTCATCCGTACACACCTCAAGCAAACGAATCCTAGAAGCTTGTGCATACATAATACCGAAAACTATGCAAAATGTTAAGTGCGAATGGTTAAAATGTTTACGCATCTGCATCTCGAATAGTGATAATTTATTGAACATACGTTTTGATTCTACTATAGAAGCCCAAGCTAGAATAGGAATATCTAAATGTTGGATGTTTGGCCCAACCTATATATATATATGACCTTATGTAACCAGGTTTTGTTTCCTGGATCGGCAGACATGGTAAATATATAAATGTGTTCTGGTAAACTCTTCTAATGGTAATACACATACCTATAGCAATGATACATAGTTCTAATACTGATACACAAACCCCTAAGAGCAACGCACCTATAACTCTGGTCAACTGTTTCCAGCAAATTTAAACGAACTAGAGTAGTAAAGTATAATTAATACAACGTTTCAACAAATAAATTACTTTACTCTTCTGGATTATTTTATTGCCTTGCTCTCATTTAATACCTTGAAACTAGAGGAAAATTCTCACCTCAGGAAATACATTATTATCGTCCCAATCTAGAAGTTCCATGTATGCACTTGTTAGGACTTTGGTAACGCAGGCACGCCGTGCAACTGGATCGTTCAAATCAATATCCTCTGTTTTATGTTTCAACAACCACTGACGAGTGAATTCCAATCCATCTGAGAATAGATAAGAATAATATCTTTGAAATACTTAATTTATAAAAAATGTTGCTTGTAAATCGGTCAGATGTAGAACCAGAATACATGAATAATATATTTATAAGGACATGTAAAACATATTTTAATTTAATTTGAGTTTTACTAACAAAGATAAGTACAGTTTATTTAGCTCAGACTACCAACGGGAAGGAGAGGGGGTTACTTTGTGCCCACCACAGTATATGTTTTGTAATTACTCTTCTAATCATTTCTTTAAAATTGTAAGAAAATAAGTTATTGCTCAACATGTTTAGCTAAAGCGAATACCTTACGGTGGTTCAAATTGAACGTTAGTGTGTTTCATAAATAAAATTTGCTATTTTAAGTTGGTGGGCACCAAGTCCCTCCCCCCCTCCCCGTTCGTTGGTAGCAGATGTGACTGACATTTAGTAATGTCACTCCTCGATGGCAGTATAATAAATAGTTGTATCCCGCCTTTTCTGAATCTGACGGTTAATCTTATCCTAAATATTGTTCATTTCGAGAATTTTACGTTGGTATGTCTCATAAATCTGCTATTTTAAGTTGGTGCACAAAGTACACCCCCACCCCCGTTGGTAGGAGATGTGACTGAGATTTAGAAATGTCACTCCAAGACGGCAGCATAATAAATAGCTTTGAGTCTTATTCCCTGTACTGTTCACTTCAGTTACTATAGATTTTTGTGAGAATTTCTGATTTGTTTCTTTCGCGAGATATATTTAATCTTAACAGGTGGGTACAAAATGATCTCCCCTCTTGCTGGTCCGCGTTACAAAAAATACCTAGCTAGTGCAAGGGTTTAGTAACGTATTGTAGAATTTACTTGATATTGTTGTTGTTTTCTTTTGTGCCTTCTAATTTTCAAATGGCATCCTCCAAATGAAAAGAAAACTTCATTTGGTGTGAAGTCTCATTACTAAAATATCGTTTCAGTTCTTCTTCCTGTTTTCATATACAAAGGGATTTTTAAGTAGATAACAGTTACCATACATTATCAAGGAGTAGGTGTGGGTACAATTAGTATGAATTAAGAGTAGGGATGGGCAAAACCGGTTTTTATAAAAACCAAAAACCGGTTTTTATAAAAACCGAAACCCGAAAAACCGACATTTCGGTTTTCTCCAAAACCGGTTCGGTTTCGAAAAAAACAAAACTATTTCTGTGGAAATGGATTCGGTATCCGGAGAACAACGAAACACCATTCTGGTCAGAAATAGAACAAATTTTGAAAAAACAACCGGAATCGGTTTTGAAGAAAACCGAAACCGGACCAGGTAAAAAATCGAACCGGTTTTGGAGAAAACCGATAACAGGTTTCGGTTTTTCTAAAAACCGAAAACCGAAAAACCGGTTTTTGTGCCCACCACTAATTAAGAGCTTCGATTTAGCACGGGTCATAAACACTTTTTTGTCATACTCATTCTCATCAGGCCTTGTCTTCATATTGTTAAACTAAACACAACAACACATTGAGCAAACTACGTAATAAAAATATATAAATACTTTTTTTTTACACAATTACGTAACTATTTCAACCAGAGTTGTTTTGTTTAAAACAAATGATTAAAACTTGTTTTAAACAAATTTTGTATACGTTTTAAACATTTTGTTTTAAACACACGTATTTTTTAAGACTTGTTTTAAACTAATTTTTATTTTATTTTATTTTTATAAAAAGCTCTGCCAGAGAAAGAAAATTGCCAAAAATGCTCCCCATTTAGAAGACTATTTTTTTCCCATGTGAATGTTTTGATTTTTCGTGGCTACAACAGATTAATGTGATGATCTACAATTTATTTTGTCTCTTTTCCCCCCTTTTTTTAACGTGTATTGTATTGTTTAAATGCTTCTCAATTAACTTACGAGAAGGTGTCGTAGTCGAAGGTTGAACTACTTGTAGAACTGATATTAAAAAATAAATAAAATAATTATCATGGAAACAAATTTTTGTGTTGTATTCAGAAAACAAACAAAAGGTTATTTGCTAAGTTGCGATTCTGAAATTAAAATATCGCAGGCATTCGTTGATATAATACATGTTGGTTCTCAGAATCAGTACAACTTGGAATCGTTAAACATTAGTTTTACGGGAAGAAAAAAGGACATCATTTGGAGCAAATTTATTAAAGTAACTCAAATTCCATCAGATAAGAAAACGACCATACGAGCTCGTTGCAAAACCTGTAAGAAATAAATGGTTGGTTTAGTTAAAAGAACGAAGAATCATTATGAAAAATGCAATGCTGTGAAAAAACTGGAAACCCAAACAAATAGTAAAAGTGTTGATTCGAAAATTGCTTCTGATGATTCTAACGTCAGTGATATGGTTGAGATGGAATTGGAAACTTCAGATAAGAATTAATTTTGTATCAACAACATCTTTTTTTTATCATATTATGAACATTTTATTTCGTCCCTCTTCCCCACCTCAGTTCTAAATTTTCTTAAAAACTTTACACTTTGGCATAGCTTATATGAAGGGACCATGCGAGAAAGCGCAAGGTATGAGAGTCACCCGCGTAACTAACCATTAAAACATGATACTTATTGTAACATCAGTGCCGAACGTCAGTGTCTGGGACAATTTGATCTCAATTTGTTCAACTGTCTGTATGTATGCACCACACTACAGGGTGCAATTTTCGGTCTTTTAACATTACATTTTGAGGGTAGAGGCACGAGACGTCGGAATTTGTTGTATGGATTTGATTGCGATCTGACGTAAAATTCCAAAATTAGCGGTTTGGATCCTATTTTAAACATGAAGCTGTCTCATATAGCCTTGCTACTGATGCAAGACTCTAATCGACCAAACTAAACAAACTAACTTTATGCGTTCCGAACAAGCTTGGGTTGCAATATAAATTTGGCTCCAATTCAGTTTTTATAAAATATTTTTAGATATGGGGCGTTCAGAGCACAAGGGATATAAGTACATTTCCAGAAAGATTCACTTTTGCTCAGCAAACGTAGTATCTTAGTAGCCAAGGGTACGAAATATACAAAAAACACGTGAAAGGGTGTGGACTAGAGTTTCATAAGACAACCGCTAGACAAGGGAGTTGATGGAATTGGGGAGGAGGGTTAATTTTCCCTCCTTGCTCATAAATTTAAGACATTAACATTATATTGTGTACCCTGCAACGTGGGAATGATTAACAAGTCAAGCTCCGAATGCCATAGTCAATGATGCATAATTACGTTAAATAAATGTAGAGTGTGTCCAAAAGAATGCACCGACGGAAAACGTGATATTTTCACAACCACGAATCCGCGATAAAAGAAAGAAAAAAAAAACTACATGACAAAATACAATCTAGAATTTTATATAATTGCCGCTAGAAAGGAGCGTTCGTTTAGAGATCATCCGCCTCTTACCCTGAATTTCAGATTTTAGGGGCAGTAATGCAACTTTAGAAACCTTTTGCTTAGCAAAGTCCAACATAAAAAGTCCTTATATCGAATAAATACCGATTTTGATTAGATATAATCCATTTCCATTGGCCGTAAGGAGTTATAGGCCTATATTGCTCTCTTGTATATTTTTTGGCCCAAGGATTCCAAAAGTGGCTCTACTTTCGAGTTTCGGGCCTGCTTAAAATTCTGGAAATTAGGCCTAAGCAACTTTCCAGTTTTAATCATATATATGTTCTCCGTATTTATTCGGTGTAAGGACCTCAAGCTTGTTGTGTTGGACTTTGCTTATCAAAAGATTTCTAAAACTGCCTTACTGTACCCAAAATCTGAAATCCAGAGTGGGGATGGAGGCGGTTGCCCTCCTGTCCCACTGACGCCCCTGCCTAGCGGTTGTCATATGAAACTATCCCACGCCCTTTCGTATGGTTTTAGTCACATTTGTTTTGGACACACTAAAGTTGTAACTCCATAAAGAAATCTATTATTAAGAGCCTGACATACTAAAAATAATAGAAAATTAACCAATTTTCTTTTGTTTGTTTTTCGTAAGTGACAGGGGATAATAAAATGCAACTTGCCACAATCATAGATAATATTATTCTACAATAGAAAATATGAACCTGAAGAATTTTCAGTGTTGCCATCCATAGAAATTACAGTGTTGCCAGAATAACATTTCTCCCAAAATCTAAATCAAGGCAGCGACTAGAGGAACGAATTCAACTTCATTTGATTACGTATCATGTTGTCTTGGAATCCTGTGAACTACTTTTTAAATAATAGTTGTATTTAGTTTGTAATGAACAAAATAGTTTTAACATACACTTATTAAAATTAAATAATTATGTTATTTAAAAAATAGTTCACAGGATTCCAAAACATGATACGTAATCAAATGCAGTTGAGTTCGTTCCTTTAGTCGCTGCCTTAACTTTGATTTTTGGGGAAATGTTATTCTGGCACTACTGCAATTTCTACGGATGGCAACACTGAAAATCCTTCAAGTTAATATAAATTTTCTGTTGTAGAATAACATTATCTATAATCGTGGTCAGTTGCATTTCATTATCTCCTTTCACTTATGATAAACAAGCAAAAGAAAAATGGGAGATTTTGTATTATTTTTAGTAAGTTAGGCTCTTAATCTAATAAATTATACCTTTAATATTCCCGTGAAGCTTTTTTAGATATAGCTGTGTTAACGTACCTGTCGTTTTCATTGATTTTTGTGTCGATTTTTCCACAAAAGTTTCATACATTCGAAATATACAGGGTACATCAAAAGTCGGGGACCATAGGACAACTTACGAGTAACGATACGAAAAAAAGGAAAGGGAGGAAAGCCGCTGGAAATGAGTGGTTTTCAATATAAAATGGCGGATTTTTTTATTGTACCAGTCATTTGGACTCTACACTGGAAACTACCTCACGTTAAATGAGAAATCAACGTTGCCTTTTCAGTAGGCTGTTCCCTTGAGCCGTATCAACAATACAGCATTGTTGGGAAATTGATTCGTGGTGTCTTAGGTTTCCTCACATAACAATGTGCACGTTAACTGTGTGAATGTTGTGTGTCTTTACGTTCCGTTCGAAAGGCCTGCTGAACTAGAATCGTTGCTTTTTTATTTAAGATAGGGCGCCTTGTCCTCGTGGAGCCCAAACGGGTGGTACAATTAGCAAAATTACAACATTTTATATCGAAAAACCTATTATCAACAATGGCCTTTTGATACATCCGGTATAAAGAAAAGTGTTTTATGATCTATGTTAAATAGAAGTTCTTAATTCATACTAGCTATATCGCCTTCTGCTGCCTCTTAACCTAATTCGATACAACTGGATTATGAATTTTCAAAAGTTTCGTATACACTACTATGTAAAACTCAATGAATAAAGGACATTCACAATCAATTAGTTTTTATTTATTTACTAGCGTTGATTACCCGCTTCGCTGGGTTGAAATAAAAACTTTTAATGCACAACTCCTTAGGTCATGTGTTTGATAAAATTGACAGTATACATTACATTACTATCGTGGGCTGAATTTGGATTTAAACGGCATCGGAAGTGTCATTGTTCATCTCAGTAACCCCGAAAATTATGGATTCGACACTATGGGTCATTTTCTGTCATTTTTATCTCCCTTCCCCTCCCTCAAGTTGCAAGGTTGAATTTGGATTTAAACGGCATCGGAAGTGTCATCTCAGTAATCCCGAAAATTATGGATTAGACACTAATACCGGTCATTTTCTGTCATATTTATCTCCCTTCCCATCCCCCAAGTTGCAAGGCTGAATTTGGATTTAAACGGCATCGGAAGTGTCATTGAATTCAACGACCCCGTAAACTATGGATTCGACACTAATATCGGTAATTTTTAAATATCTTCCTTACCCCTAAGTTGCACTGTTAAAGTGAAATAATAAAAACACTACTATGCCCGAACCTCATCTACGTTCAAAATTTGATCGAGATAGGTCGAATTGTTCAAGTCACAAAGATAGTCACTTTCATTTTTATGTATTTTTCTGTATCTCCCCCTCCTCTTTTTCTAAGTTGCACTATCAAAGTGAAATGATAAAACCATCCCAAGCCCAAACCTCATCTATGTTCAAGGTTTGATCGAGATCGGTCGGATGGTTCAAGTCACAAACATAATTACTTTCATTCTTATTTATATAGATTTTTTAAAATACATATATATCAAATTTTCCTACTAACTTAATATAGGATTATGGATTTTTTTTTTTAAATAAAATTTTGTACGCTTTACTTTGATAATTAAAGCAATGCTTACCATCCTGCATTTGTAAGAACTCCGCAAATTTCTGTTTCTCATATTCCACACTCTGTGCAACAATATGTGGCCGAATTTGTTGGATTGTGAAGTTCGCCATATCCAGCTTCATTAAGTCTAGAGTCTGTTCGAAAAAAAAAGGTACTAATTTAGCAACAATAGAAAGAACAAAATACAGCATTATTAGAACAAAGATTAAAATATACTCGTCACAAGTAACAGCAAAATTCAAAATATTATCTTCCAAGAAGTTGTTTGATGACGTATGCGAGAAGGTAAAATCTTACCAATTTGACACAAGTAATAACAAACAGTTATGATAATGGAGAGATGTCTACACACAAGGTCGTACTCAGATTGTTAATGTCAATGGAATGACATCGGATAGTAGAACAATATAACATGGGGTATCCTAAGGTTCAGTGCTGGGGCCGTTATTGTTTATATTGATGATAAATCATTTACCACTGAATATCTCAGCTAAATCCTTTCTTTGTGCTGATGATACAACTTCGCTAAACATCAGCAATAAATCTACAAAATTAATAAAACTGAATGAGAAAACCTTAATAGAAATAAGGAATGGTTTCAGGCGAAGAACGGATTTCTTCTTAATGAAGAGATAACTACTAGACAAATATTTTCTTTGAATGGATGTCCGGAAATGTCGAAGAATGTAATATTTCTTGGCATAATTCTGGATAGGCAATTAACATGGAAAGCACATGTATGTGCAAAACTTTAGAGAACAACAAGTTCACTATGAAATTTAAGAGATATAGTCCCGAACAACTATATGATTCCAAAGTATCATAGATTATGAAGCACTGTTTGGGGAAACAATAACTACATAAATAAAGTTCTGTTACTACAAAAAAAGTTATAAGAATAATCAGTGGGGCATCAGGTAAAGAACACTGTAAACCTTTGTTCTGTAAGTTGAAAATTATGGCAGTTAATTTGTATATGTAAAACAAAATATGTCAGATATGCAGCGTACGCAAGATATTCATTCATATAATATAAAATCTTTGAAACAAGTTGATATATTGTAAGCAGGCTATCAAAAATTAAAAATAGGTATACAAAACAGGTATATAAAATTTATGAACGAGCTACCAATACACATGGAAACTTTATCTATTACGCAGTTTAAAAGTAAAGTATATGATTGGTTAGTTGCTGTACCCTATTATAATGTTAAGGAGTTTGAGGAAGATAAAAATATATCGGTATAGGTTAACAAAAAATTAATTTACTTGTATAACTTCATTTGATGTTGTCTATTGTCTGTATATACACTTAATGACAATAAAATATTCTATTCTATTCTATACAAATTATAGTAGCAGTGTCACAGTGCACCACGTGAAGAAATTTGGTTTGTCACAATGTACACAACGTGAAAATTGAAGTTTGAATTTCTACATTTCACCTCACTCGCTTATCTCCACTCAAAAACTTCACTAAGACGAATGTTACTTGAAAAGAGAAAATATTTGTATCTAGATTTGTCAAGTACAGAGGCATTTAGTTTTATTTTAGTATCATACTCCACGAATATTAGTATTTTGCATCCTTTGCATTATACTAACCCGTTAATCTCAACAACACTGCGAGTAGTACGTATATCAAGCAACGATTATATCCATAACTGCTCCCATAATACACGAGGGAAGAGATTTTTGATTGTTCATATCTTGGGATCAATTGAATGGATCACATCCGTCAACGAACTGTATTCTTAACTCTTGAACCCTGGCCGAAATTGACGATAATCCATCGAATAGTTCCCAAGGTTTTCTCTCTCCTGAACGGACAGACAGGGTAAATATATAAAGGAGTTTTGGTAAACCAAACTACTTACAAGTGGAATGAAATATTTAATTGCGAGATCTACCTTAATATCGTCCTCTCATCTGTGCCTAGAAAAAAAAATTTCAAGCCAGAAAAAAAAATTAAGTCTTATTTATTCTCGTTAAAGGTAACTCGTGTATGTAACCGAAATATTGGAAGTTTTTTCTGCATTAAGAAGTACAAATAGGTGAGCACTTTAGTTATGTATCGTAATTCAATTTTAACCTTTAACTTATATTATCACCCTACAATTTATATTATTAAATAAGTCTCTGTATTTCTTGTATTGAATTTTAAATTTATAGTTTTAAACCAGTGACCACGACAGTTTACAAACGTTGAATTTCTTAACGGGTTCAGTTGGTCAAAGATGATGTCATATGTTTCTTCGCCTTAGAGGTTTTTCAACAGCGTTTATTATCCCACATTTGCCATTTCACTACGACAACTTTCCCCCATTTCAAATACAGGGGCGTCATTTAGGGAGGGCAGGAGGGGGCAATTGCCCCCTCCAAGTTTGAGAAACACATATACTTTAATCGATTGTCTGCTAATATACTAGTACAAAACGTGAAAGTCTTATGTCGGTGGTGCTCTTGCCCCCGCCCCCTCAAGCGAAGTCTGAAATGACGCCCCTGTTCATACAGTTTTTTGTGAATTCCATTAGATGTTCAATCTAAATACGGTACTTACTAACATACCACCCAATTATTCTTATTTTATAAGCAGAAAGGTCATTACATAAGCCACAACGATGAAATTATAAATATTATAATTCATCTCTAAGTGACAAAGAATTTAGAACATAATTAAGACTCACCTCTAAAATTCCTTTGAATACAGGCACAGTTTCAGTCGTTTGAGTCAACTCCCGTATTTTTTCATCTCTGATAGGAGCACAAAGTTTTCCCATCACAGATATGACATACTGTGCGTAATGCTGTAATCAGAAACAAGATGGCGAAGATTAGTTTGAATAAATATACGCATGAATTCATGGGAATATAACATCAATAGGAGAGTTATTGAGCAACTCAAAAATTTGTGAATATACTCTTATTTTGGTTGTTAGTGTCACAAACCTTCGTAACTTCATGGCAGAAAATTAATTATGCAAATTAAAGCAGTGGTCTTACACTTTTGTATTGTTAATTGTGTCCACATCCGCCGCTTCTTGGTACTAAAAGTATCTCAGCAAATTAGCAGCTTTTGCTGAGACCATACATTTCTTAATCTTTTCTTTGGTACTTCACAAAGAATAATAGTCTAATGTTTAGTATGAACCTACATCTCTTTTCAATAAGATTCTGGGTTATTCGGAAACAGAATAATAATGTCTTATGTATCTTCGAGAGCAGTATGAGCTCAAAAGACTTTTGCATAAAACTTAGTTAATATTGAAAGCATAAGGATTACTTAGCCCAGCCCTTGTCGGCCATGGGACGGAACAAGAACACGGAACGAGCACGGAACAAGAATAAATTCGGACACACAAAATAATTGCTCATATAACGATCAAACATTTGAAAACGAACATTTTTTATCATGTACATATCGCTTTTCTAATGTCATGTTTTGTTTTCTCTGAAATTTCAAAAGGATGCAGGTATGTTTCAAACTGCTGGAAGTGAGTGAGTTCGGATTCAGTGTTGGGCACTAATAATTTTATCTTTCTCTGTAAATTTTCTTAATCAAATATTTACTTAAAGAGAGACTGATGTATTTTCACTCAAATTATTATTTTAAAAAATGAGTGAAATCTTCATTTTGTTGACTGCATTTGTAAGTGTTTTCCTGCAAGCGCAAACAACAAAGTACCAAGTATTTATGCAATCAACAAAGTAACTGCTTCATTTATCTTGTTAATAATCTGTTAATTGGAGTTCATTAGAAAAGAAGCATTATTTCGGGAAGCACTAAATAAGTATTTCTGAATATCAATTAGCTTAGACTTAAGATCACATTATAAAGAGTTCCAAATATTTTTTTTTAACTTTCTTAATCCAAAATAGATTTGCACAAGATAAAAGTGTATTTTTCCCTCCATTTTAATCCCTTTTTTCATTTTCTTTTCACATGACCGCGCAATATTTGATACAAAAACAACGCACTTTTCTAGATCTCTAATCAGGACATGGGAAAGGGGTACACTGTACCCTTTAAAATTTGGACTCAGGGTGTAATGGCCCGTGCTTACGTTTTTTTCTTATTGCGCAACAAATTCTTTTCTTTTTTTTTTTTTTTTTTTTTTTTTGATACAGTCCCGTGACGGGTGACATGGCAGGCGTCGTGGAACTGTAGGCCCATGGTCGCCATTGAGGTATGTCCTCAAAATAGATAACGCATTCCAAGTCCTTGAATAATAGGCTGGCATGATGAAAACCACATAATCACAACGCCCGGTCGGTTAACTGAGTATTACCGTGACGTAATAGCTGGAGATTGCGTTTAATTATATTTATATATATTGATGCGAGAAGTTAACCAGCAGCAGCAAGGAGTATATAATCAGTTATGTTGTATTTCTATGTTCAATTTAACAAATAATTTTCTGAGTAATATTATTCCAATACGAATAAACCAATTCCTGAGATAGTAGGATTCCATTAAACAAAATTATGATACATCAATAATCATACAAAGACAATATAGAACATGAAAAGGTAATTATATACAAGATTTATTAACAAATGAGCAATAATGAAGAAAGAATAAACCATGGGTTAGTTTTAGTTTAGTTAGATCATCTTAGAATTAGCAAGACTGAACAACAAAAGTCTATATTGCACCAGTAATCATATAAGCTTGCTTCATGAGTAGAATACCATGGACATTTAGTTGAATGAATTGTCTTCTAGCCTTGATATGTGATACATGAATAAACACAGGTAAGCTGAATCGCCATCGTAGAAAATCATAAAATTCTTTTAATAAACATTATTATCGTAATAATTCATTACTTCTAATTCATCCATCACTCATATTCATATTTCATTTATAATAATAGCTTATTTTTATCATAAATATTCTTAAATCATTTATATTCATAATAATCATTGTAGTACTGCGATTATTATTACCTATGTTACAAAATCAAATGTTCTTTCTTTCAGGCATGAGACGTTAGCAACCGGTATCCAGGTATTTTAGTGCAAAGCTTCTGTATAATAACTATATATCATGTTAATAAGCGGCGCATGATATTATTCGTTTCATTGATTATTTGTTCAATCTTACACTCCTTATTTCTACAGACGTATTAAATGATGTATGACAACTAAACCTTTGACCGTGATTTGCTTGGTTGCAGGATTAAACAGTTCAGAAAATTGAATTTTATATTATAGATTTTGAACGTAGTATTAAAACGATTACATTTACACGAATTTTGAATTTAATATTTGTCCCTGGAGTTTCGAAGAAAAGGGGCAGAGCCCCTAAATGTATTACTTACAGGTTCATGTTATTCAAAAGATTAACTTTCAAAACTTCAGAAAATCCTGCCTATTGTCTTGTATCGATCAAGTTAAGTATATTATTTTCTTCTTTTTCTTATTTTAGTTTCAAGGGATTCGGACCAAATTCCAAGTTATTTTTACACAGTCTCCTGGTGTAGATTAAGAATAACGTCATCTTAAAGAACTAATAACAATAATAATATCTTAAACGAACAATGAACAAAACGTTAACATATTTATGACGGTGCAGGATTGTAATACGTACACCAAATGGTGGAGCATTACAATTTTCCCCCTCGCCAAATAAAATTTTAACGTTAGATAAAATTTTAGAGATTAATTAACTCATGCATAACAGAATCTTAAAGAACTGAGACAATCCGTCATATGATTATATTTGGAACTCATGTAACGTTCTTGTATATGACTATCACAATCTTTTTCATCTTTTTCCATTCGGAGTACCCTAAGGTTACACTGCTCATAGCGTCTATCAATACCAATTTTGGATTTATTTCACCATATTTCCTCATGTTCCGAAATCGCTTCAGAAAAGTAGCATTTTTCATTCTTCTTCTCTTGCGGTGCATCAAGTGTGTTTTCACCCTTATGTTCGAAGCAGCTTTCGTTGTCTCATCAGGTCGGTATTGTTCTTCCATTAACTTCTCTGTTTGACCTTTCTTCCGTTTTCGTTTTCTGGGTTTCCAAATGACATGAAAAAACCTTTTTCTTGCCAGTTTTCGGTGGATTTTACTTCTATTCCTCTGGCTATCCCCAATTACCGATTTATTGAATTTTACTTTCCTCCTTTTCCTTTTCCACACTTTTCTGCTCAGATTCTCACTCTTGCAGGCAATTCGTGATTGCTGTCCCTTCGCATTTTGGTAGTCATCTACAAGAAATGTCTTCACTTTCACTTTCTTCTTTTCCTTTTGCCGAGTCATAACTTTTATTTCATGAGCGAATTTCTTTCTTTTCTTCGAAAGATATATCCATATATATCCTTTCATATATCTTTTCGTCATTCTCTTCATTCCATGTACTCTTCTTCGTCTTATCCAATGTTGTTTCACTCTATATCTCACTTCTTTCTTCTTGCTATGTCCTCGATTACTTTCTCTTTCGTTTAATAAATGTCGGACACTTTGTTCAAACTTCACTGTCTCATCTTGCACGATTTCAACCTTTTCCATTTCATTCTTGTTGCATTCATCTGTTTCTTTCAAGTTCGATTCTTTTAATTCGTCTCTTTTCATTTCTCCTCGAATGTGATCCTCTTTCTTTCTAAAGTGGTCTTGTCTTTCGTCAAAATGCGATTTCACATTACGATTCTCTTCTTCAACACCAATGTCAACTTCTGTAGTCGTGTTACCTTTTTCTTCAAATTTGACTTCACTTTCTTCGACTTCGGTGCAACGTTCTTCATCATGAATATTGCATTGCTTATCAATTTCTTCCATAACTCCCTGGCTCTTCCGACTTCGGGTCTTGCATACGATCATGTCGTTCTCTGTTTCACTAGATTCCAAATCTAGATTCACATCCATTTGACTGACAGTTTGTTTTACTTTTCCATTTTTGGTTTCACGATTTCCAATGGATACCATTTCCGGAATCAAATCTGTTTTAAACATCGGTTCATCCACACTTTCGTCCACAAGAAATGTACTTTCTTTACGCTGCTGTTCTTTATCTAAATTCGATGTCTCGAACTTTCGTGACTGATGCTCATTTTCTAACAGTTCGCATTCCTGTGCTCCTTCATCAGTTCTGTTAATTTCGATTTTCTTACCTTTCCCAGTGTCAGACTTATTATCTTTCAACTCTTCCTCTGTAACCTTAACCAGCTTCTGACATTCCTCTTTCATTTCTTTATTAAACTCTGTACATTCTTGTCTTTTCCGTCTCGAGCTTTGTACGTCAAGCCGTATTTCACGAAGTGTTCTCAGTATTCTATCTAGTTTATCTTCTACTGTTTCTTCTTGTCTCTCTTTAGTTTGTTTTTCGCCGCTTTGTCCTCTTTTATCGTGTCCTTTTCTAGTTTGTTTCTTTACATTTTGTCCTCCAGCATTGTGTTCTTCGCCCTTTTCTTTTACTTCCTTTTGTATTTCATCATTATGTCTTAATTCATTTTGTTCTTCACCATATTGTTTCCTTGAACAATTTACGCAGTACCAAGCAGTAGTAGACATACTTATAATATCGTACATATTGATATTAACACACTTCCAATGGTACGATAAATTACACCTGTGACATATAATAGATGCTACTATTCTCCTCGACTTTTGCATGGAGATTATTTCATCGCTACAACAGCCATACTTATTTGTATTCATCACCTTATGGGTAATGTCCATATTATTACTTTGTTTTTCAGTCATTTTCACTTTGTTTTCGAATGTTCAGTCAGGGACTTCCTTTCCTTCTCTAACTCCAGGACATATCTTCTAAAGTTTTTTTTTTTTTTTTTTTTTTACACAAACGCTGTTTTCTCTCGCACAACTATAATCAATAATTAAGATTTCCACCACACACAACTCTAAAATTCCGAAGTTGAATCCACTTCATTTCAGATAGAATTTACCTGTATTCCCTGGCTTCAACTTCCAATCCTGTAGCTGGAAGTCGCCATTTTGTAATGGCCCGTGCTTACGTTTTTTTCTTATTGCGCAACAAATTCTTTTCTTTTTTTTTTTTTTTTTTTTTTTTTGATACAGTCCCGTGACGGGTGACATGGCAGGCGTCGTGGAACTGTAGGCCCATGGTCGCCATTGAGGTATGTCCTCAAAATAGATAACGCATTCCAAGTCCTTGAATAATAGGCTGGCATGATGAAAACCACATAATCACAACGCCCGGTCGGTTAACTGAGTATTACCGTGACGTAATAGCTGGAGATTGCGTTTAATTATATTTATATATATTGATGCGAGAAGTTAACCAGCAGCAGCAAGGAGTATATAATCAGTTATGTTGTATTTCTATGTTCAATTTAACAAATAATTTTCTGAGTAATATTATTCCAATACGAATAAACCAATTCCTGAGATAGTAGGATTCCATTAAACAAAATTATGATACATCAATAATCATACAAAGACAATATAGAACATGAAAAGGTAATTATATACAAGATTTATTAACAAATGAGCAATAATGAAGAAAGAATAAACCATGGGTTAGTTTTAGTTTAGTTAGATCATCTTAGAATTAGCAAGACTGAACAACAAAAGTCTATATTGCACCAGTAATCATATAAGCTTGCTTCATGAGTAGAATACCATGGACATTTAGTTGAATGAATTGTCTTCTAGCCTTGATATGTGATACATGAATAAACACAGGTAAGCTGAATCGCCATCGTAGAAAATCATAAAATTCTTTTAATAAACATTATTATCGTAATAATTCATTACTTCTAATTCATCCATCACTCATATTCATATTTCATTTATAATAATAGCTTATTTTTATCATAAATATTCTTAAATCATTTATATTCATAATAATCATTGTAGTACTGCGATTATTATTACCTATGTTACAAAATCAAATGTTCTTTCTTTCAGGCATGAGACGTTAGCAACCGGTATCCAGGTATTTTAGTGCAAAGCTTCTGTATAATAACTATATATCATGTTAATAAACGGCGCATGATATTATTCGTTTCATTGATTATTTGTTCAATCTTACACTCCTTATTTCTACAGACGTATTAAATGATGTATGACAACTAAACCTTTGACCGTGATTTGCTTGGTTGCAGGATTAAACAGTTCAGAAAATTGAATTTTATATTATAGATTTTGAACGTAGTATTAAAACGATTACATTTACACGAATTTTGAATTTAATATTTGTCCCTGGAGTTTCGAAGAAAAAGGGGCAGAGCCCCTAAATGTATTACTTACAGGTTCATGTTATTCAAAAGATTAACTTTCAAAACTTCAGAAAATCCTGCCTATTGTCTTGTATCGATCAAGTTAAGTATATTATTTTCTTCTTTTTCTTATTTTAGTTTCAAGGGATTCGGACCAAATTCCAAGTTATTTTTACACAGTCTCCTGGTGTAGATTAAGAATAACGTCATCTTAAAGAACTAATAACAAATATAATATCTTAAACGAACAATGAACAAAACGTTAACATATTTATGACGGTGCAGGATTGTAATACGTACACCAAATGGTGGAGCATTACAAGGGGTTCTGCATCCCGTTGATCCTATCCTTTATTAATTTATTATTTTTGACGTTACTTATTCTCAATTAAAAATAACAATTAAGACCATATACTTGTATATTTGAAAGTCACTTAGAATGGTTCTACAGGGTTCCCAAAGATTTTTGTACTTCCCCTGATTTTCGCCGACAAAGGTTTACCTACTTCCCTGAAAAACGCTTGTTTACTTTTCTATTTTTTCGTAACTCCAGTAGTTTAGTTGGTACCTATACTAAAGGTAGAACACTATTTCCTATAAAGTGGGTCAGCGTAGAGGACATCACGAATTATACGTGAACATACACACAAGATTAAGACTATCAAATGTTTAGGAGTTTTAAGGTTTAGCTCCGATGACTGTCGTCAGATCCTAATAAAATTTATATGAAACTACCGCGAGAACATACTTTTACAAAGAAAAAGCAAATAAATAAAATTGATTCATCTTATGCTGAAATTATGCGTGATCACACGCACAACTATGGAATGAACATCAGTCGAAGTTTCATGATCTAGCTCCGCAGGCTACTGTTAGATCCTCATGAAATTTAAGTGGAAACATCGGAAAAGAATACTCTTTCTAACAAACAAACAAAAATTAAAATCGGTGCACCTATTCTATGTTACGCTTGAACATACGCATATTAAAGTATGTTAATTACCGTTTTCATATTACACCCGTTGAGGTGTTTCATGGTCTAACTTCAAAGACAATCACTATATCCTAAGAAAATTTATATGGGACCACGGGAAAGATATGCTCGTTCAAACAAGAAAGAATCATCGAATCAGTTATGTGTGAACATAACAGAGTTCCTACTGATCGTGGAGAAAACTATTTCCCTGATTTCTCCCTGATCCTTGGCAGGAAATTCACTGACTTTCATGACAGGTATCGGATGACGTTGATATATAAATAAAGAATAAATAACGGTGAATATTTAGATATAAGAACATTTATTCTATAGAGATCATATATATAATTTCCCTGACTTTCCCTGATTTCCAGTCTTTTCCCCTGAGTTTGCCTGACCTACATCTTTTTCCCTGACTTTCCTGACCAGTAGGAACCCTCCATACACAAACTAATCAAAATGAGAACTTCCTCCTTTTTCTGAAGTAGGTTAAAAAGACGTATCTATCTCAGCTCAGAAGGTCAGAGACCCATACTCTGTCTACATTAAGGGATTCAAGATGCTGTAGCTCAACTCATTTTAGAGTTAAGAATCTAACCAGAAATTGTCGTACAATATAACTTAATACACCGTAATGCATCTATAACTTATTTACCTATCTATATATGTTTGTGACTTCGCACCCCTTGAACAACCCCAACGATCTCGATCAAAATTTTCGACATACCTAGGTAGATGAGGTTCAGGTCTGGGAGTGTTTTTATAATTTCGCCTTGACGGTGCAACTTAGGGGAAGAGGAGCGGGGAGATATTTAAAAATGACCAAAAATGATCGATATTAGTGTCGAATCCATAGTTTTCGGGGTCGCTGAGATGAACAATGACACCTCTGATTCCGTTTAAATTAAATTCAGCCCCACAACTTGGGAGAGAGGGAGATTTATAAAAACGATCGAAAACGACAGATATTAGTGTCGAATTCATAGTGTTCGGGGTCGCTGAGATGAAGAGTAACACTTCCGATGCGGTTTAAATCCAAATTTAACCCACACAAGTAATATTTAATTTTTACTGTCATTTTTACCAAACACAACATAAGGAGCTGTGCATTTAAAGTTTTTATTTCAATCCAGCAAAGCGCGTAATCAACGCTAGTTATTCTGTATTGTTATGTTGCATGATCTCTAAATCCCATATACCCTTATTTCAAAGTTGCCTTCATTATCGAGAACGACTACTTTGTTTCCCTGATATTAAAGAACTCTTCAATAATTTTACTAGTTTTCCTTGACAAAAATCAACATACCCTGATTTTCCAGGTCTGTGGGAACTCTGTTCTAAGTGTGACATGACTAATATGTAATTTAGGCGCCCTTTAACTGCATTTTCATGGTTTTACGAAGAGTAATTAAAATGTCTTTTCACTAAGTTATCGAATAGTGATTTTAGTCGATTGTGTCTTAAAAGTTTAATTTGGTAGAGAGTAAAATAAAATTTCAGGAACAAATACTTCTGCTTATGTGTTAGTGTTTGAACTCACTAACTAACTCTATGGCCTATGGAACCCGGAGGCTCAATGCCGTGTTCACAAAAGCTCTCCACTGACTTCTATCCTTAGCTAACTGCATCCAGTTTCTACTTTGTATTCCTATCTCTGCGAGATCCATCTTAATATTGTCCTCCCTTCTGCGCCTAGGTCTTTCTAATGGTCGTTTTCCGATGGGTCTTCCAGTCAAGACTTTGAAAGCGTTTCTACTTTCTTCCATTCTAGCTACATGACCCGCCCACCCAAGCCTCCTAGACTTGACGACTCTAACAATGTTGGGTAAACCGTATAAACTATGTAGTTCCTCGTTATGAAGTTTTCGCCATTCCTCATTCCCGTTCCTCTTGGATCCGAATATTCTTCTCAGGATCTTGTTTTCAAATACTTTCAGTCTATGTTCTTCCCTCAGAGTAAAGTGTTTGAACGTATTATGTTAATTATCATTCAATATATTAATTTTGAATTTTTCAGTTCAACACACACAACTACTTATGAAAAATATATAACAGGCTCCAAATCGCGTATACTGTCGGTACATAGAAATTTCATTTGCTACTAGTTTCTTAAATTGTCTTTGTCCCTCTCTTTCACCCTAAAAATTAAGCGTTCTTGCGCAGTCTATAATGACAATTTGTCTCACTTGAGTCAATTCTTTTCAACAGAAAGCATTCATAAAATCTCCTTTTACTTATTTGAATTTGTGTATAGTATACCGAGTAATGATAACGCGAAATATGTATTCTTTTTCTTTTAACAAAGATGATTTATTATTTATTCTTAATTCAGTGGAAATTTTTACTTTAAAATATGCAATTAAATTACCATTTTTATTACTTGAACAAGTATTTAATTTCATGTTATCATTACTTCAGTTTTTTTTTTTTTCTGTTAGTAAGTCAGATTTGGCATTGTAGCTTAATTTGCATTTTTGTGCTGTTTTAAACATATTATTTTATCTTTTTCTAGTGCACCTTCATTACACGAACTTTGTCTTAAATTCTATGCTCTATGAATATTTAAGATATCATTCTTACATAATTTAAAGATATGAAATAGAATCACGGAATTAAGTGGGATAAGACGGAAGTATTGGAGATGGAGAAAAGAATGTTATTAACGAAGTGTGAAAGAAGCAGATTGAATAAAGAAGGTAGGAAGAGATAAACTGATGAACTGGACAGGAGGCTTACTTATTAATGAATTATGGCAAGGAAGTTTAGATAGCATAGACAAGAAGAAAATAAAAAAGTTCCTTATAAGAAACAAAAATGGCGGAACGTGATAGTTGGAAAGTGAACAAGAAGGCCTCAGCAAATAGGAGGAAAAAAAATAAAGTACAACAATAACTATATATATGTCTGTTAAAAGAATTTAAATGTTTTGATAACAATGACTATATATATGTCTGTATTTTCATTTATTTTCGATATTGTCTGAAGAAGGATATGTTAGATATCCGAAACCATTATTATAATTTAAAATAAAGTGTGTTTTAAGCTTTGGTCAATGTTTCTTTGTTAAAATGAAATAAAAGAATTATATCAATATAAAAAGAACTAAATTGAAGATCCTACACTTCTATAATAACGTTATTTATACAGTCACATTACAATTGTCAAATAAAAAAAATCCTTTTTGTCATATGTATGTTATACAAAATTTTCTTGCAGGCCTTATATCTGGAGAACTACATACAGTATAGCCAAATCCAAACTATCACGTAACTCAGTATGATGTGTTTATTCCGTAGAAAGCACGAAAACTCGATTTAGGGGCCGTTCAAAAATGTTGGCCCCTGTTCCAAAAACTAATTATTGGCGAAGATCGCAACCTTTTGATTCCTTTTTTTTTCTTTTTTTTTATCATTTCTAAAATTATTGTTACACAACATTATTGTTATATTTGTATATTGTACACAACATTATTGTACATTATAACAATAAATAGACAATGGCATAATTACAAGACCTAACAATTTATACATAATATATTTTCAGGAATCAAATAAACAATACTTACCTGAAAATCTAGAACACCGGCCTTCACCTGTTGTTCTATTAAATCCGAATCTAGAACCTCACAGATTTCGGTTTTAATTTTGGTATGATGAGGTAAGAGTAATGATAATAGATTCTGGAAGCAGAAATAGAACTATATTATTCTACGACTAAATTATTATTATTTATCTAATGGTTCGAACACTGACCAACATGTGTCATAAAACAGGAATAATATTTATTTTACATGTTGCAAAATATGAAACAAAATTATTCTATTTACAACTTTTTCTTCAAGCACAAACCTCCATATCATATACTCAGAAGTAATCTGTGATAAAACTAGGGTTGAGTTGATTTGATTTTTACGTCCCGTTCAGCAGCGAGGCTATATGAGACGTGGACCTACGGATTAACGTGGAATCCGAACCAAATGAGTGATAAAACTAGGATATTCTACCATTGGTATACGCTGATGTAGAAACTCTACTGAGCTTCATGAAGTACCTTAGACTACTGTTATATAAACCACTTGGAAAGCGATCTTAGTAATAAATTCAAAAGATTGCTCTTCTAGAAATAAAATGAAACGAAATTTCTAGTTTTACGTCCCACAATTATGCCCTTTAGGCTAAAGCTGACGGATGATTAATGATAGTAAATGATTATGAAATAATTAGTAGAATGGGAATTTGGGAAAAACTGAGAAAACTCCGAGAAAACCAACGGGTTCGATTTGTCCACTACAAACTTAACTTGGACTGAGATATAGCCTCTACCAGAAGCCAGTGCAAGTTTATAGATTAAGAATCATAATAACCATCATTATTAATATTTCTTTGAAGTTTCAAATTTTCTCGAATCTGTTAAATCATGCTTTGTTTAGTTTATGCTGATCTAAGGCGGTTTGTCAATATGATGTCACAATGGTAAATATTAGTTTTTCTTTTTCAGTGAAAACTAAGAGAATAAAGGTTATCTAATGTATTAATTATTGTATACACAATTAGTACACGAAAAAAGTTTTCTTCTTGTAGCTTCAAAAAAAAAAAATTCTTCTCTCACAAGCCGCTTTTGCAATGCGTTTTGTTTTCTTCAGGGATGTCAAAAAGCATAATACAAAGTACGTTACTGAACTTCTACGAAGTCGAGAAAAAAATAGTTAAAACATTTACACTTGCTACCAGATAAATTCTTGTGAATCATAGAGGGATATGCACCACTGTCTTCTTTTAGCCCTTTAACCAACTATAATTGTTCTATGATCATGTTCAAATTACGAAATTGATTCAGTTTATCTTATTTTAAATGAGCTGAAAGAGTATGTACTGAACTGGAATCAGAAATGAACACGAATAATGCAAAAACAGAACACCTGTTAATAAATAATAAATTAGGAAAGAAAAAGGGAAAAATAATATTGGAAACTACAGTTTTGAAACAATTGAGAAATTCAGGAACGGTCATAAACAGTAGGAATGATATTTCAGAGATAGTCTAAGCAGGAATTAAAACATATTTTAATAATCAACAACTCACAAGAAATAAATGCATAAATAGGAAAACAAAAATGTAAATATACAGGGTAAACTTAAAAGATGTGAAGGAACTTCGGGAGGTGATTCATGACATCAAAAGAAGACAAAACAAAAAGTCCTCTTGCATTTTGTCAAATTTCGTATCGTGTACGAGTGATAAAGGTGCCAACTTGGAATCGAAACTTCAATCGTGACAATTACAACGGAACACAAAGATCTGCACATACTTCAGAAGGGGATTCGTGACATCAAAAGAAGACAAAAAGTCCTCTTGCATTTTGTTGAATGTCAGAATCATCTCCCGAAATATGTGCACATCTTTCTGTTCCGTTGTAATTGTCACGATTGGAGTTTCGGTTCCAAGTTGGCACCTCTGTCACACGTACATGACGCGGAATTCAACAACATGCAAGAGAACTTTTTGTCTTCTTTCATGTCACGAATTACCTTTCGAAGTATGTCCACATCTTTCTGTTTCGTTCCGATTCTCAGGATTTGATTTTCGATTCCAAGATGGCACCTTTGTCACTCGTACACGGCGCGAAATTCGACAAAATGCAAAAAAAAAACTTTTTGTCTTCTTTGCACGTCACGAATCACCTTCCAAAGTATGCGCACATCTTTCTGTAGCGTTCCAATTTTCAGGATTTAATTTTCGATTCTAAGTTTGCACCCTTGTCACTCGTACAAGACGCGGAATTCGACAAAATGCAACAGGATTTTTTGTCTTCTTTTCAAGTCACGAATTCCCTCCCGGAGTTTGTGCACATCTTTCAGGTTCACAGTGTACAATACTCTTATATGATTAACGATAGCATATAGTAGTGAAACTTGAACAATAAAAGGATGATGAAGAAAAGTTAAGATGATTTGAGAGAGGTGCAATTAGAAGAATGTACGAATCAATAAAAAAAGAATATAATTGGAGTATAACGAATAATAATAAAATTAGTGAAAGTTCGGAAAAGAAAGATATAGGGAGATTTATATTTAAAAAAAAAAAACTTAACTGGCTGGGATATGGCATGCGAATGGAGGATAATAGAATATCGAAAAAAGCATGAAACTGAAATTTACTTCGGTAGGAGGAAAGGAAGACCAAAACTACCGTGGTTCAATGATGTACTGGACAGCGACGCACAATGGGGCCCAACCAGGCAATCCTTGGCAACACCCCAAAAAATGAATTAAAAGATTGACGCGAAGTAATTTGTTATATTGAAACCTTAATAGTGCATACATAAGATAGTGTGCAGGAAAGGAAGTGGTAGCTACTTACAATGACCTATGACACGCGTAAACTTGGTTATCCGCCGAAGATGGAGAGGCGCTACTAAGTGACAGAAGATACGAAGTCGAATTTGAATGTGATTATCCCTACAGCGCGTATTAATCTTCAGCGGCTGGTAAACATGGTAACACGACCCACAGATATGCATCGTTTTGTACATTTAGAATGTTAATGTGATGTGCAGTAGTACTACATAATATCATAGTTGAAAAATGCTGTGGTACTGAAAGCACATAAACTATGGTCAAACGATAGAATGGCATTTTAGTAGAAAACATGGCACATCATGTCTGTGATTGTTTAATATGTGGTAGCAGCGGAAACATTGTTATTACTGTATGCAAAGAGAAAACTTACTCATATTTGCACTTTTGGGAAATATAGCGCATGAAAATGTTTTAGGAAAAACGCTTTCTGGATGTAGTGCTGCTTTTAAATTGAGGCGAATGTGAGAGCAAGTGTTAAATTATTAGACATGATCTCCATGCACGCACTAACAAAGTTGAATATAAGTCGATTCTGGGAATTTTGTCTTGAGACCTCGTTGGGGGCTTCGCTCCAAGGTCCCATTTTGTTCCCAACATCTAGTCCTATTTCTCGGGCATTCACCTACAGAAATGAACTCTAGTCAACAATATTGATTAATGGTGGCAACATTTTGAAACGCTAATGTTTGCTAAACAATCTACGGACCTTAAGGTGCACCATATTAAAAATGGTGTTGATGAATTCAGTGTTTTGTTTTTTGTGATGCATGCACAGAAGTGACATTGGAATCAACTGTAATGAGCCTCCGTTCGCTCCAGCTCAGAGTGTTTCAATCAAAATCTTGAAATGAGCCCACGTATTGCACGATGCAAGATATGAAACAATATGAATATTTTATCAATACATATAAATCATAATATGTTTAATATGTCTGATAATGTATTCATATCGAGAACTTATGATAATTTTTATGTATTGAAGCCACCTTACATCATCATTGTCATAACGAATCCTCCACAACTTTGAATTAATCTTGGAAAGCCGGAAATTTTCTTTAATTTTATTCTTATTATTATTCTTCAGTTGTGAATTGTATAATTACACTTCTTCCTTTCACGCGCAACAATGTAAACCAATAGTAAATTGCCAAATCAAAGCATATTGCCCACGCGCGTGTTTATGCCAATCATATAATGTTATATAATTTAGGAGCGAATATAAGGAATATTACCGTTTGTGATGTGTTTGTTTATTACTAATCCATCAGACTCTCTTATCACGAGCCTTCTTGGTGCGTGTCACCTAGTAAGATAATTTTATGTCCAAATATTTTTTCTACATATTAAATACTGCGTATTCTTACTTCTTGCCAAGAATTCAATGTTTTGGCCCCACTGTGCGACGCAACTACGCCAGTTGTCGCCCGAGGCAAGACTCCCCTTAGCACCAATCAAACCAAAACGCTCCCCCAAATATTTGCCCAATTTTGCGCCCTCCCAATTCGGCGCCCGGGCCACAAGCCCCGTTATCCCCCTGCTTACGTCACTGGTGCTGGATGATTTAAGGAAGAAAGACATAAGGTCGGATAGAGTGAAGGCGTGTTGTAGAGGAAGCAAGGTCGACTGTGAGCTAGTTGGTAAGTTAAGATAACGTTATCTTATTTTAATTAGTACATCAATAATAATTACAAATTTCTTTAATAAAACTATTTACCTCTCTAATATCCTTTAGTAGAACCATTGCCTGTGAATAATTAGGCGGGTCCTCATTTAGTTGCTCAACCAATAAGTCCCAAAAGGCTTTATGTACTGTATCTTTGACTCGTTTAACAAGGCTGAAAACACAAAAATAACATTAATATTTATCCAGTATGGAATGTGTTACGACAAAAATTATAACTTCAATTATTTACGAGAGTATTATATATATATATATATATATATATACTAGCAGCGTTCACCCCGCTTCGCTGCGGTCACCCTGGAACGCAATAAACTTTGTTACTTAGATAATTTTTACTTTTTCGCTTTCAAGTGATATGATAAAAACCATAGAAGAATGTTAACATTATATCGCCTGTCATTTATGTTAACCCGCCGAGTGACACGGTCATGTGGGTTGCATATAAATACGGTTAGATTTAGCTATGATGAGCTAACAAAGGATTTGTACGTTATGGACACTTGAATGGTCAATTATCTCAAGACACTGGTAATTAAAAATTAAAGTGATATGATAAAAACCATCTAGGGTCCAAATCCTAATAACCCCCCAAAAATAAAAGAAATTGGTTCAGCCGTATTAGCGTGATGAGGTAACAAAGGATTTGTGCGTTCTCTTTTATATATATATATATATATATATATATATATATATATATATATATATAAAATCAAACTATATCTATCAATATATATACACGAAGGCCGACTAAAAATAACAGGACTGGTACCAAAAGTACGGTTTACTGAAAAAAATGTATGGTGACAAGTCCGGCGAGTAAGGTGGGTGTTCAAATCTGCCAGAAACTGCTTAACGGTCAAATCAGTATGTGAAGGGGCATTGTCGTAATGCACAATCTATTCATTATTCTTCCTCAAGACAGTCCTTTTCTTTCTCATGCGTTCTCGCAGCTTCACCAAAACCTTACTGCTTATTCAATGTCTGACAAGATGATATCATTCAATCAGTAGCAGGCCATTGATATCAAAGAACACAATAAGCATGATCTTCAATTTCGATTTGTTGTTCCGTGCTTTTTTCATTTGCGGTGATGAGGTAATTTTCAAGTACATGGATTGCCTTTTCGTTTCAGGATCATACTGAAAGATCCATGTTTCGTCACCAGTAACTATTTTCGTTAACAAGACCGGTTCTGCTTCCAGGAGTTCCACTATGTTACTGCAAACTTACTTCCGTAAGTCCTTCTGCTCCTGCTTTAGGTTTTTTGGTACCATTTTAACGCAAATTCTGCACATGTTCAAATAGTCATGTAGAATTGCACGGACTGACTCTTTTTCGACGTCCACTATATCTGCTATCATTCGAATGCTGAGCCTGCGATCTTTCCGGACAATGTCCGTCACTTTACCACATTTTCCTCTGTTGTTGCTGTGACAGGATTACACGGTCATTTATCATGATCAACGTTCTTGTGTCCCTCGCTGAAGCGTTTATGCCACTCAAACACTCGCGTACATGACATCGGATTATCACCACACACATCCTACAACGGTTTCACACACACACACTTGAGTGTGATTCCTTTAATTTCACAATTAATTTCAAGTTAATGCGCTGCTCAATTTTTACATTTGCTATTCTTTCGTCAACACGATTTCATACCTCTTCAATCGTTGACACAAACCAAACCACACCGAGAGCGGTAACTCATGTATATTATTCTCTTCTCGAAGGTTCAAGGTTGTTCTGCACGCAGCACTTCCCACTGCTCCACATATACTTCTGACAATGTTGCCAGTCCCTTTACTTTTTAGCCAAGCCTCGTATGTATATATAAATGAACATGAACTAAATGAACATGCATATCTATTACATTAAATCCACTACATCTATACCTACACAGATTTTATATTAGAAAATCTGAATTGGAACCGTATTATTATAATATAGACCGGTGGAAACTGGGTATAGACAATTTTATTCTTAAACCACAAGAAATTTGATGGGTATATTTTCCTTTATTTGTTTACACGTATTGAAACTACTGTTTTATTGCACAAATATCGATATTAAAATATGGTTAGCAATCTCGTACTCGGGCCATGAGACTTAATGATACAGCGTCCATCTCTGGAGCGACGGGTCTCTGGTTCGACCCCAGCCCCATATGCGTTTGTGGTGTAAAACATTGCATCCATAAACTTTTTACGGGTATCTCCTGTTTTCTCTTACTTCCACCATTTGATTGTTTGATGTGTTTAATGGAAGATCAAAAATAAGCTTTTGAAAAGGGGTAAACCAAGTATTCCGCTAGTTACTCCACTTTTTATTAATTATCCATCTTCTTTAACCTAAATGGTGAAATTAACTTTATTTTTTTTTCACGTAAATTCTTAATATGTAGTTTCTATTATATTAGAGTGATGATACTTAGTATATAAGAGACTGACAAAATGTATATAGATCACAATTATATTATGTGCCTCTCCGAAGGAATTTTCATGCGAGGAATGAATTGTTTTCGCTTTTAAATTGAAAACGTAACTTGAGAAAAAAAATGAAATCTTTAAGTTTTACGTCCCATGGTTATGCCGTCTAGGCTAAAGGAAACGACGATGATGAGAAACGAATGAAATGGTGGAATGAATAATATGGGAGGAAACGGGAGAACCCTCGAGAAAAACCATGCACACGTTGTTTGTCCATCATAAAGTTTACTTGGCGCAAGCTGAGATCGAACCAAGGACACCATGCACCAGAGATGAACGCTCTACCACTGAGCCATCACAACCCACGTAGCTTGAGAGAAATGTAATGTTTTCTTTTGTCACAGAAAAGGGGGAAGGAACTATCTTTTTTTATTTACTTACCTTATTTATTCACAAGTAGTATATGCGTAAAGAGTAAGTGTGTCACGGTCAGGAAAAGAAGAACAACAATCAATACAATCTTCTGCATAACAGTACATTTTGCTACATATATAAATCACATTTTTTCCCAGCAAAATAAAAACTACCAATTACACAGCCCCACACACCCCCACAAAAAAAAAAAAAAAAAAGTTCTATGCACTGGACACCAAGGTATGGATTCAATGTGTTTTGTTACACAGAATTCAAATTTCAAAACCCCAGAACGATTGACAGGGTCAATCCCTTTTTATGGTCGAAAAACTTTAGCGATTTTGGATAGGGAATATACGGACACAGCCATACGAAAAAAAACATCCAAAATCGCTCAAGTTTTTCGTCCATAAAACAAAATTGATACGGTCAATCGTCCTGGGGTTTCGAAATTTGGATTCGGCGTACCAAAATACATCGAATCCATACTCTGGAGTCCGGTGCAAGTGTGTTATTATTATTATTATTATTATTATTATTATTATTATTATTATTATTATTGAGAACAAGCAAGACACTAGTTGGCGCCTCAAAAGTTTTTTTTTCTTTTAAAAAACATCTCAAACTATACATGACAGTTCACTCTCAAGCGGTTAATCTTGTTCAGTTCAATGTATCTAACGAGTGATATATATATATATATATATATATATATATATATATATATATATATATATATATATATATATATATATATATATATATATATATGTGTGTGTGTGTGTGTGTCTTATACAGGGCCGGTTCTACCATATGTGTAAAAAGTGCATTTGCACGAGGCACCAAGTTTCAAGGGGCGGCAAAATTTGTTATAACTATATTATTTAAAATAAATATTTCTTGTTGGAAACAAACTTCAAGATAATGGTAGTTAAAATTATTAAGCTGACCTTCTATTTGAATACTACATTCATACTATTGAAATTGAAGTTCGATATTGAATTCTATAAAAATGATTGCCACCTTTCCTTTGCAGGCGTATTTACTTTATCTTCCACTAACATAATAGATTATTATTTAAGAAAGAAAAAACAGACACAACGATATTGTATTTGTAGTGTTTAAGCCTTTCTGAGTGCGAGTGCCCTTTCCCTCCCCTTCACTATTCATGATGGGGTAGGGTACTTAAAATCGTTCTTTCTGGAGAAAAGAAGAGCATGACAAATGATGCTACTGCACGGGGTGGCAAATTACCCTGGTCTTATATGTGAACAATATTTTTAGTTCAGCCGAAATTAAAATTTACGAGGTAACGATAATTTTCACCTACATCTCATTAACCGTACATTAGGCACTATTGTGTTGGCTCTGTCATAATGAAAAGTTTAATGTGGGCATATTTCAATATTAATAAGTAACATGGTTCTCGTCCAGTATTATTTTTTTAATTTTCAAAAATTAATTGTTTATATCCATTCTCTCGAAAACTACGCATGAGGTTTTATACTCACGCATATCATTCTCTTCAGCTCAATAAGATCTACTGATTAGTATATATCTCATCTTTGGATATTAAACGTAAATAATTTTGTAGTATTTATTATATCATATGACTACTACTACACAATATCTTCTTGTCATATGTGAGCTTGCAAATACTAAAAATGCTGACTTCTATGATATAAAGATGGTCACTATTTTTAGAAAGGGAGAAAAATAGAAAACAAATAGTTATTATTTGAACTCCTACCCTAAAGCAATAAACACAGAAAAAATTGAACAAATTTCTGACAGGGTCGAGTAACTACAGATGGATTGACGCTTATACATTTGTATGTTGTTATACTGAAGGCTATATTTTCATGTAATTTCATGTTTGTTTTGCTACAATGAATGTGTATATATGTATAGTAGGTTCATAAACTTATAAAACAAAGTGTCAACACTTCCCCGAAACTTTTCTCAAAGTATTTCAGTAGCACGCAAAATGAAGTATTGTAGTCTCGGAACAAAAATAATCATAGACCCGGCTTCAGAAGAATTATACACACTGGACTATGTATTCTAGTTTAGTGGAAAGTGTACACTTATCATACCTAATTTTATTTTATATTTATCTATTGCAAACTGTATAGTATAATGAAATAAAACTGGTTCCAAACAATGGGAGCAATTTGAAATAGTGTTATAAGCAGTGATATTTGCTAAAAGGGATATAAATGAATATAATGAACACCAAATATACATATGAAAGTTGCAAAATAGATAAACAAATATATACGAGAAACTAGAAATTAAGTAGTGAGAACCAGACCTGAACCTGAGTCCTCAAATTGACGTTTATCTGGCTAATATTCTGTGAAATATTTTCCTATGCAGACCGACGTTCAGGTTTTGACTTAATAAATTTTCTTTAAAAATAAATAAATACATAACAATTCTAATTGCTATTTAGAACGAAAATACACAGAACAAACCTATTATACGTTAACACTTTGTATATCAAGCAGGATGTGCGTGCATCTTAGTTATGTTTATTTTCCTATTACTTAAGTAATATAGAATTTATTCAGCTATAGTACTTCTTGACTTTTGTTATTTGTATCTATTAAACATATCTACAAAAGAAAAAAAAACTATTCAGTTGTCTGGTAGAAATTTAAAGTTAATTAGAGTGGGATTCATATACATCCCAGTTATCAACTAAAACAATGAATATTTTCCGGACTGTTTTATGTTAATCAAATTTTTAGAATATTCATTTACTTTCATGGTTCTGGTTCTATCTGAGGAAAATCTGGTGTATATATATATTCAGAAAATCACAATTTCTGTGCTGGGGCTGCATTTACAATTTATAGTAAACAAAGTAACTATATTAACTATGTACACATAGGGTTAGTTTATGCCAAAAGAAAGTAAATGGTAAGATGGCGTATTAATTATGTTGTAAATGTAATACACACGTATAATGAAGATTTACTAAATTTAAGGACAAATTATTTTCGCAACAGAGAACTTATAAGAATAAGCCACCCTTCAGCTAGCAAAAGAAAGAAAAAAAAAACGATGGGTCGAAAAGACAGAGAGAACGGAAAAAACTGTCAGACCAGTGGAACTCGTGAGGAAAGGCACATCGGCAAAAATTATAAAATTTTACCGCTAGAAACTAATGGAAGAAAATTTACCTAACATGTATTGTACACATGAATAAAAAAAATCTTGTATAAAAGAATTAAAACATTAAGTAACTTCTCTTCCCTTAGCTTGTATACACGAATTAGAGCATTAGGTAAGTTTTCATTCCTTATGCTGTATACAAGAGCTAGGACATTAGGTAAGTTTTTCCTTAACTGCTATACAAGAATTAGGACATTAGGTACATTTTCTTCCCTTAGCTTGTATACAAGAATTAGAGCATTGGGTAAGTTTTCATTCGTTATCTTGTATACAAGAGCTAGGACATTAGGTAAGTTTTTCCTTAACTGCTATACAAGAACTAGAACATTAGGTACATTTTCTTCCCTTAGCTTGTAAACAAGAACAGTATGTTTTCTTCCTTCAGCATCTATACCAGAATTAAGACATTAGGTACGGTACATTTTCTTCCCTTAGCTTCTTTACATGAATTAGGGCATTAGGTAAATTTTCTTCCTTTACCTTCTATACAAAACTTAAAACATTAGGTCAATTTTCTTCCCTTAGCTTGTATAAAAGAATTAGGAGATTACAGTAAGTTTTCTTACTTTAGCTTCTAGGGGTAACATTTTATCAATATGACTTCTCTCAAGAGTTGCCACTAGGGCAGACTCATATACAATCTTCAATAAACATAGAATTACCTGTTCTCAGGAGGCTCCAACTTTTCCAACTTGAAATCCTTATCAACAGCTATTTCATGAGCTAGCACCATATTAGACACTCCATTTGCAGCCTTCATAATCTCTTCCAACGACACAAATTTCGGAGGCGAAGCTGCAACACCAGGGATGACAAATCCACGGTTAGGAGAAACTGAATTATTAAGCCTTCGTTGTCTGCAAGAAAACAATAATATATTACTGAAGTTGCTGCTGACCAGAACGTAGGTGATTTTCAGGACATGTAGGATCTCATGTATCAGTATCCTCATCAGATCTTTACGAGGGGATCAGATTTTTTTTGTCTTGTACTTCAACTTCAGAAAGATACACACTAGAACTTCACTATGGCCACAAGCTGTTAAATATCACATGGATTTAAAAGAGAAACAAAGGCAGCTACGAATAAGACATTAATTACATTTAGATATTGTTTGTTTGTTGCAGTTAAACTTGTGTTTGCAACACCTAGGCTACGAGACGTGGATCTTCAGTTTAGGGCGGAATTCAAACTATAGTAATGTGTTCAAATTTTGTAAGTGCAGTAAATCTCTCACAGGGAATCGAACCCTGGACCCCATGCAGCAAAGTTTCACGCGTTAACCACTAGACTTGCAGTGAGTCTAGATTTAGATACTATAACGGCAACTATACCAATAGTAAAACACCTATTTCAAATGGTTCCGTATGATTCGTTGTAGACTTTGCAGTTGATCAGTTGCCACTAGTCGGGCTCGTTCCACCATGTCCCACATGCTCGCTAGGCATAGGTCGGTAGACCTATCACGGCAAGATAGAAGACGTATACCGAATATAACACGCTGGGTTGTTCTGGTGGTATGAGGATGCGTATTATTCAGCTGGAAGATAGGATCCCACACACTACGGTCAGAGGGCAGGATTAGTATCATCTCGATTGTACGATTCACTATCCACTCTTACCTGAATAGAGACCAAAGCAGAGCAAGAATTGTAGGTTTTTTGCCCCGTTTTTAATACCAGAATACCAAATATACGACCAGTCTGACGAGTGCGAACGTACGCTGAATTTTTGTCGTTCACCTGCAACGTCTACGGACACGTATACAACTTCCAAGGTATCTGAGAGAGAAGCGATTTTCATCACTGTATACAACCGTCATGCATTTTGCATCGCCACTACACTCTCTCCCAACATCAGAGCAGATATTCTCGGCGATATGCAGGTGTAAGAATTAGTCGTCTGACAGGAACGCGGAAATTCCGACCTGTCTCCTACAATCAATTATTTACTGTTCGTTTGCTCCCATAGGGGCTATGGTGGCTCGGATTGTACTCGCGTTTGCACTTGCTACACTGGACGCACACTTGGCATTCTGGTGTTGTGGGATGGGGCAACCCCACTCGCCTCTAGGTTTCATTCAGGAGAATATGACTAGTGGATTGTTCAATCGTAACGTCGCCAAACCTGTCCTCTGACTCTATTTTTACACTTTGCAGATCCGCATCTTCCAGTAGGATAACATGCATCCTCAGTTGAGACGGTTCGAACAATCTTTCTTTCCAGGCGCCACGCGTAAGTTGTTGGGGCATTGAAATACTACGTCTACTGAGGACTCCTCTACATCCCATACTCCATGCACACAATCGATGGAGCACTGATACGTCACAATCAACGCAAGAAGTACTTAGGACCTAATTTCTAATGTTTTCGCAAAATTTGCGGTGTGGAAGAAATCTGCGGAGAATACATGATTCCAAAACGCAAATTGATACGAAATGAGGCACCTGGACAGAAAATGAAAACCTACGTTTTTCATTAATAACCCCACAATATGATGTCATTTATTTAAAAAAAAAAAAAAATCCACAATGGGCAGGTTACTATTGAGGGAAAGAAAATGATTTTTAAAAAGATTTTCTCAAAAACGACTTAGGAGATTTTGTTCGTATTTTATAAATAAATAATTCATTAATAACCCTACACTGTGCCGTATTAAATTTTTCATGAAAGAATCCACAAGAGGTAAATTACTCTTGGGCTTTTTTTTTTTTTTTCCGAAAGACTTCTTCAAATATGGGTGCAGTAATTTTGTTCATATTACAGAAATAAATGTTTCATTAATAGTCCTGCAACATGGTGTAAGTTATTTTTCACAAAAATGACCACGAAAGATAATTTACTTTTGGGGTGTCCTTTTTCTTTTCGGATTTTTTTAGAACATACCTACGGTGATTTTGTTCATGTTTTATAAATAAGGTATTTCAACGATAATCATATTCTGCACCCCCGTGTAGCGTAGTAATTAACCACTCAACTTTGATGTGAGTGGTTCTGGATTCGATTCCCGATGGGAGCACTCGGTCGAAACGGTGAACATCTTTTACAGGCCAGCCATTAAATAGTACCTGATATGGAGGTTCTATGCCACTTCCTTCCTCCCACTTTTCCTGGATAGTGTTATCGTCAGGGACATCATCCCTTATACGTGACGAGATTAAGAACGTAGATGCCGGTAATGCCCAAAAATATGAATAAATAAATAATCCTATTATCTGCCATACGAGTAATTTCCTTTTGGGGTTAAGTTTTTAAAAACCGCCCATTATAATTTTATTTATATTTCCTAAACAAATGCTTCAGGAGTACCTGCAGCATGTTAGTTAATTTAAGAAATCGGAACAAAAGAATTTAACAGTGCCGTGCCGTGGAAAAACAGCGCCCGGGCCAAGGGGTATACAACGGGGCTCCTATGCATGAGTGAGATCGACAGACCTGACGCGAAGCGTAAAAAATTTTCAAAAATAACCCCTGCTTTTTCTGTCTTTTGAGCACTTCTTATTACTTTTTTCGTTCCATTATATATATATATATATATATATATATATATATATATATATATATATATATATATATATATATATATATATATATATATATATATATATTCTTTTCCTCCCACCCGGGTTCGATTCCCGGCGGGAGCTCATGTGGTTCGGATTCCACGCTAATCAGTAGGTCCACGTCTCATATAGCCTCGCTGCTGAAAGGGACGCTAAACTAAAATCAACTCAACTCTTTTCCTCCCGACTTTTTCAGTCCCTTAATTCGGCGCCCGGGGCCGTTGCCCCAATCGACTCCCTCACGGCACGGCACTGGACTTTTGTGCGATTGACAGACCTTTTACTTCTATTTGATTATCAACAAGTACAGTACGTATAGGTGATTTTAGAACATCACTATTTATTAATTAAAAGCCGCACACAATTTATGTGCATCTCCTTTATTATATGGCGGATGGGTGTGTACAGTGCGTTAAGTCAAAAATTAGTGTTTTCCAGAAATCGCATTTGAAAGTTTAGGCATAAATCCAAAATCCGGTTTTGGGAAAATGATTAGCTGTTGTAGCTCTTCATGTTAATAGGACTGTTTTTTATTTATTTGTTTATTTATGTTTGAAACCCAAAACCGGATTTTTGGATGTATATTCGAACTTCAAATGCGACTTGCGTAAAGCACTAACTTTTGACTTAACGCACTTTACACACCCACCCGCCATATATTAGTTTAACATCCCATGATTATGAACCGAGGTTAAGGGAGACGATAATGATGAGATGTATGGTAACGGTGGAATGAAGAAAGTGGGATGAAACGGGAGAACCCACGCATACGGTGTTTGTTCACTTGTCGCGAGCTGGGATCGAACCAAGACCCCGAACGCCTGAGGTTCTACCACTGAGCCACCACTTCTTCATATATAAAATGCTCCCCGGAGCTGAGATAGATTGAGGTGCTGGTGTAATTTTGGCGTACAACATTTTGAAAGATTTACAAGTAAAATCCCATACTTTGCATGAAAAGACATGTTTATAAGGAACAAATTTCTTCAGGCGACAGAATTAATTAAATACAAAGTAATTTAGCTATATTTTAGGTTTACACGTGTAAAAACATTACAAGTGCTATACGACGAATAAAATAAGTGAGTGCATATGAAAGATGACTCTATTAGATGCTATTTTCCACCGTCAAATGTATTCCTGCACAGTGTACTGAACCTATACAAAGAAGTGTTACTAATATTAAACCATTACAAGTGCTTTTGAAACTATCATTGCCAAAATATACTTCTTTTCACTACCCTCGTTAACATGCACACCCGTCATCGTTGATGCGCCTACTGCCTTGGGACCCAATCCCGCGCTTCTGAGCGGCCTCACCATCTTCGCTGTGCCCTGACTCGCTTAGATAACATTCGTGGTTTTTAGTTGCCACCTAGCACAGGTTTGTTTGTATTTTCCGCACTTTATATATGCTACACGTCCGGAAGCCGTATTTATACGAAAATCGTAAGATAATTGTGAACTTCCAACAATTACTTCCAGTGGTCCCCTTGAATTTTATCTATGTCACGTGATATCTATGCCATGTCGCCCAGTGGAACAATAAGAAAATTTGAGAAAGAATTATAATTTTTCAACAATTCTTTCGGTTTAAGTTTAGAGGTACTCCTCCAGTTTTAAACCTACAAAAAAAAAAAGTGTAACATTAAAAATCGTTAGATTAGGTTAGGTTAAGTTATTTTAGGCTAGGTTAGGTTAGGCTAAATTCGTTTAGGCTAGTTTAGGTTAGGTGGTAAATGTTCAGCAGACGGGGTCCACAAGTACGTTAGCAGAAGGGGTCCAGAAGTACGTAAAAAACAAAATTTACAGGAGAAATGGATGATGCATGTACTTAGCCTAAATCTAACATAACGTAACCAAATCTAACCTAAACTTACCTAATATAAGCAGAAATAAGCTAAATTCTATCATTTTTTGCAAAATTATGCTGGACTCCTACACTAACATACTCTGACATAAATTAACCTAACCTAAACTAAACTAATGTGAACAGAAATTACCGAAATTGTAAAAGTTTTTAGAAACGATTGCTGGACACCTTCTGCTAAACATTAGCCCGTGTATACAGGGTAAATCTTTTGGCAAATAGTATCCAACTGCATCCCCCCCCCTCACATTTTGATTCTTCCTCTCCCGGAAAAAAATTATTTAAAAAGTTTGGTTTTGAGACAATGAGCTTGCAGTCAAGTATCTAGGGTATACAACAAAACTACAAAAGTTAACATTCACACATAAAGAAGTATATTATCTGAACTTACAGAAATTTTAAAAACCCACAGAAGAAACCTACACACAAATTTTGACAAAAACATTGATATGCATACATCACCCTGAGAAAAGAGGCTCTTTGATCAAACTAAAGTATTTACTATTATTTATTTATTTAAATCACCACTTTAATAACAGGACTTCTCTATAAATGCCTGAATTTTGTCGATTATTTTCAAGTTCGCATTTAACTCCTTTTTTGTTTTATTTACATTTATAATTTCGACTTTTTCTGTCTCAACCATTTTTTAAACCTCAAGGTCAACTTTCTGAGGCGCGGATATAGATTCTTGTCACCTACATCCTCATATTGTGAAATGTATTTTTTTTAATTTTATTTATTCATTTATTTATTTTATTTATTTTACTTTTCTTGGTGCTTGTTCTTTATCATATATTTTGGTACGTGTAGTATTACTATACGGATCCATAGTATAAGTAGTAGGAGTAGGAGGTGGAGGAGGAATGGGTTAGAAGCCCTGCGGGGGTTGGTTGGGTTCTGTTCTCGACATCAAATGGATACATTAAGGACTTGTACATTTTTTTCTGTACATTTTACAATCTGTGAATCCGTTAGTAAAACTGCACCTTTTGGTAATTTATTATGCTTATTATTGTATTCAAATGAGGTTTAATATTTTCAGGTGCAAACCTTATTATCAAGTACCATAACCAAACTATTGTGTTTTTTGTTAATAATAACCAGTAATGATTTCAGATTTCCACCGGGCGGATTTCAGACATTGAGGACAATAGGAGGTATGATTACGTGGGGAATTCCATAGCTTCGGGAGGGGGGGGGGATCTTCCTGGTTGCCCTCTGAAATCATCAAGAATTATAACATGTACAAAACGTACTGATTGTAATCAACTCTATCAAAACAAAATAATACATAGTATGGCTGTTCATTACTGTAATAATAATTTTGATTATAAGAGCACCAATTACCATGATTAACTCGTGGAGATTAAAAATATTGGTAGGTACCGGTACCACAAGATAATGACAATAAAGATTTTTTTTCTTTTTTATTTAACAAAACTTGTTCACTAATGTAAATTTTATTCTACTTTTTTGCCCACCAGCTGTGTATAGACAAGAATATGAGTGTAATTACTGAATGACAAAAGAAAACTATTTTCCACTACTTTCGAAGCAGCGAGTTCTATTTCCATGGTTTTAGATGACTCATCAAGCTGTAGGTTGACATCACATATAGCTTCGATGCTAGATTTATCTCGTAGCCTACCAGAATATGCACGGATCGTAGCTAGTAGGACACAAGAGTTTAAAATGCCGAAGGGGCAGACGATGAGTGTACAAGGCAATACGAAACAAAGAGCCAAACTTTCATGTGGAGTGCGTATTTATCCTGTCCAGGAGAGTGCTACGAGATAAAAATACGTATTTGACATAATCAACTTCGAATGCATATATGAACTATACAAAATAATGACATCTTTCAGTTTAACGTCCGACGATCATGCCCTTTAGGCTGAGAGAGACAACCATCAGAGCAGGTGGATGATGATGGAAGAATTGGCTGAATGAGAAAGTATTATTTTGAATTGCAGGATTTCTAGTTTTGCATCTATTGAAGGATTAGATTCTTTAGAGCGAAGATGGCCAACCACTAATGTACTGCAGGCCTAGAACAAAGTCAATGTGACCAGACGTCCCGTTTTAGCTGGGACAGTCCCTTATTTTCAACTGTTGTCCCGTTTTTTTTCTGATTCTCAAGCGGGACGCCTAAATGTCCCGTTTTTAAGCAAATATGATCCAGGTGTTCCGTAATTATTATTCAAAATATAAATGGTTAACGCTAACTCTACACTCTTCCGTACCAACACTCATTGAGAAGGTTCAGCCGTGCCTAGAACTTCTGAATATTCAAATGACAATTGAGTGTTCTGTGGTTCAAGTGGAAATTGAGTGGTAATTCTGAGTGTTGAAGTAGTTAAAAGTATTTTGGGATAGTACTTAAGTTAGAAACGCAGTGTTATCATTCTTACTTGTGTATTTTGTAAATTGAAAACATTGTTGAGTCCCAAAATGCAATGTGGAAGTCCCCCCCCCCCATCGTCGATTCGTATGCATCCCTTTTTTAAAAGTAAAAGTTCTGGTCACCTTGAACAAGGTAGAATCATAATTCCGCCATTTCCCTTGCCCTCCTCCCTACAAGTGACAGTGAACTGAATCTTCGTACGTCATACATATCCTGAATTGCTGTTCTGTCTCTCTTGCTTCTTGTCTCAAGTTGTTAGAAGAATTAGGGCCTGAGGTAAGAGCATTCTTCTAAAACTCGGCCCGGTACAGTTGGTGTTTTGCCTTGCATAACACTCGATTGATATTTTATATGGGAGGTTTCAAAACAACACCGAAAACGTTTGGGAGGTGATTCCTGATAAGATAATACGAAAAGTATAGACCAACCTGGGTGCACAAATGCTTCCTTTCGGGGTTACAGGCTGCCAAAAACATGAAAAAATAAATCCTAAAATACTAAGGCAACTCCCTTTTCTACAGGGAGTTTGGCTACGGGCATATAACTTGGAAGTACTCACCAACTACCTCTATAAAAAATGTTGCAGAAGTACCGCAGGATTCTGAAACTTGGATTTTTGGATAGGGCACTTACTAGTTCCTAAATGAAGTCTTAACCCGACTATAGTAGGTGTCAGGCTATGGACCTTTAAAGTTTATTTTTTCATGTTTTCGGCAGCCTGTAACTCCGAAAGGAAGCATTTGCGCATCCACGATGGTCTATACTTTTTTGTCTTATCTTCGTGTCAGGAATCACCTTCCAAACGTTGTCGCTGTTGTTTGGAAACACTCTGTATACTGTGGATATTGTGACGACCAACTACATTTCTCCTGTTGCGCATTGAGCTAAGAAAAAGAACAAATCATTCTTTTTTTATTTTTATTTTCGCATGACGCCATTTGGTGATTCCTATTTTAGAGAATGGGTACCTTGATGCTTTTTAATATTAGAACCAGGGTGCGAAATCCCGGGGGGGGCGGGAGGGATTTCCCCACCACCAAAAATTTTATACTTGCGTTTCCCCCCCACCAAAATATGTAAGGGGGGACACCTTAATATGAAAATATAAGTAGGTCTATAATGAAAATTTTCAAACAAACAATAAATTTGAATGCATGCCTGTTTTTAAAAAACGTACTTTAGTTGTAAAGGTATCAGGTGTTTAACTTTGTCGGCTGTTTCGTTGTGACGAGATGGAGACCTTTATTCTATAGAGTACCAGTTGCGTGAAAGATTGGTAAAATTTCTTAAACAGTTGACGAATCTACAAACAGGTTTGCGGATAAGCACTTGCTGTTATATGTAACATATGTGGACGAAGAAAATAACCATTGTTGTTGCTTTTATAAATTAGTGCCTGTAGAAAATGCCGATGCAAAATTCCTTGAAGAGAACATTATTCAAGCGTTTTCCGAAGATGGCATATTTTTAATCTTAAAGAAAAGTTTGTTGGATTTGGTTCGGACGGCGATGTAGTGTTTACTAGGAGAAACAAGGTGTTGCTGTCCAAATTAGAAGAAATGTCGACCAGTGCCTAACTAGCGTACACTACATGGCACATCGAATGGATCTTGTATCTGAAAGAGTTTTTGATGTTGTGAATGCTGTTCACAACTTTGAATGTTTGTTAGGCGAACTTCATACAGCTGCATAACTTAAAAGTATCGTGACAGTCACAGACGCCGCAGGACTGCTAAAAATCAAAAGATTGTTTCACATACGTTGGATTTCAAATGAGGAGCATGTATTATTTGCAGTCTTTACATATTTTTCTTGTATAATGCAATTCCTACTTTTGGAGTATGAAAATGCTGTCCATTTCAACAGAGATAGTTTTAAACTGAGTGGTATTAAAAAAAAAACTGTTGGAGAAAAAGAACATTCTATTGCTTGGTTTTCTTCTGGATATTGCGTCCATTCTGTCTAATATTAGTAAAACCATGCAAAAGGAACCAGTTTCGTACAATGAAATAGAGCAAGAATTGAATCTTTAATCCAAGCTCTGAGAGAAATGCGTATGAAAGATGATGCCTACCAAAGTCTTTGTATTAGTGCACTGCAGACAAGCGTCATATACAGGGAGTGATGATAGTGAGTTTGATCAAATAAGGGGGCAGGTAATCCAGGGTTTAGTAGAAGAAGTGGAAAGAAAGTTTCCTTCTAATGATGTCCTAAAGTGCTTTTCAGTGTTTGAAAATAAAGATCGTAATAACATGAGTGGTTTATACGGTAAGGTAGACGTATATAAAGAAGCTCAATTGTTTGGATTAAATCCTGATACTGCAGTGTTAGAATGGCTTGATTTGATTTAGTTTAACGTCCCACGTTTATGCCTGCTAGGCTAAAGGAGACGTGGACCTACTGATTATAATGGAATCCGACCACTTTGGTCGTTCAACTGTACACCACCGGGAATCGAACCAGGGACCACGTTAACCGAAGTCAAGCGTGCTAGCCACTAGACCAAACGGGGGGTTCTACAGTATCAGAATGGAGAGAGTACAAGTCAAGTTCTAAGTCGGTAAATGATTTTCAAGTTCTTAAAGATTTAACACGGAAAGTTCGTCCTGTGCCATTATCAACTGCTGCCTGTGAACGTGGATTCAGTGTTGTTCATATTAAAAGTTTCGAAAGAAACCATATATTGGCGAGTACCTTTCAATCTTTATTAACAATTAAACTCAGTGGATCTCCTTTAAAATTATGGGATGCTGTTACTGCTGCTCATGCGTGGGTTTCTTCTGGCCGTCACATGTTCAACTCTTGTTACACACGGAAAGAAAGTGAAGTTTAATCTTAAATTTTTTCTCTAAGGTAAGATACGTTATTGCAAACTATATTTTAGGTCTATAAATACAGTAACACAATCATTCATTACTCGTATTATTGTGGCTCTCTCCGCTGGTCTACTGGCTAGCATTCGCGCACCATCTTCGGTGCACGGGGTCCCGGGTTCGATTCCCGGTGGAAGCGCCTTACAAAAATTTGATCGATTACCGTGGTTCGCATTCCACCTTAAACTGTAAGTCCACATCTCATAGTTTCGCTGCTGAAAAAGGACACTAAATTTAAATAAGCAAATCAATCGTATTATTGTATTTGTGCTTTCACTTTCTAAGGTTTAATGTCCTACGAATATTCAGTAAAACTAAAGAAGACGGTCATGATGAGATAGATAATAATGGTGGATTAAGATAGTGGAAGGAGGCGGGAGGACCCCAAGAAAACCCACACACAATTGTTTGTATACAAGCAGAATTTGGCGCGAGCTAGGATCCAGCCAGGGATTCCACGCACCTGAGGTGAGCGCTCAACCACTGAGGCAGCACGGCTTTTTGTTGTCTATCAAGTATTTGTATTGAAATCATATCTGTTATTTATAATAATATATTCTTGCTAATAATGCAATATAAATACATAGTATTATTTAGACTTATATAAGTGACCGGATATCTGAGCGACCAAACCGAAATACTAAATACTTAGCGAAGAAACGGGAATTTTATAAATAATAAAAACTATGCTCTGACTCTACTGCTCATGGGGATCTATGGCTGGCCAGGTGAAGTGCTTCAAGTTAGTAGTTCTAATGCTTGTTTAGGACATCGGTTCTCAGGGAGTATTATTTCTGACTTATAGATCTCTACCGCATTTTCGTGAATGCAGTCTTCAATATGATGGTAAACACAAGGGTACTGTGCTCCCACGGGACTCTAAACCTGGACCATACACATCGAAGTGTATATTAAATGCAGTAGATATGTTATCAATTTTGGTTAAATGAATAAATAACATTAAAGTATTTTTAAATAATAATGTCGACTAGTTTGAATATTTATTATTATTATTATTATTATTAATAATAATAATAATAATAATAATAATAATAATAATAATAATAATAATAATAATAATAATAATAATAATAATAATAATAATAATAATACATTAAAATTTCAACTTTTGGGAGGCTTCACGAAGCATTAGTGTGGATCGCTGAACTTCTTCCCCCCACCATTTTCAAAGATTTCGCACCCTGATTAGAACTTGTAGGCTCAAATTGCTTATTTGATGTCACTGTTGCTGAATGTTCAGTAAATCGATCAATAATCTTCAAGTGCTTATATTACGCGCAGTACTTCCTTTTCCAATTACATGGTCATGAGCAAGACTGTTTTTTAAAATGTTATTTCTACCTTACTTTTTTAGTTACAGGTGTAGCACCTTCACAAATAAATTCCTTATATATATATATATTGTGAATTAATCGATTTTACTCGCAAATTTACAAAATATTGGCACTCAGAATCTTGATCCGAACTGATCACTATAAAAGTGACAAAAAGATTATAATTTGATCTCCTGTAACAGTTATTACTTCCCGTTTACTTAAAACGACAAGTTTCATTCGATTGACATAACTAACAAGTTAAAAGCAGGTTTTATTATTATTATTACATTTTTCTTCTTAAAACGTATCTATAGAAGTACTCGTGTTACATTGCCCTTTTGTGAGTGGGAATTAAATGAAACTCTTTACCTTTTTCCTGTATCTGACTGCGGAGATTTGGATTCATCGCTGCTTCCTGATGCTTCACTCTCAGTTCTTTGACGAGGTTGGGTTCCGATGGGTAACGACTCCGGACGTCCGAGCTGGTTTTCTTTGTCGCTCTCTAACTTTCGACTCATCTCCTGATCACGTCTCTTCCCTGACGATGAATTACTTTCATGCTTATCCATTTCCCTCAGGACTCTGAAAAAAAAAACGAATGCATGAATAATAACAATCAACTTAAATACAATATAAAGAAATTTAAAAAAAAAATGAAATGAAATCTTTCAATTTAACATCCCACAATTATGTCTGTTAGGCTAAAGGAGACGATGGGGACGCGGTGGCTCAGTGGTAGAGCGTTCACCTCCGGTGCTTGGGGTCCCTGGTTCGATCCCAGCTCGCGCCGTGTGAACTTTGTGGTGGACAAACAACGTGCTCGTGGGTTTTCTCGGGGTTCTCCCGTTTCTTCCCACTTTCTTCATTCCACCACTTCACTTATTTCTCATTATCACCGTCTCCTTTAGCCTAACCGGCATAACCGTGGGACGTTAAACTTAAAGATTTCATTTCATTTTGCTATAGGAGACGAATGATTAAGGCAACCGAATGATGATGGAAGAATTGGTGGAATGATAATGTAGGAGGAAACGAGAGTACCCACGGACACGCTGTTGTCCACCACAAGTTTACTTCGCCGGGGATCGAAGCTCGCACCCCACGCACCAGAGGTAAGCGCTCTACCACGAGCCACCGCTAACTCATCCTCAACCTATAGGAGTAAGTCCCTAATTTCTTTCAAAACATACACAATATTCTATAAAAATCAGAGTTCCATTTACATGTCTCAACTTGCAACATATGGTTGATTTTACCCCTTTTATACTCGTTATATTGCAACCTTAAACAATAAAGTTACTTCTGCAAGTGCAAGGAAGACATACCAAGTTTAATCGAAATCGGATACTTTTATGAGGATTCTCGTGAAGCAAACGAACAGACACTCAAAGCGCTAATCAAGTCGAATAGTAGACTCTACGCTAACGTTCGTTTCTATAAGTACACTGGCTAGAACCTTCATCGGACAATACTTTTTACTTTGATGCGTTGTACTTTTGAGATGACAAACGTGTTTTCTTCTTTTGGCATCTGTCTCACCGTTTTCGATTTCTAGGGATGGCAACAGACTTTCTGGACACCCTGTATATTAATATAACTCGCACAGTATATGCATTCGGAAAATTTTTACCACAGTTTCGTAATAGGTGTCATTCGTGCTTTCGATTGGTGTATAAACCATCTTCCACTTGTTCCATATGTAATTTCCCTCTCTTACCTTGTTAGTATGTTTCCGAGAAACTTTGAAAATTTTACAAGCAGCATATGCATCACTATTGGAAGTAGATGGGTTATTGTTAGGACTCTGTGTGTCACCGTTATAATCTGCTGTTTAACAGAGCATTTTTAAAAAATGCATATGCAATACATGAATGAATAAGCAATTTCCGTTTCAGAATAATAAAAACTATGAATAGAAACGAACAACATACCTTCTAGCGAAACATGAAAAATTATTTTTTATGTTTTTATTTTTCTTCTTCGATCTCTCGAAAACTATGCATGGAGATTTACCCTCAAACATTGAAATTTCTTGCCGCGTCTTGCTAGTCTCATATTGAAATACAGTTAGATATCGATAACACGATTTAAAAAAAAAAAAAAAAAAAAAAAAAAAAAAAAAAAAAAAAAACATTTCCTTGAACTCTCCATAACACTCAATGTTAAAATAACCTCTGTATGTCGAGTGTTTAAAAATTACAACCTCCATAAGTCGAATTTTAAAGGTTCCATAATCATATTTAAAAACTCCAGTAACTCGAACTTCCTTATCTGTGAACCTATGCAAGTCGAAGTTTACCTCTATAAGTCGTATTTGTCTTGATGTGACCTCGATAACTCGAAGCTATAACTCTATGCTTGTACGCAATTGTCATGGTTGCTAATGTGTACTGTAATTGTGTTTTACTCATGTCTAGACCCCACCTCTTTCTAGGTCAATAACTCTTCTTCCTTGGAATTTTCACAAGTTCGAATTATATGGAGGTTGGACAAACGAATACAACTTCGAGTTATTGAGGGTATATAGTCACTTTTAATGACGAACGCGGAACCTCAGTATCTCGAATTTTTGTTGTGGACACCTTGATAACTCGAACCCTGATTACTTGAAAAAATCGATAACTCGAATTTTTATATATTTCCTTTAACTTTGAGTTATCGATGTTCCACCGTGTTAGATGAGGGTGTACTTCAGTTTCATCTTAACAGGTGACGTGGTTATCGCATAGCACCTCTGCAGCAAACGTATAACTGAAAACGTATGTTTTATAATACTTTCCGTATAAATGTTTATCTATATACTTTCCGTATGAAACAAAGAAATGTGTATATATATGGCCAGGATCTCACATACAGATGGGCGTATATAACATATAGTTGACGTACGTAATATACAGAAGACTGTTAGATGCCAGACAGCCTGCAACGGCATATGTAAATGGGAAAAGGGCAGTACGTGCGTAGCACATGGATAACATATGACCCATACAAATTTCTGTAGTAACTATGTGTATTCCGTATATTTGTACAGCGGGGGACACTTCTAAATGGTACAGCCATATGGAGATTTACGGCTAAGGTGTACCATTTAGAAGTGTCCCCCGCTGTACAATATACCGCTATCCGGATAATGGATTTTTCTGTGTACTATACTTTAGAATTAGTTAAACGCTACTATATTTTAGAATTTTTAAAAACAAATCATTACAAGAAAATCAATATTATCATAGCGACATTATTCAAATTAATAAATAGATTCTCCACTTTTATAATCTGAATGCTTACAATGTTGATTTCTTTTTGCAACCAGTATTCTTACAGAAGCTAAATATAACTGAAGAAAATTCGAGAATGCAAGTGACATAGTATTGTGACACACTCTCTCTAACCTACGCTGCCGCCCTTTTGTAAAAGTATGACTTAACTATTACTCACCTCCGTCATAAAGTCACTCAGTTACTTTATTATTATTACGGAAAGCGAAAGTTTGTTTCAACCTTCATACAGATAATAACACACAAGTTCCCACAAAATTCTTAATGAGATCATGCTTAGAAGTTCTAGTCTAAGAACCCACTCACAATACAATTTTAGAACGTGTGAAATGTATAGCGTGTTAACATCACCAGTTTCCCCGATATTATATAATACCAATGATACCGTCTTTCTCGCCAGACCAAATTAAAAAAAAAAAAAAGTTAACTTGCCCTTTACCAATTCAACTAACTATACTATTTAGGGGCATATACTTCTTAGATCTCCCTTTATGAAAATCATAATTTGCTGGGTTCTTACTGTATAATGAATAATACTGTTGACTAATAGTGTCAAAATTATATTTTATTCAAATAATTCCACCCACCTCAATTATTCGTTCATGCCCAATACTTATTATTATTATTATTATTATTATTATTATTATTATTATTATTATTATTATTATTATTATTATTATTATTATTATTATTATTATTATTATTATTATTTTAAGAAATGGTCCTTATAACTATCACTTTATTTAGGAAAAACGCACAATTATTCATTTTCCAAATAATTACGTACTTGGACACTTATTCATTTATCTGAGTAATTATTTAAATAATTATTCGTTTCATCCTAAAAATTATTTTAAAAATTGTACATTTTACCTGAATAATTATTCGAACAGTTATTCATTTTATCCGAATAATTATTTATTTTATCCAAATAATTATTTGAACAATTATTTAATTCCCCAATAATTATGTAAACACATTCACCAGAAAAATTATTTGAACAAATTCATTTTACCCGTTTTTTTTTTTGAAAAATTAAGGGTCGCAGTGGTTCAGTGGTAGAGGAGCGCTCATTTCTTCTACACGTTCTCGTATCCTATTAGTTGTGCCACTTTCGTCAAAACAAAGTTTATAAACAACCAGGAAAACTAACATTGATATACAAACATTCAGATCGTCTTCCCTCCCCCCTCCCCGCTTTTAACATCCAATTGCCGCCACTGGGTATAAGGGTACCAAGTCCTGAACAATGGACGCAACCCTTTAAACGGGTAGACGACAAATAATAAGTGTTAACCTCAGAGAATTGTTTTAATACTTCTATTATTATTTCTTTTTTACTGAGTACGATACACTTCTAACTCCATAAAAAATATACACATATTAACATAATACATTTCTGCAATTTTGTGAATGTTGTAAACCAGTGGCGTACGCAGTTAGTTAAACGGTGGAGAAGGTTCACGCTCCCAAGTTTATATAATTTCAGATGTTGCTATACAAGTCTTAACATGGTAAATGTACAATCTTTCGTATCTTGCCCAAGGGAGGTTAAAACCCACCTTGCGTGCGCCACTGCTGCTAATGTTCAATGATGGTAAGTGTGTGGTTTCAAATTTGTATTGAAGAGCTTCAACCTTCCTCTATTAACTATCTGATAACGCTATTGTCTCAAAAAAAATAGATAGAGATAGTGAAAAAAAAACGATTATCCTAGAAAACCAAATAAAAGAAAATATATTGCAAAGTGCAGTTTAAAATTACAAAGGAAACCTTTATTAACATCCTTTATATATAATTGATGAAGAAATAGGAAAGCATTCTAATTTTTAAAGCTTTTTCTTCTACAGCAGTAAGTGGGATAGGAAGTTAGTATCCGGCCGGCAATTTGTGGCAGGAAGGCGGTCTATATTTTTGCGTGTTCTATCTATATCCTGGAATCTTCATATTGCTCAAGGATTTTGCAATGAGTACCGTATGAATACGAAGAAACAATTATTCACAATTTTATTACAGTATTTTAAATATTAATTAACGAATTTATGTAGAAACTCGTATGAACTGTAGTCATAGAAGTATTAAAATCAGCTTACTTAATTTTTACAATCGAGAAAACTTTATAAAAATTAGCATACATAACTTTAACTTCAAAATTGAGGACTATACTTAAAATGAATGAAGCACTGACATATGTCCACATACAAACCGTTAAATTAAAAGTCTGTGAATAACAAAAGGTACATATAATTGCTAAAATAATAATTATATTTATTATCAACTATATTACCCTTGTTGTATTTGAGTATAATTTAATAATAATGGAATGATACCACATGGGTCATAATCTATCTATTAAAATGCTACAATAGCAATTAAAAGCACCTGAACTCCAACCTATAACTTTGGCTTTCAAATCTTTCATTTACGGTTATGTATGATTTCACGTTTAGCAGAGACAAACATTTTAAGTATTTGTACTTTAAATAGTCTAAATTAGTTAACTATATCTTTTTCATAAAGTTTATGGTATAAAATTATTGTTCAAAGCCTTTGCATTTTAATAAGCCTTCTCTAAAATCAATGCATGTGAATTGTGCTTCCATCTTTTGAGTTCTTTTAAACTATGTTTATATGTTTGTGGTCAATCCTTTCGACAATGAGATCTCGGAAACTACAGGCTCTAGAAAGATGACGTTTTCACTGGTCGATTGGAAATTTTGCGTAGATTGTCCAGTTCTAATTGAATATTTAAAAAAAAAACATGGCCATTATTTCTTTATTACATTTCTTTAGGGTACACTGGAAGCGTTGAAATTGAAAAAAAAAAAAGCTAAAGCATCATATCCTATGTGTTATACATTCCAACACCACAATGTTGTATATTGGGGTTGTATATGTATCAGGCGTTTGTTCCATGGCAAAATAATAGTGAAAAAGGAAGGATAACCATTTCTCGAGTCTTAATATAAATCTTTATTTTTTGAGTGTTTTGCCCAATGAACACCATATATAACTGACATTATAATTAATCGTATATGTAATGTATTTGCTTATTACATACTGCATGCAAGAAGAGAGAAAACACTGGTCATACATGAATTAGAAACTCCAACCGGAAGTAGGCTCAAATCTTGCAAACGGTGCGAGATATTGAGAAAAAATAATCGAAAAAATCTCCCCTTTATGATACCCCTTGCCGATTTTTTTCATCAAGACGTCTTTCACTTGTGTCTGTAAAGGGACATGTACATATGTTGTGAGGAATGAGAAGGAGATTTATGCTCATATGCGAATGATGCGCTGTGTAGAGAGCGCAGGTTCAGCTAGTAATATTTGAAAATCTTACAATGTCATTTGTTTTTGCTTGTTTTGAATTTAACGTGACATTGAATTTCGAACATGTAAGCCTATTTGATTTTTCTTATTGGAATGTAATGTCCCATTTCAGCACCAAGGCTGTATGTGATAAGGCCTACTGTTTTAAAGTGGTATCCGAACCACTGTTTTGGTTTATATCCAAAACAAGTACCAGTGTATGTGAAACAGGGGCAACGGCAGCATTAGCCTCAAAGCATAGAAGAAAGTTCGTAAGTTTTTCTGGACACGAAAAATCACAGATCAGGAAAGTAAAAACTGACACACATTCCATATCCATCTCTTTCACTGATGGAATCTAGACTCAAAATAATCACTACGTTCTTGTACCCGAACTTCATCTGACGTTAGTTCCTCGGGTTGTGACATTTCTATATCGTTCGATCACTTTTTGATGCGCTATAGCTAAGAAAAGACACATTTGTGCTCCCATGTCAGTATGTATTTTTATTGGAAAATTCATCTCCCATTCTTGTTTATTGTTGTTTTCGAATGTCCTGTATATGAAAAGAAAAAAATAGCACATCCATCCGAAGATTATGTGAGATAAAAATAAACTATTATATCTGGAGGAAACTGTATGGAAAATACATCAAAGATACAGTAAAAGACAGATAACATTCTCCTCTCCATAAGTTATAGGGTTCCCAGCTATGGATTGACCCATTCTGGAACAATTATTTCTAGGTCTGTTCATACTCATTTATCTGGATTAGGGGTGGGGGGTACCTTAAGAATCGATAAACATGCATGTTACTAGACAGATTTCTAAATTTAAAAAAAAAAAAACTTCATATGACAAAATATAAAGCTAGATTTCTAAACATTACTAATTAGTTTTATTGCTACTGATATTTTTGTAATTCCCAGGTCTGGGATTTCTATTTTTACAGCATAAATGCATAAGACACGTACTTTTATGAAAAATTAAATTTCGCAGAAGTATCATCATCATAATCACGAATACAAAACAACATCTTTAATTATTGTGTCGCTATTCCACATGTTCATGGTCGTACTTAATAATAGAAACAACAAAATTCCGTACCTGTTAACCCTTTAATTGGCAAGCAATAATAGCATTACATTTAAAATATTTAGTTTGTTTTTATGGTAGAACCATGTCATCCTGATCATAATTTCGTAATTTTTAAAGTATTTTTGTACTTTGGTTACAAAATACAGGGTATTTATTTCAAAGCAACATTACCATTATATATTATTAAAGCAACAATAGGTCTTATGGGTAGCTACTGAGCAGCTTTGCCCTATTATGGTAAAATATCATAAGAATACTCTCAGTAATTACCAACAGTTTCGTTGAAATATTTTCCTACAGATCAAGAAACCACAAATGAAAAAAAAAAAGAAAAAAAACTTTCGCGGAACGTAGGAAGCAACAGTGCCAAATAAAGGGTTAAAAACATAACTAAAAATATTACTTTTTTTTAGTGTTTTGTTTTTAAAGAATTTTCAATGCAAAGAAAAAAAGAAACCATTTTAATATATATGAAAACGACAGGAACATTTTTTCTTACAACCCATGCTGCTAAAAAGATCAGTCATCGTCACCTCAGCTGAATTTTTAAATCAGTATTTTTCGAGACTTACGATCGCAATAGTTTCAAACTTGTACTTTATTTATTCATTCATTTATTTATTTATTTTTGTAACTAACATAATGTATATTCATTATTCAAAAGACGTAAGATTAAATTCCGGGATTTTAACAGTACCGGTGAACAACATCAAACAAATACGGGACAAAATATAGAATTTCTGGTTAATCCCGCCCAAACCAGGACAGTTGGGACCTTCATCCTGCCATTATTGGCAGGTCACTTGCTGCAACTGAGAGAGAAACTTCCATGCTCTATGGTCTTCTGCTAATCTCTTCGTCTCCACGTACGATTTTTTTTTTTTTTTTTTGTTTTGATATCGTCCATTAATTGTATAGTCTCCTTCGTCCCATCTCACTCTTTCCTATCTAATCAAACTTCTACATCTTTGTTAACGAATTATTTTTCTGGGAGGATAAAGAGCAGATATATAATTGAGTTATTTATGTCTCTTGATCTTAATGATCGAAATTAATATTTTATATATTCAACTACAGATCTAGGTCCCAGTCACCTACTGAGTTTTGTTACAAGTAACTGTTTCGTAATATAGTAGTTTCAATCTAACAAGAATTTTAAGAAACCCAAAAATGGATCAAAAGATTCCAATCTTGGCCAATGATTAGTTTTTGGATCAGGGGCCACAAAATTTTTGAAAGGGTCCTAAATCGAGTTTTCGTATTTTCTACGGAATAAGAACATCATACTGAGTTAACTGATAGTTTGGGTTTGGCAACACTGTATGTAGTTCTCCAGATATAAGGCCTACAAGAAATTTTTTAATTGAAATATATTGAATCTTTTGATCCCAAAATTATGAGTGATAAAGATAGTGGATAAATTTCCTTATTCGAGTTATTTATCTCCAATTTTGAATCAATATCTCTACCAATGCATTTAAATAGTATTGTTAAAATTAATCAAATATTTGTTTTCTCAATAGTATTAGAATTTATTTTTAAAAAATTACTAGAAGCTAAAGTAAACTCCGAGTTCACTGGATAATACACAAAATGGTCAAGAAAGAACACAAATCAACCCAAAATGCTTTTAAACATTTTATTTTATTTTATTTTTAGTATTTACAGTTGGGGAGCCTATACATTCAATTAGGAATTAATAAAGTAGTTTTCTGTACTTACAAATTTGTTGATTTACTTTTTCACACATAAAAAAAATAGGTTAACTGTTTCTGTTTTTGGTAATAAAACATCCTCCTAATATTTAATTGTAGACTTGATTATTCAACTGTATTGTATTGTATATTATAATTGCCTAGCGTCTTATAAATTTTCTTATAATATCGTAATTTACTGTCACAAAAAAATGAAAGGAAAATTGCGGATGATCCGCCCGCGAATAATTACTTTATTATATAACTTACTGCATAGTTACTTCATAGTAAAAAAAAAAAAAAAAAGGACATGATTATATAAATAAACAAATCTAATCTGCAATTTCTTCTATCATCATAGTTTAAAAGAAGGACCTGATAATAAAAATAAACAAAATGTAATCTGCAATTTCTTCTACAGAGTAGGTCAAATCATATTTCCAGAATTTAGTACTGAACCTTACCATTCTTAGTGGGAAAGTCGAAAACCAGAGATAATAGTTCACCGCAATCACCGGTTTCGTTGTGTTTGCAAACGTATTTCATGTCAAAACTCGTTTCTGTTATAAGGAAAGTACACTTTCCGTTTTTGGCAAAGCAAGTCATTAACATTGAATGTAGGATGAGTATGTGTAGGTTGGAACGGATGTGAGAATTCGTTGGAATATCACCTGCAGATAGATAAATAGATGGTCGTTGCACCATTCTTCAAGTTTTTGTTTCTCTAGTTTGAATTTCAAAACAAATATCTGCTTGCAAAAGAATGCAAAATCCGTTTTTAACGTTCCGCTGAAACTTGTTTCAAGTGGATTTGGACAAAAGAGTTCATGCAAGAGGCTATAGAACGCCTCCTCAAAAATCCTCAAGAAATGTGCCCTCTAACGCTTCCTAGAACCGTTGGTTGACCGGTCTTGTCAAAAATTCAAGTTTGTTGCTAATGTGATAAATTCTGATTATTATTTTACGCTTCCATTATTGAATCAGCCAATCGAAATTGCGCCTCCTTATAGCTAACTGGTTAACGTTGCTGTTCCTCGTGAAGAGGATCTGAGTTCGAATACCAATGAAATAGCACGTGGTTCGGATTTTACGCTCCTTCTAGTCTTCGTGCCTAATAAAAAATAAAATAAAACAATAACCCCTCAACAACAGGGGTGAACTATGGCTCTGAGCTAGTATTCACCTCGGATAGGAGGGGTCTCTGGTTCGACCAGTCAATGTGAGACTGTGGTAGACAAACATAGATTCTGAATACACTTCTGATAACTATGTGTTAGTCAAACCCTTAGCATGGCGCAAATCATACGTCAAAACGATTCTGCATAAGGTCCAATGACTCGATCGTTAAGGGATTCTGAGATTATAACTGTAACCCCCATTTCCTTCTATTCCTCGTCAATTTTACAAAAATCTTTCCTTACTAGTGCCTTACGTCACAAATTCCATGTATGTAATATCCGAATTACAAGTTTCTAGTTTAAAGTTTGGCCTAGATGGTGATCAGTCAGTCATGGCCGCTTTCATATAGGTATAGAAAAACTTAAGGGTTCCGAAATTGGCAAGTTGCCGAGGAAATGCGGCACCAGGACCGAAACGGCATACGACCGAAATTTCAGATCAAAAACCTGTTTCAGCCCTACGCTGTTTCAGTCCTATGCTGTTTCGCTCGTATGACAGTTTCCTCTATATATCTTCAAGAAGATTATTGTTACTAAATATTATGTGATTATAAAATAATGTTTATTATTATTATTATTATTATTATTATTATTATTATTATTATTATTATTATTATTATTATTATTATTATTATTATTATTATTATTATTATTTCGATCCTATGCGTGCTGCCGAGACAACCTCATCCATGACTAAGCACGCATGCACTAAGAATTTTCTGTTACACGGAGTCCAAGCTTTCGGGGAGAGGGGGGAGAATGGTCGAATACTACAAGCCACTACGTCTATGTAGTTTTGAACGGGTATTATTCTGCACCTGAAAAGACGGGAGTAATTGTAAAATACTTCCACCTGTATTTTCAGAAAACTAGATTGTTTTTATAAGAGGAAGAGAACAGATCAAATTTTCATGCTACATCAATCATTTCCCTGGTAAACAAGTATAGTTTTATTTAGAAAGTGTACAAATGTATGTTGAGTTAGGAAAGTTTTTTTCGTAGGGGTGGGTCCTGGCCAGTAGCCAGCCCAAAAATGTAGGGGCCCAGTAGAAGTTAGGGTGGCCCGACCCAACCATATTGTAAAGTACCCAAAATCCTTACATGTATTTTGTAAATTTATTTTGTTTATTATAAAACAAGAAGGCAATATTCAAACTGTTTTTTTTAATAAAAACAAGTAACGTAAACATCACACCACAATTATAGAAAATTTTCCTATACAAAAATAAAGTAAAGCATTTCATAAAAAAAAAAAAAAAAAAAAACTAAGTTAAGCTCTACGCTACAACCAGAAAGCACCTAAATCCCATAAAGGATTTATGCTGGTTGAGGATGGAAAGTAAACTAAAAAGTTATAATTAAAAACACATAATAAAAAAAACATCAATTAAAAATTATCAAAGCTAAACTACCTGTAAGTATTGCATCTATTTACAATATTAAATAGTCATAATAGTTAAATTTCTGTACCATTACAATTTAATAATTTTTTATAGTTAAAACCATTTCAAATCCTAATAGCTTGTAATGTAATGTCAAAAATATCAAAAGAAAATATTATTTCATTTCTTATCCTAAAAAAATTAATTAAATCCATCCTTAAATTCTCTAAATACACAATATTACAAATTTCAAATGAGCTACGCTCTGCCCCCAAGTATAAAAAAATTCTAAAATACTAAATCATTCCAATTAAAAATTTGTAGCACACGTTATGGTAGAAGCATCCGGTTTTATCCATTTATTTGCAGCACACGTTAATATTATAGTTCATCACCATATTATAGTTCATTTGCAAGCCTACCGTGAAAATTTTAGGGGGCCAGTGAAAATTATGGGGGGACCGGGCCCCTTAGCTCCCCGTGGATACGGGCCTGCGAATGCGCCTTATGAAGAAGTAACTTTTCACATCCCTAATAATTATAATACAGGTCCTGCAAGAAAAATTTCGCTATGCCAGTGGTCGCAATACTTTGGAAGAAATATTTATTTCCTAAGAAAAACGGATTACCCATTCATTATGCAGCATGCATATACGAATAAGGTTCAATTTAGTTTCAACATTGAGGACAATGCACCCGCATATAAACGGAAATATGTTCATGATTCAGTTTGATTTTTTCTTTCTTACTTGCTTTCATGTTTGATTACAAAAGACAGTCGCGGCGCCCTGGTAATATTACCTGTAACACCAGGTTAGCCAACCGTACACGCCCCTTGAAAAGTAATCACCAACGAAGATTCACTAAGATAAGTGAATTATATTGTCTTATTCCAGGAAAATAATGTAAATATTTCAGGGAAAGTTATTTTAGCTAGTTACGAAATGGATTTTTGGAAAGAGAAGGGCGCACCGGGCATTTGTCCGGTTGCCCGACAGGTCAGTTCATCCTTGGTGGCGGATCATGCGTGCTTCAAGTTTCATAAATAAAATTGACTATCTTGTCTCATCAGTCGATGGGAACTTGTTACAATTTCGGTATCCTGCTTTAAAAATTCAGTAGGTTCTACAACATATAAATATGTAAAACGATAATCATGCCTGTTGTGCTGTATGATTGCGAAACATGGTTGCTTACTCTGAGAAAGGAACACAGACAAAGTGTTTGAGAACAAGATTCTAAGACGAATATGCGAACTCAAGAGAAACGGGAATGGTGAATGGCAGAAACTTCATAACGAGGAACTACATGATTTATATCATTTACCAAACATTGTTAGGCTCATCAAATCTAGGAGGCTTAGGTGGGCAGGTAATGTAGCCAGGATGGAAGAAAGTAGGAACGCTTTCAAAATTTTAACTGAAAATATAAACAGAAAACGACCATTAGAAAGACCTAGGTGCAGATGGAAGGACAATATTAAAATGGAATAGGAATACAGAAGTAGGAATACAAAGTAGAAACAGTCCAGTTGGCTAAGGACAGACGTCAATGGAGGGCTTTTCTTAACGCGGCATTGAATTTCCAGGTTTCATAGGATAGAGACGAAACTTTTTCGCAACAATTTTGATAGCATTAATTATAATAATTTTCGCATTTATATCGTATTTATTTTTTAAATGTAGCACTTTTTTTAAAAAAAAATACGGTCTTGTAAACAGTATATTTTTGATAGTAAGGTGTATCTAACACAAAAAAGAGGATATACCTTGATTAGGTTCACATTCTAGCTAATGCATTCACTGAAATATGGAAATTAATGCAAAAATTTAAACACTTCCTCTAACCTCATTCTTAGTCAAAGGATAACATGCAGCAAGACATTACCAATTCTTCTTTTAAGTTCGTTTTCATGCCAGTAACAATTAATTATACTTGGAATACAATTATATCTCTCGGCATCAACACTCGAGACAAGCAACCACATTGAATGTAACAAGCTGATAGAAAAAGACCTGTGGTTAACTCAAAACTATTTAACACTGATACAATGTCAACTTCCTTATCCTCACTGTTGAGAACTTCAATAACCTTACTTTTTAAATTCACAGTAAGCAAAAAAAAAAAAAAAAAAAAAAAGAAAATCCCAGAAAGTGACATCAAGCTTACGGATTTTATGGAGAACTTAATTTAGCGTCGTGCACATTTTCGGTTAAATGCAACGATTTTTAAGTCAAATAATGTTGGAAATGCGGTTTTTAGTTATTATTAGCAATAATTAGCAAGAATTCCACTTTTTCGTTTTTAATCGCACTTATCACAAGTAATGCCGAATTTCGCAAAAAAAAAAAAAAAATCGCGATAATATAAACATGATTTCTGGTTCTGAATGAAAGTTTGAAGTTTCCTGAAACATATATGCATTTTTCTAACGTTTCGCACATATCGCATTAGCGAAGAAAAAAAAAGTCATCTGTAGCCATAGAGTGAGTTAGTTGGCTAGTAGGGCCTACTAGAGATTTTGGAAACAATAAATTTTGACAGCATATGTAAAAAAAAGAAAAAGAAAAAAGATGCAAGTGTTATGAACAGTAAGAAACAACGACGACTTTTTATTAAAGTGTATTTACTGAAAGGTCACGTTCTTGAATTGATTCACGTTGGTAAAAGAAAACTTTCGGCATACTAGGAATAATTTACGCAATAATAGCAATTGGATTGGAAAAAAAGATCTTATCAAGAGTTTTTTTTTTCCCTCAACATTGATATAGGCATCTTGAAAATCACGTAATATTCTGTGGCGTAATAAACTCTTTACATTGTTTTCTGCAAGACCGTAGCACGAAGTTGATTTCTAACGATTATACTTCAACAAAATGTTAAAGTTGACACCATATTCCCATTATGTGGACACTTTTTACAAGAAAAGAAAGGACCAAATATTGACGAACTGTTAATATTAGTTGTTTACACACAGAAAACAAAAGGTATTAAATTGAATCTTATTTCAAATGTTATTTTGTTGTGAACAGAGCCGGATTTACTGTTTTGCTGCCTCTCACTCCGACATACGATTTTTTAAACCCCTTTCTGCATGATTTTCTTCTTTTAGTGAAAAAATAATCAGTATTGGAAATTCTCATATGGGAACTTGAAAAATGAATTAAAACTTGAATTTTAGATTTTTCACTTAATTCCCAAGAGAAATAAGTACGTGCTATATATGACACACTATACAGTAAGGTAAACGTTCCTAGGAGTGTGCAGGAAATGGATCTTGTCATAGAAAATATATATCACTTCACGCAGCAATATCTATACTATACTATAGGGCTGCTATATCTATACTATACTCTCAGTTCTTTGGGAAAAGTGCGCACAATGTTTCACCAAAAAATTATTTTCACTGACAAAAATCCATTGCTTCACAAAAACCACATGTCAACGTTTAAACGCCTAACTCTCAAAGAATATGCCAAAGAACACCAAAATCTCTTATTCATATCCGTCAATATCTCACACAGCAGACAAAACAATCATTTGGCGCCTTTGATAAATCACACAAAAGCTAGTGAAAAAAGGGGATGTGCCATATATGGCACGGCATGCGGTAAGGGGTTAACATTTTTTTAAATAAACGTATTATGGATATCTTCGTTTCAACAATTTTTGTATAAAGTTTAATATAAATTTCAGTATAGTGATAAGAATGCATGAGGTGCAAATCCGTAGGGGAAGGGGGCGCGCCGCGCAGCACAACAGCACTAAGTGCGCAAATCGGTGTTGCCACAGTCCTAGCTCTGGAGTGGGCTGAAAAATAGTACCAAATTGAAACAAAAAGGGCTGAATTCATTATTTTATATCAGTGTAATACATGGCTCTATAACACGATACTAAGAGAGGTAAATTTCTAGAACACTCCCTGGGTCTCTCCCCTTCTTCCAAGAGTCCAAATCAAGAAAGTGCTCTCTTCAAAAATTACTTTTTAAAAGTATCCAAATAGGACCACCCCGAACAACCGTAGAAGTAAAAAAAAGAAAAAAACACCAACTTTACTAGGATACATAAAGTGTAGATTTACTTGAGCACAAGTTGGTCTTATTCAGAGTATTTAACACTTGATTCAAGTATTCAAGGTGTGCTTTTCTTTTTTTCTTTTTTAGATTCCAAACTAAAATTTCCATCACTTTCTTGTCTCCTTCATGCGCGGCGCGGAAGCGCCCATTTAGCATCATTTGTTTCCTGGTATAGTTCGCATTACGAATTTTCAGGGATGTACCCATGGGGGTCCATCGGAGTCGTCTCCCCAAATGATTTCCTGGACCCCCCCCCCCCAAATGACCAGCTTTTAAAACATCATCGTAAGATTATCTCGCTTCAGTCATTTAAAAATAACCTTTTTATATATATAATTAATAATTTACGGTAAATTTACCGATCCTTACCGATCGAAAAAGTGTGGTATCCCTTCCGTATAAGGAAGGGCCAAATGTACAGTTTGCTACCACATCTGCCACAATCGATAGCATCCCGTCTTGCCTATGCGGATCATGTCCAATATGAAGCATGAAAATATTTTTACGGTGTTTTTAGTCACGAATAATAAATATTTTTGTCAGGAAATCTTAAATAAATTAAGTGAAATTTCAAAGAAAATCAGTCTTATGTAGATAGGTTCTGTGTACAAGGGCTTAAATTGAAATAGTTATGCAAAAAGGTATAACGTTTAGTCCGCGGCAGTAATTTTTGGTTAAGCATACATTTAAAACTACCTGGTACACAATATTTATGGAGAATAATAGTTTTCCGGAGGGAAACCAAAAGTTTCCGGTTTTTTTCAGGCCTCAAAATCACTAGCTGTAACACAATTTTATTGGCTTTTAACATTGTAGCAGCCGTCCTTAAAAACAACGGGCCCCTCGTAGATAAACCTGCTGGCAACACTCCTGCAAAATTTTCGCACAAAGTTCGTAGCGTTATGAGATGCAACGTCACAGAATGAATGTTCAACAGCATTTTTAAGAGTCCAAAACACAGTATGAGTAACATGACATGTAGGAAGTCTCACGGACAATTTTGAAAATGTGACACTATTTGTTGAATGGTGCTGAATTGGGTAGAATTGTACCAACTTTTTTTGCAAAAGGGGTTGAAAATGACAGCGTGGTACCAACGGGCCGATGAATGACAAAAGGGGCTGAATTTGGTACAATTGTACCAAGTGTGGCAACACTGGCGCAAATACAACGTTCAGATTCCTCTCAAATTGAACAACCATGATTGAAACTAATATGCACATTAAAGAAAATATTACTTGGAGGGTATTTACTATGACTTCAATCATATTACTACTACTACTACTATTATTATTATTATTATTATTATTATTATTATTATTATTATTATTATTATTATTATTATTATTATTAAGCTTTGCACGTGTTCCATTTTGCGTTGAAACAACAGAACAGTTGAAGTGAGCAACAGTTAAGTAATCCTCTCAAACGAAGTTGAACAGAAGGAAGTAACCTCGTTCCGAAAAAAAAAAATCTACCGCCAAGTCTATTTATAAAGATAATAATAAATTTTAAAAAATCAGAAACAATTTTTGCCATATATCGGTGGTTTACCTTTTCAGTCTCCCTGAAGGAAAAACAGCACCTGTCATAGTTTCACGACATCACAGAATTATTGAAGAAGAATGAGAATTTTTCGTGAGGTTTCCTCACAGAGACTATAAATAACAAAAATCAATCGATTCTCACAACAAAGAGCACAAAAAAGTTATCTATTTACAACTTCGAACGAAAAGGAGATATACAGTATATATATTTCAATGGTGGTAAATCGTGATTGAGCAGGCAGAAGTTCCAATACGCAATATATATATATATATATATATATATATATATATATATATATATATATATATATATATATATATATATATATATATATAAGATGGTATGGTTAATGAGATAACAGTCGAAAATTATCAAACTCTGAAAAATCTGTTTTTAATTCCAATTCAATCCAAAGATAAGACACATATCTCTGTCGATAGATCATACCAAGCTGAACAATATAATTATGTTTGGGAGTAATTTTTCGTACGTAGTTTTCGAGAAAATTAAAAAACCGAATTTTTGAACGAATATACAGATGAATCTTTTTAATTCGAACTTGGATAACTGAAATTATTGGATAATTCGAACAAAAGTTTATTCCCCCTTGAAAATTGTATTAAAGGCAATGGTAAAATAATTATGAGTAAATCGAAGTTTTGAACCGCCTGTTTGGATAATTCAAAGTATTTAAGTGGAAAATTTTGCAGTGTTCGACAGATTGCAAATAGAACAATGCAATTTCAACTTATTATTATTATTTATCTGTTATCCAGAGGCGACCGTGGGAAAGAAAAAGCTTCGTTTGTTGATACCACCTCCGCTAAGCTCCCTCCTGCTGTAGAGAATCCGACAGAAGGTGCTTGGTATGCATCTCTTCTCCTCCTCAATAACCTGGAACTGTAGAAGTTTCTACCCTTCTGTAGAAGTTTCAACGATCTTGAACCCTGTCTTCCACTACCAAATGACAAATGACTTGTACGAAATATTTGTGCAATTCTTTCTAACTGAACTAAAAGCAGTGATTAAAAAAAAGATAATAATAATAAAAGTAAGCAGATTCGTTTGTGATCTATTGGCGTACATTATGCACAATGTCGAAGCGCGGCGCGTATTCTAATTCCTTACGAAAATGTGGTGCTTTAAAGGTAAGATGCACTGCATGTTAATTAGTTCATATACAATACAGTTATTTTGTTCCCTTTATCCCCCTTTACTTAAAAAATTAGCATTTTTGGTTAATTCGAATTTTGGATAATTCGAATTTTTTTTTCGTGTCCCCTTGGACTTCGAATTAAAGAGACTGCACTGTATATAAAACTAGTTGTTATTGCCGAATTAAAAGATCGCTGAGATGATATCAACTAGGTCATCATTACAGATATTCTGTCATTATTGGTAGGTCACTTGCCGCAACTGAGAAGGTTCCACGGTGTCTAACTAATCTCTTCATCTTCACGTACGATCTTTCTGTTTTATGCCGTCCATTAATTGTAGTCATCTTCGTCCCCTCCCTTTTTCCTGCCACCATACTCTCTAGCATATTCCTCATGATACCGTTGTTCTTAGCCGTTGATCTTAGATTATCTTATTGATATACAATGTACTAACATCTTGCTAGTGTCATAACGAAGAGCTTTATGAGACTATATTTCAGTTTCTATTTCATCTCAATGAGTGTTACTAAGGTTCTCGTACAGACTCAATTTTTAGGCCTAAAAAATAAATTCAGTTTTCTTGAAAACTATGCATGAAGTTTTATCCCCACACACACACAATTCTGAACAGCTCATTGAGGGTCCTCACTACAGCAAAATTAAATTACCGCTAATTTTAGAGGTTTTTTTCTGTAATATCTTAAAAACAAATAAAAATATTCGAAAAGCAGAGACGTTGTGAACTAAACAATACGATTTTGCATGTGATACCTTTACCACAAATCTCCTATATGCTTTTGATATGCCACTATTTGCAGAACCCGCAAAAAAATGCTAAATCTATCTACAGTTCCAAGTTGAAAGCAGATAGATGAGTTATGATAACGGTATCACATGCAAAATCGTATTGTTTGGTTGACTACGTTCCTGTTTTTCGAATATTTTTATTTGTTTTGAAGATATTACAGAAAAACTCTAAACTTAGCGGTAGTTTAAATTCGCTGCAGTGAGGACCCTTAAGATTTATCGACTAATAAGTGTCCAGTGGCGTAACTAGAGGCTTGGAGACCCCTGGCAATCTTTTGTGGTGGCCTCTCTTCTGGTTCCTTGATTGCGCAAAACATATAGACACCTACAATTTATATTTTAGACCAAAGTTTTTATAAATGCAAAAAATTTAAGTGAAATCTTTCATTTTAACGTTCCACGATTATGCCCTTTAGGCTAAGGGAGACGATGATTTAGGCAAGTGAAAGATAATTAAATAATTGATGGAATGAAAATGTGGGAGGGCACAGGAGTACCCCGAAGAAACCCACGGACACGATGTTGTCCACCACAAACTTACCTGGCCGGAGATCGAACCAGGGACCCCACGCATAGAGGTAAGCACTCTACCATTAAGCCGCCGTGCCTCCTCTTTCATGAATACAATATTATACATTTTTCATACCTTAAAATTCCTTTCATATAATTAAATAATTGTACTGTTAAGGGTGGACCCCTGACCTTTGCCACCCCAGTCGCCCCTGTAGTTACACCCCTGTATGTGTCTTATCTTTCTAGGGGGCGCGGTAGCTCAATGGTAGAGCGTTCACCTCCGGTGCTTGGGGTCTCTGGTTCGATCCCAACTTGCGCCGTATGAACTTTGTGGTGGACAAACACCGTGCTCGTGGGTTTTCTCGGGTTTCTCCCGTTTCCTCCCACTTTCTTCATTCCACCATTTCATTCATTTCTCATAATCACCGTCTCCTTTAGCTTAACCGGCATAACCGTGGGACGTAAAACTGAAAGATTTCATTTCATTTTCTTATCTTTACACATTTTTCATTAAACGTTAATAGTACTGCAGTATTCACCCAATCTAGCTCTCTTGCATCAAGAAATAATGAACAATTACATATATAAAATGAAGCAATCGCGACTAGAACGTTTCTTTTTTTTAGTCCATGGCAAGTGGAACTTTTAAAACAATTACCAATACTGCAATATTACTAGAGTATGACAGGGGGAAAGATGTCCAAACATGAGATATACGCTTATCAAACGATAGATCACATTTGAGAGAAACAAAATTGCATACATGCGTAGTTTTCGAGAGACTCGAGAAAAACTGGTTTTTATAAACCTAAAAATTGATGTACGAGAACCGGGTTAAACAGATACTGAACTATATCCTATCAAGTATGGCAGTAACAGGACGACACTACCCTGTGAGAAGCCTAATTGAGGATTGTGAGTCTGAGATAACGTAAGCCTTAAGCCAATGTGAGCTCAAGTGAACCATAATACCAAAAGGACCATGTCTACTTTGTATACTGGTGTCACAAACTAAACCAACCTTTCTTAATTAGCAGAATTTCCAGAAGAGCATTTGCGGTCACTCATAAACTGTCATGAGTCAGTCAAATATTGCTCTACCATTGTCACCAGGAGGCGTAATGAAACCTCATCTGCTGATCGTTCGAAAAATACCAGTGGCGGATCCATCCAGGGGGCCGGAGGGGCTAGGCTCCCCCAGTTTTTTGAGTGACAAAAACAACTCGAGCTATTATTTATGTATCATTGAAAGTTTGTAGTAAGCGTTGAATTTTAATTTTATTGGAATTTTTTGACACATTAGATACAGTTTCATTTGCGGTTTTTCTTTTATACCTAAGTACACTCATGTCCAAAATAATTGTCGCATATCTATAACTGTCTTCTTGTAAGTATATAATTTGATAATGATTTTGCAGGATACTTTTAATACTGATACTATGTGTATAATCGGGAAATGTATATTTGTGGTAAATTTCATAGGAAAAGAATTATAAATACGAAAATTAGAATGAGTAAAACAAAATGTTGCTAAATGGACAAGAAAGTTCTATTTTCGTTTTATTATCCTTATTTACTGCTCTTTTGTTATGAAATTTATGACATACATGTCTTTGCTGATTTTACACATACTAACATTATAAGAAATACCGGGCGAATTCGCTATCAAACTATATTTGTACAACAGCATATTTATAGACATGCGACAGTAATTTTGGACATGAGTGTACAATGTATAAAACAATACTTGAGGTCCACAATGTCAACGTTCAACCTAGCCATAATATCCATCGAAGTTAAGTTGGAAAATTCTGCAGGACCCATGAAAAAAATGTAAACTTATATAGGCCTATCTATTCTGGCTGTCCTCCCTAGTTTTTACCTTCTAGAACCGCTACTGGATAGTACTACTTGTAGATCTCGATCTTTGACGAGAAAGGATGGTTTTGTTTAGGTACGAACTATATAGAAACATGTGTGATACACCATTACCACAAGATATCTAAATGATTCGTATATTCGGCATGTATTAATGAAACAATCACTTAAAAGGAAGCGTCATATTCACATACTTTCATTTTTACGCTTAAGTTGCATGTCACACACAAATTCATGTTACATGTCTTCTATTTTAGAAAAAAAAAAGAACAAAAAGAAAGTCATACAAAAAAATGTATACAAGTGAGTATATTGAACCCGTGAATCACGGACCTTAACATTGGGATCATTTTCAAACTTACATTTTTTTTTTTTTTTTTTTTCACTGGTACTTAAATCATAGAGTATGACCACAGAGTAACGGCTAGTGAATTTCCCGCTATACTTTCACTTATGTATTCTTCATTTAGAAAATAAATAAACAAAAACAACATTGAATAGTTTTTCAAAATATAATGAACTACCACGAATATTGCTATTAATATTTTTTTTAACGATCCATTTTTGCAATACATTTTTGGATGAGTAATGGCACGAATATGTTAAACAGCTAATTTTTTATTACAGCTGGCAGTCACGAAAATACATTAGACCTTATATTGCAAAACCCTTACTTTTTGTGCAGTCACTCACACAAAAGTCTAGAAGCGCAGTTAACTACGAATATTATCATGATAAATATTCTAATTTCTCTTCGCAAAAAGGTGATTCGATTACACAAAGGACTTGAACATGCACAGTGGGTATTGCATGTGTCATTAACGCCCATGCATACATGCAAAAATATCATATATGTGTATTATCGAGTCAATCGAAAGTAACATTCTAAACACAATCTTTAGCCCTCCCCGTTAAACTAATGGCTAATGTATGTGCCTTCAGTGCACATGGGGGGGGGGCATGGAGGCTCAATGGTGGAGCGTTTACTTCTGGTATGTGGGGTGCCTGGTTCGATCCCCACACAAGTAGCTAAGTTTGTGGTGGACAACATTGTGCCCGTGGGATTTCCCAGCTATTCAAGTTTTCCTCACATATTCCCATTCCACCAATTCTTCCATTATCATTCACTTCATTCAATCATCGTCTCCCTTAGCCCAAAGGGCATAATTGTGGGATGTTAAATTGAAAGATTTCATTTATTTTTTCTGTGCACCCTATTCACGGAGGGACAACACAGAAAAAAAAAATCACTTTCCTTAATCATCTGTTGTCCCCCTTTAGCCTAAAGAGTGTCACCACAGGACATTACACATACAAATTTCATTTCAAACACAATCCTTCTCAATTATTATTTAAATTTTGAGTGTTCTATATTGGTCCTCTTTCATAGATTTGCCCTACTAAGTCAAATCAAAACTAAAATGTCAGAGGAATATTAACCGCTGTGTGTAAGTGAATATCTGTGTAATGCAATCATAGATATTCAATTCTTGTATTTGACGTATGGTAATGTAACTACAAACACACACACACACATATATATACCGGGTGCACCATTTATAATGTCCCACCATTATAACAGAGGAACTAAGAGAGAGAGAGAAGCGAAACTTTGCACAAAGAAACTACAGGAAGGGGGATATCTATCCATATATTGGGTAACATCACCAGGTGAACAGTGTTGCCAACCCAATATAAAGTTATGATTTTTTAAATGGAATGACCTAAATTTAATTTCATAATTCGAATCAGCAATGGAAACAAAGACGAAAGAGATGACACTCGCAAATCAGTGTTGCATACTTTTTGAGAAATAACGTTAAACATGTGTCAAATTTAAACGCCTTTAACACACGCAAGGAATGAAGTAGTAACTATTTGTCCACATTAAATTAAATACCGGGAAGAACTCTTTAAGATGACTTCAAGTTTAGAAGGATCAGCTAAACAGTGTTGCCACAACAGAAGAGAGAAAAGTGGAGTTTGGAAATAGTGCAATAACTTGGAAAAGGCTCCTATTACAGTATGGTTTAAAATTCACAGAGCAAATAAGTATGTCAAAAGGAGCATTGTCACGTTTATTTGAGATCGATAAATGAAGTACTTAACGAGATATTCGGTACTTTGTAAAAGCTGAGAATTTTGTGCTGTACAAGATGGTTACGCTGTTTCAAAATTCCCTTTTTTCCCTCTGCGTTGGAAAAATTTTAGTAGTAATCTGTGAAATAAGTTATATTCTGTGACATGCCGATTTAAAGCAAACAATATTTTTTCTGTTTCATTAATTCTGTAATGTATGCTACGAATTATTGTTTCTTGATCATCGTAAAGATATATTACTTTAATTTAATGTCTTTCCCCTGAATATAAGTTAGAAAAGACAATAAAACGTAGGTATTAATAGTTGACATAAATTAAAGTTTAAATTTAATTGAAAATACGTAGGCTAAGTTCTGTTAAATTCTTGCAAATTTATTCAGATCATCCAATATTTACACGTACTGTTCAATTTTAGGGGAATATACACAACTCATTTTGTATGTCATTCAGCACGAAATTGACTACAAATAATTTACAAATTGGTTTTTAAGAACTGAGCTGCATTTATGGATTCATAGGTGCCGATTCCCGGCATCACTGCTGTATCGCCGGACCAATTTGAATATCGAAAAAAGTACCAAAATGTACTGCATTCGCAGTGACGTGGCGTGACAATTTGACGATTGTTACCGGTTGCTGATATTACAAGTAACTCTTGTTTCTCAATAACAGAAAATCTAGTACTCACTTTATCTTCCAGCGTATCAACCATTTCAAACTATAGGCATTGGCAAAGTGGTCAAATTCCACTTCATTTACTCTTTACCTTTTAGAACAATGTGGCTTTTCATGTTCTTTCATTTTTTACTAAATATAATTGAAACTATCTCTCAATGATCTTAGATACTCTTCAAAGTCATCTATTTTCTTTCTGCAGTAACCTACATCATGAACTTTCTTTTGTAAAATATTGAACAAGATTTCTTATCTTGATCCTATAACAGAAAACAGTTCAAGTAAAAAATTGGAGTCAAAACTTTGAAAGGTTTGATAGAATTTTGATACACAATCTCTGGTTTGAGAATCCTATTCGTCGGTTTTATCCATCATGGATTTAGACTCCTAATAGTTCATCTTTAAAGCCATCATATACCCTACTTCTATAGTTCCATACCTTGTGTTTGAAACTATAGGGATACTTTTATTGACTACATAATCCAGAGCATTTGTTCTTTCTGAAGACTTGGAGGAAGAAGAAACAAGTTCCAACACATTAAAAAAAAAAAACTTATACCCTTTTCCAGTAGCGTAACTTGAAGATTCAGTTCCCCCGCAGCCTTTAGTTATGCGCCCCTGGAGCTCGTGCCCCCCCTTCCCGCCTGGAGGGTTGCGGGGGTGCTATTTACGCCTATGCCCTTTTGTATAATCATCGGACTTTTCTAAAACTAAATTAAGTCTATGGGCATAAGAATGAAAATATAATTAACAAGAGGCTACAGTTCCCTCATAACTGGAGTTTCATCGTATGTTTGAGCAACAAGTTTTCCGTTTTAAAAATTAGTTAGTCAAACTGCGGCACGATGAAGACAATTGCACAGTTCTTTTTCAACACATCAAACTGCATCGAAGTCCAAATTCAACTAGTAGGCTAGCGGCTAGAGTTGGAAATTTGTTGCATCGAAAGTTTTTTATACTAAATTAAAATATTTTCAACTTAATTAGCATAAATCCTAAATAATAATAATTACTCGAATTGGAAGGAGCGCGGGCGTTGCTCTAATTATCATTACTATTCCCCCTTGCTCTTGAAACAGTTCCCATATAGCACAATGTGTTTCATCAATAGGCATTTCAGTATAATTAATAGCACTTCAGAGACTGACAATATCTTGAACAGGGACAACAGAAATAAAATCTCAATTAAAAAAAATCATGCCCATAAGCTCTTATTAACATTCAGTGAGAAACTTTATTTTGAATCAAAGTAAACCTATATTAAATTTTTGTTAGAATATCCTATGGAATATATTCTTCTTGTTCACTGTTGCTGTATTATTCAAATTTAAAGATAACGTATTAACATACAAAAGTCGTGTAAAAATGATAGATTAACATATAAATAATGCACTGGAACATCAGTCTCACAGTAGCACGTGTTAAATGCTATTAGTATGAAAAGCCTGCTACTTATATTTGTCCGAAATTGTATGCTGTTAAGACAATGAAATAACCTTATGAATACTGAAATTGCAGCCAAGATTCTATCCTTAGAATGGGGAAGCAAAGGAAACAGTATAATAGAATTACCACCCGCTCGATCCTCTACAGCGAGAGGAGAGCAAATAGACTCCTAAGCTGGCGGTGAGTAGTTGATGATATTCTAGATTCTCCTTGTTTTGACAGGGAACGTTCCTATTTTTTCCTGTTCCACTCAGCCGAGCGGTAACATAAGGGCTATTCCGGAAGTCCAAATACGAGCGCGCAGGATGCTTCTGGCTGGCACGCTAAAAGGTGCTTCTGGAGTGAACGAACGCTATCGGGGTTCGCGTTACCTCTGAAATCTGCGGTCTCAACAACAGTATGCTCCTATTTTGTGTTGGCATGTTGCATTCGTTCGCAATATAATTGAAGCATACGGTAGGCCATACAAACTTTTTTTTTAAAAAAGGAAAATGTACACATCTTCCCATGTCGATAATGAAATTTGAAGATATATGAAAACAACGAAAAACTTTAATATTTTCACTGTTACCGCCGGTAACAGCGGTAATACGCACTACACGTCCCTGTGCATTCGATTATATTTGGTTGGATTACATTACGTTACGTGTTATTACATTATTAGGCGTGTAGTTTTACTATACGGATCCATAATATAAGTAGTAGTAGAAATAGGAGTAGGAGTAGAAGTAGTAGTAGGAGGAGGAGGAACGGGTTAGAAGCCCCGCAGGGGTTCGTTGAGTTCTGTTCTCGACATGAAACGGGCAAAGTAGAGACTTGCCCAAATTTTTCTGTGCATTTTACAGTCTATGGATCCGTATAATAAAACAAGTGTACCTCTCCGCGAAATAATCCATCCGCATCCACATACAGTGCCGCTTACAACATCAAAAACAGTCAGCAAATACAACCACTTTCTTAACTTTTACTATTCCCCTTACCTGACTTTCATTCATTCTTCCTCACAAACTTACATAAATTCTGCAATTTACCCGATAAATTTCCTAAAACTAGTGCGGCGATACAACAGTAACCCCGATTCCCTTATGAGGACTCAAACGTTATGGGTAAAAATACAGCACGTAGAAATATGCAATAAAAGCTATAGTGGAACAAACACCAAACAACCTGTGTTATGTGGCCATTAAAAACAAGAAATGTATCTGATCGGTCAAGAAACTAAGAACCTGATGGGTGCATGAACGATTGGATCCGTATTGAGCTAGCGGGGGCCGCGGTGACTCAGTGGTAGAGCGTTCACCTCTGGTGGATGGAGTCCCGGGTTCAAACCCTTCTCCCGCCAAGTGAACCTTGTGGTGGACAAACACCGTGTGCATGGGTTTTCTCGAGGTTCTCCCACTTTCTTCATTCCACCATTTCATTCATTTCTCATAATCACCGTCTCCTTTAGCCTAACCGGCATAACTGTGGGACGTAAAACTCAAAGATTTCATTTTTTTTCCGTATTGAGCTAGCGAGTAAACGAGTACAGTGTAAAAAAATGATCAGACCTGTATTGGATGGCCACAAAAAGTAAGGAAATATTTATCCAAGTCAGAGCAGGGCGAAACTAGTAGAACTCAAGGTGTCTATAGGGACCAGGCGCGTTAGCAAAGGTGGGTATCCTTGTAAACAAAATAGTGTAAACATACTGTATAAAGAATATTCCATAGTTCTTCTGCAAATTATACGTGGCATCCTTATTCCTTAGTGCAGGTTAACTTTCTATATAACGTACCACGTTTATGCCATTTAGGCTAAGGAGGACAATGTTTAAGGCAAGTGACTGATGATGGAAGAATTGGTGAGATAAAAATGTGAAAGAAAGCGAGAGTACCCACCAACCCCATGGACATGATGTTATCCACCACAATCTTACTGGACCGGAAATCGTACCAGGGATCCCACACACCAGAGGTAAGTGCTCTCCGCTGAGCCACCGTGCCCTCCCAGCTTAACATTAAGAAGAAATACCTACACAATTTTCCTATTATAAATCAATCAAAATCTTTTTTTTTTTTTTTTTTTTTTGTACAATGCTTCACAATAATTGAATACAGATTTCTGATATACTCAAAATGATGTGTCTGGAAAGCGATTCTTCTCGGAAAAGTACGTACAAACCTCTGCATGGTGACTGGAAACTATCATTTCATCTATTTGAACAGAACGAAGTTGAAACTCACACGGGCTTGTGTCCATATGGAGGACGCATGTCAGCGACAGTGTATATGTGCGTAAAAGAAGACAAGGGCGAGAAACGAGCACAACCTGTGCTACGTAGCCATTGTGATATGACACATTCTTGGAGTTCAGGAAAAGCAAACATGGGACTGAGTTCTTAGAAAATAAACACGTCAGTACGGAAAGTAAAACGGAGAGGCTTATTTTCGCTTTGTGTTGACGCAAATCATTACAAAATGAGATAATCCAGGTATAAGTACGAGGTTCATTTCAAAAATCTTTCACACAGCCCATGCACGACCGTTTCAGTGGTTTGATTAAGTTCACTTTTAGGTTAGTTTGGGTCAGAGTTTGGGTTTCACGGTTGTTTCTGTGTTTTCTCGTTTGCGTTGCTGTGTTGTGAGAAATTCAGTGGTGAATCCGACTAAGGTTGGGTTATACATGATGACAAGCGTTCCTATATCAAAATCGAAACTCTATGTGGAAAGATACCAACTAAAATTTACAATGCTTTGCGAGACGTTTGTGGAAATAGTATAGTGGATGATAGCACTGTATTACGATACTCTGCTCGTTTCCGTGAAGGTCGTGTAAGCACTGCGGACGCCCTTGCAATAGGCTACACCTTTGAGATTATTGTGAATGACATTTTGAGAGAGGATCGACGAAAACATGAAAGAAAATTGCATATGAGGCCAAAATGACTGTCACTTCAGTTTACAGAATCATTACTGAGAAGCTGAAGATGAAGATGAGATGGATTCCGCATGATCTGAGTAAAGGGCAGAAAGCATGTCGCAAAAGAATCGCTAAAGAATTACTTCAACGTTATCAAACAGAAGAAGATCAGTTTTTACGAAGGACTGTTGCAATTCTTCATCACACAGTCTGAATTAGAACTGAAATCTCAGTCGTTACAATAAAACAGTTCAGACTCTCACGCCCGAAGAAATTCCACCGGCAACAATCAAAGGTTCAACTCACGATGATCCCGTATGATACGAATGGAGAGATGGCTAGAATACAGTGTCACAGGGGACGTCTGTACCAAGCGTATACTACAAGCTGTTTCTGCAAAATGTTCTGCGAACGAAAATTCGTGAAAGATATCCTGATTTGCTTGCAGCTGGCATCCTCATTTTGAACGATAATGCAAGACCGCATACTGCTCTACAAGTAAGGGTGACACTTGAAAAATATGAATGGAAAATACTTTCCTTCTCAATATAGTCCTGATTTGAGCCCACCAGACTTTGATTTGTTTTCCAAATTGAAAGAACCACTCTATGGAAAACGTTTTGATTCAATTGACAAAGCTTTCAGTGAGGTGACCCGAGTGATCAAACACCTCAACAATGGAAAAAATTAAATCATTAAGTTTTACGTCCCACGCTTATGCCGGTTAGGCTAAAGGAGACGGTGATGATGAGAGATGAGTGAAATGGTAGAATGAAGAAAGTGGGAGGAAACAGGAGAACCCCGAGAAAACCCACGAGCACGGTGTTTGTCCACCACAAAGTCCACACGGCGCGAGCTGGGATCGAACCAGGGACCCCAAGCACCGGAGGTGAACGCTCTACCACTGATCCACCGCGCCCCCTCTCAAATGTGAAGGTGCCTTATCCAGAATACAGAATTTACCAAATGTTGGGAAGCTGTCATAAACAACTATGGAGATTATATTGAAGGCCTGTAAAGATATTTTTACAATAAATTATTTACTTCCAAAATTTTACTTTCAGTGTGCGGAAGTTCGAAATGACTGTCGTACAATACATTGCATAAAATATTCCGAACAGTTGCTAGGACATAACATTGTACGTAAGGGTACATGTAAACACTAAGTGCAAACATTAGAATCTATTGGTACCATAACAAATAACGGTCTTGTGTGCCACACTAAATAACAGTATGTGAGTCTAATTTCGTAATAATGTTCGTAAAATTTGCAGATCGCAAACGAACGCAAGTAATGAAATAATAATTATAATTGCATACCAACTATCGCAAAAAAAAAAAAAAAAAAACTGAATTTCGCTAACACAATCCACTGCAGAATAAAGCCGTATAAAACATTTTAAGACATTCATTAATTACTACCCAGCTGCTGCGTATGTAAGAGATGACTTTTGTGATATTAATGCACAATTCACATATTTTTACGTTTGCTGAAGTATCATAGAAGGAGTTTACCAGATGTATACTTTGCTAAGCTAACCAAAGCCAACCTACCTATCCTAACTCATATTTTATGTTCAAGAACAACAGGAAAGAAAAAAAAAACTAATTTTATTGAACCCCGTCAGCACTATATTGCATAAGTTAAACATATCACGAATTGTTGTGCGTGAGCCCGTGTATAATACATTACGTCAGTCTTACTACTTGTATTTTAGTTGACTTATTTACCTTTGAATTTATAATAAATATGGAGCTGGTTTACTTTTGGTAAACCAAATTCTGAAAGATTTACAAGTAAAATTCAATACTTCGCATGAAAAGACATATATTTATAAAGAACAAATTTCTGCAAGCGATAGAATTAAATACAAAGTAATAACACATCTGTATTTTATGTTTACAAGTGCAGGGTTACTAGTGTAAAATCCTTACAAGTACGGATAAAATAAGTGAGTGCATATGAAAGATGGTTCTATTAGAAACTATTTTCGGTCCATGTTCCGTTAAGGGTGTCCAAAACTACACTGGACCCTCTTAACCTAACCTAATAGAACCTAATGTAACGTTATATTATGTAATCAAACGAAAATCAATAGAAAGAAGTGGTGTCAAAGACACTGGACCTCCTTAACGGAACATTGACCCAATTTTCCACCGGTGTTGTGCAAAGTGTACAGAAGATGTATTTTATGTTTACAAGTGGAACGCTACAAGTATGAAACCCTGACAAGTATTATTGAAACTCATATCAGACAGTAGCGCGTTTCAAACTAATTCGATGAATTGTAACTACACATTAAATAAATGAACTGACAACTACGGAAGATAACGTGCAGTTTCACAAGCTGGCGGCAAAGTAGAAATGTAAAAAAAAAAAAAAAAAAAAAAAAAAAAAAAAAAAAAACCTTTATGGTAAATATAATTATCTATTTCCAGAATAAGACCAATTTCACTGCATATAGGTTACAACTCATACATCTAACCTTTGCAGAGATTTATAATATGGTATTTAAATAACAAAATAATAAATAAAAAAAGTACTAGTTAAGGCCAATGACTTTAAAATTTTAAGTTCCTAAGTGAGAGTTCATCTGTACTAACTATACCATACAAAGGAATTTGATTTGTGAAGGAACGGGTATTGCGAGAGACTTGGGGGACCATTCCGTTATGGAATGCGTCAGCGCAAAGCAATATTTACCATTTTGTTAGTGATCATCGGAATAGCAGTTATAACGACTTCTTGCATTTCTTGAATGTAGAATTTTTTGAGCATTGCTTCCGAATGATCATCGTAGACGTGCGTTAGCAAACGAAGGAAGTGAGTGGTTATCTTGGTTACACGTACTTGGTTACACCCAGGGCCGTGCCGTGAAAAATCAGCGCCCGGGGCGAGAGTATATGACGGCGACCCCACACATACATTCAAAACAATTTTTCGTATCTTTTCTCCTTTTTCTCCCGAATTTTACGCCCCCTTACTTCGGCTCCCGGAGTCGTCGACCCGCTCCCCCTCCGGCACGGCCCTGGTTACACCCACTAGCTACCACACGGCCAAACAAATTGTCCTTGCAAACCATCTTTTGTATTGCTTCAATTGCAACAAACTCTTATTTATTTCATTCATTCGTGTTTAAAAAAGAAAGGGTAGTAAGTCGGTAATATTTAGAGATGATATTGAATTCTTTCGATATTACTCCCCTAAAGTTGCACAGAATAAGTGTATTCACCGCACGAAAGTAGCTATTAGGTAACTCTCGTAAACGTATTTGTACCATATTGTTGAAATATGAATTCGTATTACTAACTCAAAAACAATTTATATCCATAACATTACGTTTGATTAGTCCCTTCAAGAACTCAAATGGGTTTCATTTCATTGTATGTTAATTCATTAATGTTTTATTTCGTTTTAATCATTTCTTCACGATTTCTCCAACGCTGAGGGAAAAAAGGAAATTTTGAGACATCGTTACCATCTTGTACAGCACAAAATTCTCAGCTTTTACAAAGTACCGAATATCTCGGTAAGTACTTTACTTATCGATCTCAAATAAACGTGACAATGTTCCTTATGACATACTTATTTGCTCCATGAATTTTACACCATACTGTACTAGGAGCCTTTTCCAAGTTATTGCACTATTTCCAAACTCCACTTTTCTTTCTTCTGTTGTGGCAACACTGTTTAACTCATCCTTCTAAACTTGAAGTCATCTTAAAGAGTTCTTCCCGGTATTTAATTTAATGTGGACAAATAGTTACTACTTCATTCCTTGCGTGTGTTAAAGGCGTTTAAATTTGACACATGTTTAACGTTATTTCTCAAAAAGTATGCAACACTGATTTGCGAGTGTCATCTCTTTCGTCTTTGTTTCCATTGCTGATTCGAATTATGAAATTAAATTTAGGTCATTCTATTTAAAAAATCATAACTTTATATTGGGTTGGCAACACTGTTCACCTGGTGATGTTACCCAATATATGGATAGATGTCCCCCTTCCTGTAGTTTCTTTGTGCAAAGTTTCGCTTCTCTCTCTCTCTTGGTTCCTCTGTTATAAAGTTGGGACATTATAAATGGTGCACCCGGTATATATATATATATATATATATATATATATATATATATATATATATATATATATATATATATATATAGTATAATAGGACCTTGTTTATTTAATTCCTGAGTGCTTGTTTACTTTCTGAAATCTAAGTGTGTAAAGAAAATAAAGTTTGCCTTTATGCTAAATTATCAGAAAGAGGACCTTGAGTCTTAAAGTCCGAGCCAGACATGTGGTTCTTAAAACTGGGTCCCTAAAAGGTTAAAGTAAACAACGATAGTCGAAACTATTTATAATGGCACTTTTTTTTTTTTTTTTACTTAGCTAACAATCGAAGTAAATATCAAGATGTTATATAACTTTTATATTGATTTGTATATATCTACTGACATAGGGCAAGCTTTTTTCTGACTCTAACTGAAATAAACTTGGACAAAGAGCAAAGTTTTGAGGTCACATACATATCTGCTCTTGAATACTCCTGAACGTGGAGATTATAATACGTGTTAACACACACAATTAAAGAAGAAATATTGCGAAAAGTCAATTTTGTCTTTTCGCCACCCTTTCGTTATCATTCACTTGCAATTATAATCTTTATCCTTTAGCCCTGCGATGTTAAACTAAAAACTTTATTTCCAAGATAATGCGTCAATAGTTGTTTGTTCTATGAACATTACTAATAACAACGTATTACAATACACCATGCCTAAAAGAATTTGTTTGCTCTTTACTAACAATACTCGAATTATTATTGCTCTCTCCGGAATCCTTTGCACGTTAGTCGTAGATGCTTCTCACTCTGCCACGCCGTTACTTGATAACTTTACGCGTCGTATCATATATGCGACGAATCGGAAACTAAAACACTTTATTTCCGCCATTTCTGGCTATTGCGCTCTCCCAGTTTGTAATGTTAACACTTGAAATGTGCACTACTACCTCGCGAAAGATGGCCCCGAAGTTCATTTACCAAAATCTGCTTTCCTCTTCTGAGTCAGAAAAGGCCCTGACAATTTTTGGGGGCAGGTAACCTGAGTTCATCTTACGTTCATAGCTGTATATATACACATAAAAAAAGAACTGAAAAGTTTCTGACGGACTGGAGGTGGTCGCAGGGGTTCAGCCCTCTGGGCAGCCTCTAGCTACGGGTCTCCTTAACGATCACTCTGTCAAATTCTAAGGAACAACCCCCTCGATTATTAAGAATGCCATATTAAGAAGATTATTGACAAGCCAATGCTCTTCCAGTTCTTAGTACAATCACACATGATACATGAGACACCACTTTCATAGAACATTAACTTTTGCTGTAAGCCAAACTGAAACAAAGGATAACAATTTTACCCTTAATGCTACCACACCCTTTTCTTATGAACAATTTTTGATTTATCCTCCAACGTCTTCCGCTCACAGGAAGGTCAGTGATTTGTATGTCGCAGTAGACTCTTCGACTTCTTGCATTTCTGCCCACATCGCTTTGTTCGCAGTGCTCTCGGAAAGAAAACTTTGTTGCAAAAAACGTTTGCGTTGCGTGACATAGGGAAAAACTGCTCGTGTGAGTCAGCGAAGAAAGGAGAATCCTGAACTGAACAAGGCCATCTTAAAGAACAGGTCAATACTCTTGACGCCTTAGGGGTCATCTTATAGCTACATGCATCTCCTTTATTATTGCTGCTTCGTTTAATTTGGCACTGAGACCAGTAGACTTTACTACAAAGAAAGAAAGAAAGCCCTTGAGGAGAGGTAACAGGTTTTACTTTAAAATTATTTCCTGGATGATAGCTTTTTTATATTCGGAAGTAGTTGGCAGATGGATGTCGCGTCTCAAAATCAGGTAAATACAAGAAATGTGACCTGCTTTCTCGCATGCTAAGACTCGAGGTAATTAGAAGTACAAATTTGAAATCGAGTGCGGGCAGATTTATTATAGTGTTAGAAACCACCATCGAAGAGAAAACCAGTTATTTGTCATGTCTATTGGAGGTCTGTACTGTATAGGTAGAAAATATTACGGCCAACATACTTTGTATGATATGTTTATTTATACATTTTAACAGATGGCTTTAATGAAATTCTCAGACTTCTTTGACTAATGTGATATAATAGCATCTTCACTTCAATTTTAGAAATAATATACCGGTATTATTATTAATTGTTGATTAGCTTACTAACATAATTAGCTTCTGAAAACTGTTGGGGGCAATGGTTCAGTGGTAGAGCGTTTACCTCTAATGTGAAAGGTCCCTGGTTCAACCCCAGACGATGAGAGTTTGTGGTGCGAGAGATTAGCTTTCGCTGGAATTAACGTTAAAGTGTACGTCTACGTCTCATACAGCCTCGGTGCTGAACGGGACGCTAAACGCCAAATTAAGAACCCAGCAAAATGTTCATAATCATTCACTTTAATTAATTACTCGTCTCCTTTAGCCCACAAGGCACAATCGTAGTACGTGTTTCCTAATATCATCTATGCAGTACGGAAGGATGCAGTACGATGGATTATTTTCTTCCTTCATGTGGTATTTCTTTTTAGTAAATATCAGAGGAACTTATATTGTAAATTGTTTACGTAATATATTAATACAACGATTAGTTAAGTTCAAATTATTCCATGTATGTAAAAAAAATACAAATTTCCTAACAATGTTTCCTCTCCTATGTAGAAAATTCCACAGACGAAATCAGTTTCATTTATTAGTAGGGATGCGCACGAGACAGGATTTTCCTGACAAAATTAGAGTCGAGACACGGCTCTTTCAATAGAGAAATATACATTTTTCGAGTCGAGACATCACTTTTACAGCACATTTTCGAGACGAGACAGCCACAAATCTTGTCTCGTGCGCATCCCTAGTTATTAGGGAATTTGGTTCGCTATTCATGAAAAAAAAAAAGAACCGAATACCTCTCGGATCCTTTCAAATGACAATAATAATTCAATTTGTCACAGTAGAAAGAAACATTCACTTAATTCATTCATGGAGGCACACATGCTGTATATGGAAAACAATAACACTCATGCATTGTCATGGTCAACCTGAGATGCTATTCAAGTTCCCTTTCAGACAATTCAACCTTGTCCTTCGATTAGAGATGAATACACAAAGAAGTGGTAATTTTCTGAAGCGGTGTTTAAAGTTCTTTGTGAATGATCAGTCTTTCGATAGGATATTTTTATCTCAAGGACACACGAAAAAATGCATAAAAGAATCATGAACTTAGCTGTTTGGATAGTAAAAGAGGATAAGGAAACGCTTCAAAGAAAAGGCATTGTCAATCTACTGTATCGACTCCTTGTATAAAAGAAAGCTTTTTGACAAGCTAAGCAATTCCTGCACTATCTGCCTTACAAAAGATATTACTAAAATAGAATATATCTAAACAAAGACAAAAAAAAGCTTCTTATAACACAATAAGTTCTAAAAGGATCAGCTTAAATGATATTTTAAGGCCACTTCATAAAATTTTGGGCACTGATTTCAAGGCTAAACGTTTTTAGCCACTTTATAATTAGTTTTATGGTAGGGTTGCCATTCGTCCCGGAAAAACCGAGACTGTCACGGAATCGAGATCTGCGTTCCGAAAATATTTCTTGGGATGCTTAAATGTCCCGGTTTTCAGCGAAGAAGAAAGGAAAGAAATATCACAGTTTGGTTTTATTAGGTACATAATTATTCTATTCAGCTTCTGAATATGGCAATTCAAAATTTGAATTGCGAGTTACTGAGTTGTTAATTTGTTAAAAACAGAAATAAAGTAGAAATTTAACGAAAGAAGTTCTTTGAAGATAACAAAGACCGCCAGAACATACTGCCAATGAATTAACCGTTCTTAAAAAGGGATACAACACAAACAGACAAAAGTGTGAAAGGAAACAAATCTTGAATGAGCTAAAACAGACTCTGAAATCCACCAAACATAACAGATCCTGAGAAATTAAAAAAGAAAAAAGAAAAGAAAAGAAAAGAGAGAGAGAACAATTTTGCTTGGGTAGATCATCTGCTTACGTTTGATTAACTAGGGAGGAAAAGGTCTACTAAAATGGCTAAAAATGTGATTACATAGTACTTGAACAACTCTATCTAATGAAGAAAGTAAATTAGTATATAACACTTGTTTTCATTTTAAGCATTTCAAAGATTCTTGTAATTTAGTAGTGTCCCTTAGATTTTCATTTTTGAAATGTGGTAACCCTATTTTATGGTTATCCGTCTCATAAAATGTACTTGATTTTAAATAGTGTAGTAGCTTATAAATGAGTTGCTCTAACGTCATTTTGTTAACCAAAGGACCAGCCCTTTCCGCTGGTCTTCCATATTGGCTAGCACGTAGCTATGGTGCACGGGTGCTGGGTTCGATTCCCGGTGAGAGAACCTTGAGATTTGAAGGTATTATGTGGTTCGGATTCTACCTTAATCTGTAGGTCCACGTTTTACATAGCCTTTGTCCTGAAAAGATGCTAAACTCTAATTCAATCAACCAATACTAAGTAGCATTCAGGCTTCTTCTGTATTTATTAATCGGGCAACTTCTCTTACGTCATCCACTAGAAATATACATTTTGCAACTTCTTAAATATAACATGGATAAGAAACACGAAGCTGAGACTAGTGGCATAGTTGTATATCCATCTTTCTTGGAGGCGACAGTGTGCGGTGAGGAATAACTTATACTGTGAAATTGATCTTGCATGATGACCTATGCACTCATCAACTACACAAATTTAATCCCCAGTAGTATTTGGAGCCCACGTTAAAAGTAGATCCTTGCATCACGGCTGCAACGGATTAAAATGAAGCCAAGCGCTGTTAAGTGGAAATCTCGGAACTATTTCGAGAGTGGAGGAGCAGTTGTCAAGTGGCTTCAACCGTCTAAAATACCAACAGATAGGAGCGATGTAGATATAAGTGTGCTTTCCCATGTTAGGAAAAAAGTTCTCTTTCATATTACAAATGTTAGTAAATCTGAAACCCTAGACATAAACTACCCTCTTTCTTTGTTTGTACATAGGAATTCATAAAAGGCACATTCATGTGGTTCGGATCCCATGTTAAACCGTAGGTCCACGTTTTATATAGCCTCGCTGCTCAAGTAGACGCCAAATTAAAAATCCAACCCAGTCCAATCTTAAAAGACACAAACAATATTGTCTTGTGCTGAAGAACAATGTACCATTCTCCTTAAACACTACCTTATAACTTCAAAAATATTTTTAGTGTGTTTTTTAATAAACGGTTACGTAACCATAGAACATAAGTGGGCAACCGCGCCTGGTATTGGTGTTTACTATTCAGCTACACTGTAGCCCATGATAAATTATAGGCCTAATTTTCAATTATTACTATCATTATTAAATGTAAATAAAGTATCATACTATTCAATGAAACAGTACATTTATGGAGTATTTCTATTAACTATGAAAACAAGAAGAGTCAATTCTGCTTTCAAACATGCCAAATATATTCTTACTAGCAGCTCAAATATCCGGTGTCGCCAGAAAAAACATTTAAGTAGCCTATCGTCTCTAGAAATTTGTCGAGAAAATGCTATATTTATAACACTTTACATATATAAATACATAATGTTTATATTTATAATAATTTCACCCTCCTGAAGTAAACCTGCAGCGAAAAAGGCAATGCCGCTTATAAAATACTATTTTGAAAGTACTAAAATCTCTATCTTATCTATAAAGGCAACATGTAATGATTTTGTATTGTTCACTTGCCTCCGATGCAGTGTTTCTTCCAGACATGGTTTTTGGGGGGCACTGCCCCCCCCCCCCCGGAGCTCTGAGAGTGCCCCCGGAGGAGACCAAAATAATACGTCTATAATATAATAATAAATAGAATAGTACCAGCAGTGCCCTCCCGGAATGCTAAGTGTGTCCCCCCGGAACACTTTCTGAAAGAACGACTGCTCCGATGTTCGGGGAAACTTTGTAAATAGTCCACAATCTTCTTCCTACAGTTAGTTACCTAACAAAATGCCAAACGAATGGCATGGATTTGTGTAGAAGATAAAGAAACAAACAATTAGCATTATACTGTGTAAAAAGATATGAGTTCATATGCGAATATCAACTTGATATCAACCGCTTTTACCTCGTGACACTTACAAGTTACCAACTATAAAAATAATACAGAAATTTAAATTTTCTCTACTTGATCTAAAATTTAGATCATGCTTTTTATAAATGAATATAAACTCGTGCTTGTTTTCTTTTGGATCACGAAATATTTGAATAAAGGAGTATTCTTAATTTATGAGAACTTCGCTTCATAAATAATTGATTAGTATAACCAAATGGTTGTTCAGAGGGTTGGACGATTTATGGCTTGTAACACCCTACGAATGTTAAGGTTTTCTTCTACATGTTCTCTCGTGCCCTTCTTCGGATCTTTTTTTTTTTTTTTTTTTTTAATCAAATTGTTTCCGTATTTTCTTTTACTTCAAGCTCATTCTCAAATCAATACACGAGATTTCACTCGAATTACAATTAAAATTATCAACAAACTAATCAGGTTCTGCATTTTACAGTAGATTCGTGGTTCTTGACTTGAACATAGTTCGATTAAAAACTTATTTAATTAAACAAAGGTTTAAGGATATTGGGGACCGGCGCCATTTTTGTTTTTCAGCTCATTGATTAAAAATTATACATGGAGAAACATTGTATTACTTTCTTTACTTTGAAATGAACGAGAATTTTAATGCTTTCATTTTGCCATTTTCTTCCTTAAGTTTATTTGTTTCTTGCTTTACCAAAAGTGGATTTTATTACGTAACAAAATTAAATACTACTTAAATTAGGTTTCATTTATAAATTTACGAACATTAGGTTGGTGCAAATGAATGCCCACTTTGGGGGATGCTTATCTCAAAAACACAATACTAAAGCCATGCGTCTAACGTCACAAAACTCAGAATTCAACCAGCAAACAGGCTAGGATGGGGTGTTACTCTGACTTCATATCGATACTATGCTCAATCGATTCATTTTTATATATGAAACAATTAGGCATTGGAAGATATCTTCGATCGCAAGCGTGTTCAAATTACGGGCGTTGAAAGTTCGGAATTGAACAGATTTTGCGAAAAGTTTAAAGTTATTATTATTATTATTATTATTAGATAGACACTTCATTTTTGGTATCGGGGGGTTTTCTTGGGTGCCCAACACAGTGATGAGATCAAAACCTACACATTTTGCAAAATAAGAGCACTTACTGGGGAGGAGGTGATGGGTGATGGCATCCTACAACTTGCAAATTGCCTCCCGTTTCGCACACTGGGTTGATAGGCCAATAGTCAGTCAGTCAGACGGACAGACCTTCCCTAGTCAGACAGTCAGAAAGTAGTATGAAAGTGCACCATGAGGAACCCACAATGGTGAGTGATTTTTCTTTACAACTTCAAATTGATACATTTTGCATAGCAAGCAGAAGAAAAAAGTTAAGTCCGAAGCCCTTCGTAAACTTGCATTTACACAGCCGTACGCCTAACCCGTACCAGATTTACGTATAAGCTAAACATGCTATAGTTTACCCCCCCCCCCAAAAAAAAATGTAAAAGAAAAAACTGGATGTACATTCTCAAAAATAAGATAAGAAATAAAAAATAAAATCTACATACAATAACAGTGTGTTTCTATGATATGGGGCCCCTCCTGCTAATCTACTCCCTAAAATGTTAGTTGACAAAGGAGAGCTGGGCCCGATTACCTTGAAGAGCTTAGAGCCTCATTAAATCTAAATCCGGCTCTGGGTCTAACCAGGCCCGTGCTGGTCCACCGGGACACCGGGACGTGTCCCGGTGCGCCCTCCGTAATATCACAGTATAAATAAAGGTACAAGTTTTTAGTAATAAATTCTTACAATTTTATTGGTAAAGAACCCGTGGAAGGTGCAGTGCGCCCTTTACATTAGGCGCCCTTCCGAGACCACATCAAAGATGAACGATGTTATTTACTCTTCTGTATAGCACAGTTCTGTACAATAAATACACATACTTACTGTTGGCGAAGAACCCGTGAAAGGTACAGTGCGCCCTTTACATAAGGCGCCCTACAAAACATCACATTATAGATAAGTGGTTTTAGTTATCCTGTATACCAGCTTTGTTTAATAAATTGAAATACTGACTGGTAGTACAGAACCTGTGAAGAATACAAGGCGCCCTTTAGATAAGATGCTCTGCGAAATACCACATTGTTTTCTATTTTATTTTTCTGTATTTCAGTTTTGTATTATAAACAAATACAGTTGCTATTGGCTGAGAACAGGTAAAAAGTATAATCTAACTAACTAACTCTATGGCCTATGGAACCCGGAGGTTCAATGCCGCGTTCACAAAAGCTCTCCATTGACTTCTATCCTTAGCTAACTGCATCCAGTTTCTACTTTGTATTCCAATTTTTGCGAGATCTATCTTAATATTGTCCTCCCATCTGTGCCTAGGCCTTCCTAATGGTCGTTTTCCGATTGGTCTTCCAGTCAATACTTCGAAAGTGTTTCTACTTTCTTCCATTCTGGCTACATGACCTACCCATCTAAGCCTCCTAGACTTGACGACCCTAACAATGTTGGGTAAACCGTATAAATTATGTAGTTTCTCGTTATGAAGTTTCCGCCATTCCCCATTCCCGTTCCTCTTGGGTCCGAATATTCGTCTCAGGATCTTGTTCTCAAATACTTTCAGAAACTTATATAGCTATAAAACGAAACAATGTGATACATCAAGAATAGTTCGGATAGTCAAACGTACGATGCATTTATGTAATATTACACTCACACTAGTCTCTAATTTACGATTTTTACGGCATCAAAGCTTTCACAGTCTTAATATGCATCCATATATCCGAGCATATTGATTGTTCCTGTGTGTTTTAAAGCAGTGTTCGGATAATCAGTACCTGTTGTATTTCTGAAATAAAGCTATATTTATTTCCGTAAAATGTGGTCTTCCTGTCACCACGGCACGGCGCGTCCTCAGATTGTGGATCGAGGAGAAGGCCTCTGGTATATAGAGGTTAGCTGTGAATATACTGAGTAAGCAGTTGCGAACACACAATGGGTGATAATCCAGCTTGAGAATTTGATGTGAGGCTAACAACCTCATCCATTAAAAAAAAAAAAAAAAAAAAAAAAAAATCAGATAAGTTCGCAGAATCCTCGGATCAGAACTGATAACTTGGCAAGAACTCCGCAAAGTAAAATCGACATGAGATTTGGAACATAAAATATAAGAAGTCTCTGTAGGACAGGCGCGTTAAAATTTGTAAAAAAATGAGTTTAGAAATAGAGGTTGGACCTAGTGGGATATAAGGAAGTTAGATGAGAAGGAAATGGAGAAGTCAAGTCGGGAAATTTTACGTTCTTTTACGGGGAACAAATTAAAAATTACCAACTAGAAACAGGGCTTTCCGTTCACAAACGAATACGTAATATCAGCAATTACTTAGGTTGAATTTGTTAATGATAAATTTTCTTTTACTTCTCTTAAGGGTCGGTGGTGTAATATTATTATGCACATGCCCCAACAGAAAATAAGGATGGCGATTAAAAAAAGACAGTTGTTACGAAAAAATAGAAAGGGTATTTGATCATCTCCTGCAATACCATATGAAAATTCTGTTAGGCGGTTTCAATGCGAAGGTAGGACCAGAGGGTATTTTGAAACCGATTATAGGGAATAAATATTTGCATAAGGAAGGTCGTGACAACGGCGTTAGACTCGTGAACTGTGCAATATCCAGAAACCTTATCGTGAAGATTACAAAATTCCAACATTGCGACATTCATAAATGTACTTGGACCTCATCAGATGGAAAAACATATAACATTATTCAAACTGATCATGTTTTAGTAGACAGAAAAGAACAGTCTAGCACAACTGATGTTCGGTCGTTCAGAGGAGTTGATTGTGATAGTAAGAGAGAGACTATCGTGGAATAAAGGAAATATTCAGTATCTGAAAACGGAGCGGTATTTTTTAAAATAGAGGAGAGTCAGGTGAGAGGGGAACCAGATTGAAGTGTCGAATAGATTCTCGGTTTTAGAAGGTTCGGAGTGCACGAAATTAGAGATAACATTACAATTTCAGCAAAAGAAATATTGGAGCTCGCAGAAATACGTAGGAACAAACCATGGTTCAACCAGGAATGTACTAAAGTAGCAGAGAAGAGAAAACAGAAGAAACTGCGTTGGATACAAAATCCGAACGAAATAACTGCATAGAATATAATTGTCATCTTGCAGAAAACTTCTAAAACTTTTAGAACAAAGAAACACGACTTTTGAAAGTTAAAATTAATTAACTTGAAGATAATAGTGAAAACAAAAACATTCGGGACATGTATAAATGCATCAACAAACTTAAGAAGGGCTATCAACTTCGTGCTTATATATTAAAGAAACCTAAAGGAACAGTTCTCATTGATACAGATAGCATCTTAAATAGATGGAAATATTTCTTTGACGATTTGCTTAACACATAGCCAAAAACTAATGCACGTGGAGAATGTGAAATGCATGCAGCATAACCGTATATTCCAGAACCTAACCAGACAGAAATAGAAATCGCTATTTAAAAATAAATAAATAAATAAAAATAAACACACATCTCTGGGTGTAGACGAAATTCTGGTTGACTTAATTTTAGCTGGAGGGGAATTATTGTAGAGCAAGATACACAAACTCATTTTCATTATCTGGAACAAGGAGGAATTACCACAAGAGTGAAGAGAATCAATCATTGTTTCAGTTCAGAAGAAAAGCAACAAAACAGATTTAATAAATATCGAGGCATTTCTCTTCTGTCAACATCCAATAAATCCTCTTAAACATTGTATTAGAAAGATTGACTCCATACGCAGATGAAATTATTGGAGATTATCAGAACGGATTTAGGGAAAATCGATCAACTATCGACCAGATATTTACCATTCGACTAATACTTGAAAGGAAATGAGAATACAATAACCTAGTACATCAATTATTGACTTTAGACTCTGGTAGGAGGGAAACATTGTACAACATGCTTACAGAATTTGCAATACCGAAAAATGTAGATTAATTGAGATATGTTTAAATGAATCCCAAAGTAAGGTTCGAGTAGGGAAATTCTTGTTCACGAGCTTTCACGTTGAGAATGACCTGAAACAAGAGATGCGTTGTCGTTATTATTATTTAACTTTGTTCTGGAGAACACTATAAGGAAAATCAAAGACAGCAATTAGGTACTAGAGCTGAATTGTATTTGCCAGGTTATGGCGTATGCTGATGATGTAAATTTAATAGGGAATGATAGAACAAGAGAAAGGAATGCAAAAATCTTAATTAACGCTTGCAGAGATATAGGCTTAAAAGTAAATGCAGAGAAAATTAAATAAATGGAAGTATGTCGGGATCGTAATACTGCATTTTATGGATGCGTTAAAATACCGAATAATATTTTCTTTCGACAAAGTGGATACTTTCAAATATCTAGGATCATTATTAACACACCAAAACCATAAGCACTAAAAAAAATTATGTCAACTGAAAGCAGGAATCTAGTGCTATTATTAAGTTAAAAAAACTTTTGTGTCGCTAATTCTGTTGAGGAATTTGTAGCTCAAAATATAAAACGATAATCATGTCTGTTGTGCTGTATGGTTGCGAAACATGGTCACTGACTCTGAGGGAAAATCGCAGACTGAAAGTATTTGAAAACAAGATTCTTAAACCAATATTCGAACTCCAAAAGGAACGGGAATGGGGAAAGGCGGAAACTTCATAACGAGGAACTGCATAATTTTACCAAACATTGTTAGGGTCATCAAGTCTAGGAGCTCAAATGGTCAGGTTATGTAGCCAGAATGGAAGAAATTAGAAACGCTTTCGAAGTTGTAACTGGAAATCCAAATAGAAAAATGACCGTTAGGAAGACCGAGGCGCAGATGGGAGGACAATATTAAAATGGTTCTCGCAGAGATTGAAATATAAAGTAGAAACTGGGTTAAATTTTCTAAGGACAGAAATCAATGGAGAGCTTTTGTAAACGCGGCAATGAGCCTCCTGCGTCCATAGGCGTGCTATACTAAGTTGTTGATACATTTAGCTTCTTTTTATTTGAGAGAAATATTATTACAGGAACTAAAAAGTTTTTCTGTAGTAAAGAGGATTTAGATTCGAGGTTAGCTATTTACGTTAATACTAAAACAAATTTTGTGGTGATTTTGATATAAAATGGCACCCATACTTTCTTTCAAAGTCTCTCTCTCTCTCTCTATATATATATATATATATATATATATATATATATATATATATATATATATATATATATATATATATATTCCCGTTCGTATGGGCGCCCTTTTAGTAGACTTGTCCACCGCCCTCATTAGTATCCCAGCACGGCCCTGGGTCTAACTAAAGCTAGGCCTACAGCAAACTTGCTAAATCTTCGATTGCAAGTTTGCTTCAAGCTTGCCAATAAGGATAGCCTTAAAATTCCTTTAAATTGACACATCTGTCAAGTATGACTTAAAGTGTAAACTTGGTAAAGCCATACACAGAGAAAATCGCCAAAGCTAACGCTAACGCGCACACGTCTTGGGTAGTTTTCAGGCTTACATCTGGTCTAAGAGTACACAGGTTTATATGTTAAGGCTATCTGAGCTTGAAGCATGACAAAATTTACCCTTGACAAAAGCCTTAAACAGGGAGAATCTTTAATGTTAATGCACGGTGGCTCAGTGGCAGAGTGTTTACCTCTGGTGTGTTGGTACCTGGTTCAATCCCGGAACAAGTAAATTTGTGGTGAACAACATCGTGTCCGTAGGTTTTCTCGCGGTACTCCTGTTTCCTTCAACATTCTCATTCCACCAATTCTTCCATCATCATTCACTTGCCTATCATCGGTTTCCTTTAGCCTAAAAGACATAATCGTTGCACGTTAAACTAAAATATTTCACTTCACTTTTTCTCAATTGGAATCTTGTCAAGGTTCATGATATTTCCACTTAAAAGAAACATTCTTGCCTTTATATGGCAATAGTATGGAATCTGCTAAGAACAGGTCCACTAACAACAGATCTGTTGGCATGGAGCATTACGCTAGTGTCAGCTACCATGGCAGTCGAAATCAAACAAAAATTAAAAAAAAAAAAAAAAAAAAAAGTAGAACAAATTAATAGATAAATCTAAACAAAATAACAACGTTTTAATTAAATTGAACATACCTGATTTACAGATGTGTTTTTCCGACTTTAGAACTTTACCAAATGCATCCTATTCACTGAATCATGTCAAATGAAAACTAGAATATTTGTAAAAAACTGTTCTGACCGAACCAAAACTAAAGTAGAGGAGGTTAAAAACCTCCAGTGTTCCTAAGCAACAAAGGGGTGAAAAGTAATAACGAATAATTTATATACATAAGCTCCAACTCACTCAAATCATCGTGTAACAATAAAGGTATAACAATGACTTATTTGTTAAATTTGTTATGGAAAATTGACAGATTTCAAGATTTCACAGATAAGCTGTTTACAAGTATTTATGACTGAAAGCTTATGAATCGCCTAGAAGAAGAGGGATAATTATCTTTAATAGTGGAACCATATCTCCTGTAACGAAGAAAAAATACCTTTGGTAAGGTATATTCTGATTTCCCTTTGAATTACGAAGACATCATAGCAGATTCTTTGTATTATATCTCAGTATGAATAAATATATCTGAACTACAGTAAAATTCAAATTACCCTCACTAACGACTGCTGGACACAACCCAGATATGCATAAATCAGGAGAATTGAAGCAATCATGAAACAGAAGTTATGAGATCGAAAATTTGTCTAAAATCGTTTCTGTTGAATAAAAATGTAAACTTAATATGTGTTGAAATTAAGATTACTTTTACTACAAAGAAATTTTTCAAAATGCAGTACACGAATCTATGTTGTTACATACATTTAGAGATGTTATAACAGTTAATTGTTTCGCCCAGGTTGTGAAATTTTTAGGTGTTACGTCTCGTGGTTATGCAGGCTGCGCTAAAGGAGACGACGATGATGAGAAATGAATGAAATGGTGTAATGAAGAAAGTGGGAGGAAAGGGAAGAACAGCGAGAAAACCTACGCACACGGAGTTCCACCACAAAGTTCATTTGGTGCGAACTACGATCGAACAAGGGACCCCATACACCAGAGGTGAACGCTCTACCACTGAGCCACCGTGGCCTCTAGGATGTGAAATCTAACAGGTCAAGGTGGGAAGGGAGGAAGGAAAAGAGTAAAAAAAAATCTTCGCACTAGTATGTATCGACACAGAGTTCACATGTTTGAACATCCATTAACTATTAAACTATTTAAGAATAGAGATGCCGCTAGCCGTTAGGTCACCCATTAATTACATGCCAATTACTGTAATTAGTTTGCAAACTTCTGGCAATAGTGCCACTATTCATATAAACCAATAGGGTTGCGAACTCTGAAAAACAAAATTAATAATATGCACTCGCTCATAATCCTGAAAATCGATTAAGAAGAATTGTATTTTAAATCTTGAGATATACAGTAGCGACAATAAGTCGTATTTTGACAAACGTATTTTCGCTCCTAGGAAGTGCATAGTGCGCTTCCCTACTTAGCTAGCCTACTTCCCATCGTGGGCAACGTTACACATATTTACAAACTGGCAAGAGGTTTGATAAATTGAAAATTCTAATATTTCGGTGTATTATTTAAATAATAGTAGGGTTGATATTTTCATAGAGCGGAGAGGGAGCAAGGCAGACCATAAAGTTTAGGTATATATATATATATATATATATATATATATATATATATATATATATATATATATATATATATATATATATATATATATATATATATATATATATATATTTACAAAAGACGAAAAAAGATAAAATTCCGGAAATGTGTCGCTGAAGAATAAAAGTTTGCAAAATCTCTTTCACTGTAGGCCTAATTTTCTTTTCAACGAGATAACGATTCCTTTTTAAATGAGAAACTAAACAAGTGTTTCTCCGTCCTATTTTCAGCTAAAAATAAATAAATAAATAAACTTTTTGTCACAAATGGCCAGAACCTGCTACTAGAGACCTGCATGGGCCAGGCTTGGGCGGTCGACTCTGTTATTTCTTTCGGCCGGGCTGGGCTTGGGCGGGCCGACACTGATTTTTCTTCAGGTCGGGCCGGGCTGGGGCCGATTAATTGCAATTCTTTAATAATTATTGACTTTCGTTAAACGATAATTAGAATAAAGGCAAACGTTGAAGAAGTGTGTCCGTGAAAAATGTTACAAAATGAAACTTTTAAAATTTATCGGGCCCGGGCCGGGCTTGGGCCAAGAATTTTAAAAAACTTATCGGGCCGGGCCGGGCTCGGGCCAAAAATTTTCGGGGCCGGGCTGGGCTGGGCCTACGTACATTCGGGCTGGATTGGGCTCGGGCCGAGAAATTCGGCTCGTGCAGGTCTCTACGACACACTGATGTGTCGCGGAGTCTCATAGGGTATGCAGCAAAACTAGAATTTGAAAATAATGAAGCATTTAATCTAACATATAAAACTGAAAGTCACTATGTTTGTGACTTAATTACTCTTGGACTATTCGGCCCGTGCAGGTCTCTACCTGCTACCACGGCGTCCCAACGCCTCCAGAAATTTCCGGCAACTGCACGCCGGACTCAGCGCTGTTTTCTCGCGGAGTTCTCCTGAAGTTTCTCACATGCCCTTTTGTTTTAAGTAACGACAAACACCCCATTTTCAATTTGCTGCATTGTATAATAATTTTACAAAGGTAGGTGTTCGAATTTTGAGTCTATTTAACTATCTTCATGCTTTTCTTGCTTTTAAAATCTGTAAAGCCAAAGGTTTGCGTTCACAATGGCGTGAGAAGAACTAGAAACATGGAGTTAGAACCATATAACTTCCCTGGTGAGGCCACCATACTCTAATTTAAGCTTTTTTTTTTTTCTTTTAAGAAGATGCGAAAAAGCCTTTGTATTGAAAAATACCTAATATTGCATTTTGGAGAAAGTCAATTTTAATTTTCCGCCCGGGAGGGACTAACGGACTATCTGCTCATCTGATCCAGATTCTCATTCCATCAATTCCTTTTATAATCATCCTCTTAAGTTAATAACCGTCCCTTTAGGTTACAAGGCATAAGCGTGGAATGTAAAACTAAAAGATTCATTTTTTATTAAAATTGAAGAATATCTACATATTTCTGCTACGGATTTTATGTTTAAAAAGCTTTTCTTTATTATTTGATTTTTCAACCGACTTCAGTAAACGAAGAGGATTTTCAATTCTACCTCTCTCTCTCTGAATATATTGTAGGGCCTATGTATTTTTATTTAGATAACTAACTAACTAACTAACTCTATGGCCTATGGAACCCGGAGGTTCAGTGCCGCGTTCACAAAAGCTCTCCACTGACTTCTATCCTTAGCTAATTGCATCCAGTTTCTACTTTGTATTCCTATCTCTGCGAGATCCATCTTAATATTGTCCTCCCATCTGCGCCTAGGTCTTCCTAATGGTCGTTTTCCTATGGGTCTACCAGTCAAGACTTTGAAAGCGTTTCTACTTTCTTCCATTCTAGCTACATGACCTGCCCACCTAAGCCTCCTAGACTTGACGACCCTAACAATGTTGGGTAAACCGTATAAACTATATAGTTCCTCGTTATGAAGCTTCCGCCATTCCCCATTCTCGTTCCTCTTGGGTCCGAATATTCTTCTCAGGATCCTGTTCTCAAATACTTTCAGTCTATGTTCTTCCCTCAGAGTAAGCGACCATGTTTCACAACCATACAGAACAACAGGCATGATTATCGTTTTATATATTTTAAGCTTCAAATTCCTCGACAGAATTCGCGACGACAAGAGATTTTGAACCGAATAGTAACACGAATTCCCTACTTTTAGTCGACATTTAATTTCTTCGTGAATATGATTTTCGTCTGTTAATATTGATCCTAAATATTTGAAAGTATCCACTTTATCAAAAGCATTATTTAATATTTTAACGCCTCCACAATTTGCCGTATTACGGTCCCGACGCACTTCCATGTATTTAGTTTTCTCTTCATTTACTTCTAAACCCATGTCCCAGCAAGCGTTTAATAAGATCTCTGCATTTATTTCTACTGTTCTCCTATCATCCCCTATTAAATTTACATCATCAGCATATGCCATAACCTGGTGAATGCCGTTCAACTCTAGGCCCTGGTTGCTATCTTTGATTTTCCTTATAGCGTATTCCAGCACAAAGTTAAATAATAATGGCGACAACGCATCTCCTTGTTTCAGGCCATTTTCGATGTGGAAGCTCGTGGACAAAAATTTTCCTACCCGGACTTTACTTTGGGATTCACTTAAACATACCTTAATTAATCTAATTAGCTTTCTCGGTATTCCAAGTTCTGTAAGAACGTTGTATAATGTTTCTCTCCTAACCGAGTCGTAAGCCTTTCTAAAATCAATAAATAGTTGATGTACCGGGGTATTGTATTCCCACTTCTTTTCGAGTATTTGGCGAATGGTAAATATTTGGTCGATAGTTGATCGATTTCGTCTAAATCCGCACTGATAATCTCCAATAATTTCATCTGCGTAAGGGGTCAGTCTTGCTAACAGAATATTTGAAAGGATTTTATAGGATGTTGACAGAAGAGAAATGCCTCGATAATTATTACAGTCAGTTTTGTCGCCTTTCTTGTGAATTGGAACAATGATTGATTCTTTCCACTCTTGTGGCAATTCTTCCTTGTTCCAGATAAGGAGAATGAGTTTGTGCATCTTGTTCCACAATTTTTCGCCTCCAGCTAAAATTAACTCAGCCGGAATTTCATCTACACCCGGAGATTTGTGTTTCTTCAATTTCTTTATAGCGGCTTCCACTTCTATTCGATTGGGTTCTGGAATATACGGTTCTGCGGTGTGTATCTCCTTTTCTCCACGCACATTAGTTTTTGGCTGAGTGTTCAGCAAATCGTCAAAGAAATCTTTCCATCTATTTAAGAGGCTATCCGTATCGGTGAGAACTGTTCCGTCAGATTTCTTTAATATATAAGCACGAGGTTGATAGCCTTTCTTAAATTCGCTGATCCCCTTATACATGTCCCGAATATTTTTATTTTTACTATTATCTTCAAGTTCCTTAATTTTAGCTTTCAAAAAATCCCGTTTCTTTGTTCTAAAAGTTTTGGAAGTTTTCCGCCTGATATCTGCGAAATTTTGTGTAGTTGTTTCATTCGGATTTTGTAGCCACCGTAATTTTGCCTGTTTTCTCTTCTCTGCTAGTTTAATGCATTCTTGGTCGAACAATGGTTTGTTCCTACGTATTTCCGCGTGTCCCAATTTTTCTATTGCTGAACTTTTAATGCTATCTCTAATTTCAATCCAAGTATCCTCAACACTAGTGCACTCCGAGTCTTCTAAAACCGCGAATCTATTCGAAACTTCAATCTGGTATTCCTCTCTTACCTGGCTCTCTTCTAATTTCTTTAAATTAAATCTCTCCGTTTTCGGACATTGAATATTACCTTTATTCAACGATAATCTCTCCCGTATTATCGCTACTACCAGGTAGTGATCAGTGTCACAATCAGCCCCTCTAAACGACCGGACGTCAATTATGCTAGATTGTCTTCTTCTATCTACTAAAACGTGATCAATTTGATTATGTGTTTTTCCGTCTGGTGATATCCAAGTGTATTTATGAACGTCGCGATGTGGGAATTTTGTACTCTTCACGATTAGGTTTTTGGATGTTGCAAAGTTCACGAGTCTAACACCGTTGTCATTACTTTCCTTATGCAAACTTTCGTTCCCTATAATCGGTTTGAAAATATCCTCTCGTCCTACCTTCGCATTGAAATCCCCTAATAGAACCTTCATATGGTATCGCGGGAGTTGGTCAAATATCCGTTCCACTTCTTCGTAAAAACTATCTTTTATATCGTCACCCTTATCTTCAGTTGGAGCATGTACTACCATGAGCAAAATAAATGACGCGTCTCTTTATTTTGAAGTTTTTTGAAAATATCTCCGTTTTCTTTATATGTTCGAAATTTCCGAAGGTTTCCCCAGCAGGAAACGTTAATAACAAGCCCGTTTTAAATATTTGTGTTAGATATTAGCTTAAAATAAATAAATTAGAAGCAAAAAACATTAAATCGACCGAAATTACGAGAATTACCAACTCTGCTAAAGTGGGAAATTTTCAAGAACTCGAGGGAATTCTACAGTTCAACACGAAGCAACGACATCTATGTCATTGAGAGAAATGCGGATTAAATCTACAAACGAAACTTTCAACGAAACATTTCTAATATGTCTTATTACATGCATTATCTGCAAACTTCAAATATATGAATCTATGCCAAGTATTAGCGTTTAGATAGAGCAAATAGTTGAAATTACCTATGGAAAAGGACGAATTGGTAGCACGATCGTAATGAAAAATCATCTTTACCGTATAACATGTTCAGTTTGCGTAAGAAAACAAATAGCTCAGTTAGTTAAAGCAACGAGTCTGTATGCCGAAGGTAGCTGGTTCGAATCCCCACAGAGGTGAAACTGTCATTTCTATTACTGTGGTTATTTTATTTATTTTTTATGTGGGAAAGAATCAAATTTTTAACATATGTGTAAAACTCATGACGATACCAAAAAAGAAAAAATGTTGTCGCACTTGCATTAGTGTCTCTAATTTTTGTTTGCAAACAGTTTCGTAATTATTTTCCCTGTGCTCACTGCTCACAATATGCTCGCTGGTGTATAACGAATGCTTTCCAGTAAACGTTAATTCTAATTTGGAGATTTTTATAAAGTTTCACAATGTTTATCATTAAATAATCTTCTATCTACTTGTTTGGACATTTTGATAACAGATTTCCCTATTAAATGTTTAATTTTCCCTAGATGTTTCATTACGGAAAAGTTTTACAATGTATTTGTTTTAAATTGAAATTGTTTTGAATTTACCCCATGAGGTAAGTAGCCCGAAGGAGGGGAACTGAAGTAGCTGATATTCTACGTAAAAGCAACCTATTATAGAATGATGACGCTTCTTACCTTCAGCACATAATCTTTACATTAGAGAGTCAGAGAGAAAAATCCTGTTTTTTCCTCTCCTATGACCACCCATCTTAAACCACCTCTACATACCATGGTTCGTCTTACACAATTTCGGTGCTCCAAAGACATTCATATAATAATAATAATAATAATAATAATAATAATAATAATAATAATAATAATAATAATAATAATAATAATAATAATAATAATAATCCTGAATATGCCATACAGTGGCGGCGATTGGACGTTAAAAGTGGGGGGGCAAGACATGATCTGAATATTTGTATATCACTGTTAGTTTCCCTGGTTGTTTCCAACACTTTGTTTGACGAAAGGTTGTATAACTAATAGGATACTATCTTTTTCAGTTAAAATACCGTATATCGTATTTTTATATTTTATTAAATAAATTGACAAGAGCAACAGAAGTAGGCACTAGCCCTTTGTATTCTTAAACAACAAAGGTGTAAGAAGAGATTTGATTACTTGTTCATGAACATCTTAAAATTCTGGTGGTCGCGGTGGCTCAGTGGTAGATCGTTCACCTCTGGTGCATGGGGTTCCTGGTCCAAACCCTGCTCCCGCCAAGTGGATCTTTTGGCGGACAAACACCTTGTGCGTAGGTTTTCTCGGGTTCTCCCGTTTCCTCCTACTTTCTTCATTCCACCATTTCATTTACAGTATTTATCATCTTCACCGTCTCCTTTAGCCTAGCCGGCATAAGCGTGGGACATAAAACTCAAAACTTTCATTTCATTTCTTTCTCTTAACATTCTGTCTAGAAAATTGTGTAATCAGATTATTTAATAACAAATTTACAAAACAAATGAATAGAAAGGATAATATTAATCATAGTAATGAATAATGAGGTATGCTATGTAGAAGTAATATTGAAACTGGGGATTAATGAACAACTTAATTTTTAATTCCACATATGCTTTTAAATGAATGTTATTACTCTTGGAAAATGAAAGCCAGTAAATACAACAAACATTTGCTACGACATTTAAAGCAATACATGTATTTGCTTGTGCAGCTTCTCGAAACATGTTCGTTGCCATTAGGTGCAGTTTTAACTCACTTGGAATACATCAAAACACAACCACACTTAGAATCATTTCACACTCCAGTTATACAAAATAATTCTAAAACCTAGAATTATGTTGAATTTACTAAATTTAATTGTGTATAAACTCGTACACCCCTAAACACACCACTTCACTCGTATATTACACTACAAAACAATGGAAAAGGTAGAAGTTGTTTCTTATTACGCTCTTTTTAATCAATATTCCTTACTTTAGAAAGAAGAAAAGACATTTTAGGAACTGTCAATTTTTGTGCAATTAAAGAATTCCTTGTGAAATACTTTTTTTTTTTTTTTTTTTTTTTTTTTTTTTTTTTTTTTTTTTTTGCAAATGTTCTCTCAATTAGTTTCAAAGCGGCTGACTAACATATCGAGCCGCTGTAAGAAGGTTGTATAGAAGCAAAACCTTCTAAATTCGTTTTTGAATTTTGGCTGGGAACGAAGAAAAAGTTACGCCCTCATGTTTTCAGAATTTCTTAACTTTTTTGTTTAGTTGTTGATTTCACTCATTTGTATTATTGATCACTAAACAAAAAAATGTTCAACAATTCTGAAGCATAAGGGCGTCACTTCTTCGTTTCCTGACAAAATTGAATAATGGATTTATTAGGTTTTGCTTCTATACCACTGAATTGAAAGTATGCTGGAATTATTGTGCTTCAATAGGTTAATTTTGGGGATGTTTTCCGTGGCAATTAAAACGCAATTCCTGTTGCTTTCTTAACTTCACGGGAAAACAACCAATATATACTCACGCAATGACAAATATTATATGGCACCATTTTTTCTATGAGACCGTAATACATACAAAAACATTACATTTCCAAATGAAACTATATACTTTAATGGGTTACTTCAAAAAAGTGGGGGGACAAATGCCCCCTTTGCCCCCCCCTAATGCCGCCCATGATACCATACTTACCTAATGTAGTAACCTTAGACATCTTAGTTTAAAATGCTTTCTTTTGTAATAATTTGAGCAACCATGTGGGAGGCGGCACGACGGTTTTTTGCCCCCCTCATTTCCTCCCAACAGACAAGGACAACGTTACTGACAAACAGGGACAACGTTACGTAATTTCTGATAAGCAGGGCAGACAAAATGAATAAGAAAATATATTTATATCACCCTCTCCCCGTTCATGATTGGAATATCACGTAGCATTTTTAATTCTACTGAAGATAACCCTGTGCGGTTAGGGGTAAGTAACTAAAGAGATACCTAATACATAGCTCCCCTTGATTGTAATATTACCGCTTCTTTATTTGTTCGAGGGAGCTCCTACACAACCAAGGGTGACAAAAAGAATAGGAAAAGTGTCTATTGATACTAGTGGCTGATCCAGCACGGATTCCTGAGTGGGGGGGAAGCGGTGAAGTGAAGGATTCTTTTGTTGATATGAAGCTGTCACAAATTACCACTTAACTAAACTAAACATAATGGTGTGGTTAACCGGAATCCAGTCAGTTCAAATTGATGTAAAAGTTTAATTTTTTACTTCATATTAAAGTTTTGGTTTCAAATGAGAATTTCAGTCCGAGTGGTCAATGATCAAATCTTGGGGGGCTTTTCGGTGTAGAGGCTATGACCCCCTTATGGGAAAAGGCAAAAATATTAAAATTCTTAAAACTTTCGAAGTTTTCGTCTATTTTAAAGGAACTTTTGGCTTCATATTCAAGTGTTTGTTCCAAATGACAATTCCAGTCCGAGTAGACAATGATCAATTCTCGGGGGACTCTGCAATGTAGGAAAAATAATGACGTCTATATCGTGATCCTGTTGGTGACATCACGTGTCATGACGTGAATATAGCACAAAATAAACGATAAACGCTGTCGGCTCTCGTAGCTGAGTGAGCTAGCGCAGCATGCTAGTTAGGAAGATTGGTTTTGGCGTGGGTTCAAATCCTGACTAGGGACGATTATTTTTATTATTTTGAAAAATAGTTTATAACACTTCTTTCGTTTAAAAAAAGATTTAAAATAATATTCAAAAAGTGATTTAACAATTATTTTTTTTTATTTTCGTTAAAATAAGTTGTACTATACAGTTCCACAGATCCATAGCGAAGTTGGTAATAAAAATAGTAGTAGTAGAAACGGGTTACAATGCAATTCAGCATTCATTTGTTTCCGTGCGATGTTGCCAAACGTAACTCGCTTACAATGCTTTCTGGCTAGGCCTTAGTGTGTTTCGAAAATATGCTTGTGTTCGGGATGAAGTTCCAGGGTTAAGCATTGACTATAAGTTTTTGCTATTAATATACCTTCTAACAATATTGGCAGTGGACAAAAGTTGGACCGTGTTGAAGCTTTTTGCTCCTAATTTAGTTATTTTACTTTATTATTTAACGAATATATTGAAAATATCTTTGTCAGCAAGCACGTATGCAGGAATTTATTTCGGGAGGGGTCCAAAGTTATCTGGGGGTCCGACTTCAATATTAGGATAAATTATAATATTTTTTTAAAAAAATAACCCCCAAAATTAGGTTAAATTTACAGAAAAGTTGGGATTTCAGAGGGGGTCTGGACCCCCTGAACCCACCCCTAAATGCGTCCTTGTTTTTCAGTAATGTTTCCTCATTTTGAAACCCTCAGAAACTTCGAATATATAAAGGAAAACGAGTTATTTTCGATAAAGTATCACTTCAAGGAGACGCGATATTTTTTATTGCACATGGTGGTACCCCAACTTAACAATGGCAAGAATTCCTTTACTTTGGTTCTCTGCAATTGCGCTGTATCGAAAGGTTAGGTTTGTATACTCCTAAGAACAAAAGTGTTTGCCAGAGAACCGTGATACTGAACAGAGCTCCACAGAAATGCATGCTGAACTTTCGTTATAGCTACCCTTTGGTGTTTTTTGCCCTCAAGGTCAATCGAGTGATGATTCAGTTCAGTCCCTGTTCTTAAGCTGTGTTGGTATTACTTCGAATAGTTTTGACGTGTGTTTTCCAACCACCATATCAACAGACAATCAGGGCAAATCATAGCATACAATACATTTAAGCAAGTATATATGTCGCGAAATTATTTCACACATTATCCAAAGACACTTAATATATGAATCCATACATTTATTTATATAGGTAAAGCAAAGAGTGGAAATTACCTATCGAAAGAATAAATTAACAGCACGATCATAATGAAAAGCATGCCTCGTAATATAACAGACTTCTTTCGCGTAAGAAATCGAAACTCAGTTGGTCAGAGCAACTAGTCTGTACGAATTAGGTTGTTAGTTGGAGCCTAATACGAGTAAGAGTTTTTTTTTTTACTATTGTTTTTCTCTTTTTTTATGTGAGGAAAAATCAAATTGTAACATCGCGATATCAAATGTATTTGGTTAGGTAACTTTGTCTTAGCTAAACTTTAACTGTCGAAATTATTTTACTAACCCATCAGTTACTGAACATTTCAAACACCAGTCGCATAACATGAAGGTTAACTTCACGTCCGCAGCCCTTAGTTATGCGTCCATACTTTCATGGCCGGACCTTGGGCGGGGCAAGAGTCAGAGGGACGCCAAAACGAGCCTCAAAAAGTAAATTTTATAATGTGTTTCCTACTGACTTTTTTGGTTTATATTCTTGTAAAGTAGCGGCAATTACATAATCTTTTTCCATTTCACCATGGAAGAAGAGTTTCATAGCACTAAGGGGACTGTATCGACAAATTGAGAGATGGCATGTAGAATAAAGAGTGGAGGGGGAGTAAGTATTGTTTGTTTCTTTGCTTGAGTTTAGCGTTCCACAGTTATGCCTTAATGGCCAAAGGAGATGTGGATACTGATTATAGTGAAATGCGAACCACGTTTATCGTTCAACAGTAACCCACCGGGAATTGGACCCGGGACCACAGAAGGCAGGCATGCTAGCCACTAGACCAAGCTGGAGGGGGGGCGTTGTTCGTATTGTTTATAGCAGGCCATATTTTTTGTGAAGTTTTCCTAGGTAATGAATGTCTTTCTGAAAAAATGGGTTTAAACTATTAAAAACGCTAGGATAAATGTAAAATATAGGCTAATACTAGGGGGGAGGGCGCCATAAAGTCACTTTGCCCAGGTGAAAATTTGGCCTGGTCCGTCCCTGCGTACTTTCTATATATTTTTTGACTTTGCAGCTTGTGCGGTACCCACGCCACAGGGTTGTGGGGGCGCCATTTACGCCAATAATAATAATAATAATAATAATAATAATAATAATAATAATAATAATAATAATAATAATAATAATTATATGAATATCTTTGGAGAGACGAAATTATGTGACACGAATCATTACATGTAGAGCTTTAAGATGAGTGGTCAAAGGGGAGGGAAAAAAAGGATTTTTCTCTCTGACTCTCTAACGTAAAGATTATGTGCTGAAGGTAAGAAGCGTCATCAATCTAAAATTGGTTGCTTTTACGTAGAATATCAGCTACTTCAGTTCTCCTCCTCCGGGCTACTTACCTCGTGGGGTAAATTCAAAACAATTTCAATTCAAGACAAATACACTGTAAAACTTTTCCGTAATGAAACATCTACTGAAAATTAAACATTTAATAGGGAAATCTGGTATCAAAGTGTCCAAACAAGTAGATAGAAGACTATTTAATGATAAACATTGTGAAACTTTATAAAAATCTCCAAATTAGAATTAGCTTTTACTGGGAAACATTCATTATGCACCAGCGAGCATATTGTGAGCAGTGAGCACAGGGAAAATAATTACGTAACTGTTTACAAACAAAAATTAGGGACACTAATGCAAGTGCGATTTTTTTTCTTTTTTTTTTTTTTGGTATCGTCATGAGTTTTACACATATGTTACAATTTGATTCTTTCCCACATAAAAAATAAATAAAATAACCACAGTAATAAAAATGACAGTTGCACCTCTGTGGGGATTCGAACCAGCTACCTTCGGCATACAGACTCGTTGCTTTAACTAACTGAGCTATTTGTTTTCTTACGCAAATTGAACATGTTATACGGTAAAGATGATTTTTCATTACGATCGTGCTACCAATTCGTCCTTTTCCATAGGCAATTTCCACTATATGCTCTATCTATACGTTAATACTTAGTATAGATTCATATATTTGGAGTTTGCAGATAATGCACGTAATAAGACATATTAGAAATGTTTCGTTAAAAGTTTCGTTTGTAGAATTAATCCACATTTCTCTCAATGACATAGATGTCGCTGCTTCGTGTTGAACTGCAAAATTCCCTCGAGTTCTTGAAAATTTCCCACTTTAGCAGAGTTGGTAATTCCCGTAATTTCAGTCGATTTAATGTTTTTCGCTTCTAATTTATTTATTTTAAACTAATATCTAACACAAATATTTAAAACGGGCTTGTTATTAACGTTTCCTGCTGGGGAAACCTTCGGAAATTTCGAACATATAAAGAAAACGGAGATATTTTCAAAAAACTTCAAAATAAAGAGACGCGTCATTTATTTTGCTCATGGTAGTACATTTAAAACAATAATATCACACCACCGTCCCTTAAGAGTAATAAAAGAAAGTCTGTCAGTAACAAATTCAACCCGTTTAATTGCTGGTAATATTCGTTTGTGAACGAAAAACCCTGTTCCTAACTGGTGATTTTTATTTCCTTCCCCGTAAAAGAACGTAAAATTTCCGGAATTCTCAGATCCATTTCCTTCCCACCTAACTTCCTGAACTCCTACTAAGTCCATCCTGTATTTCTCTAACTCACTCGTTACAGATTTTAACGCGCCTGCCCTATAAAGACTTCTAATATTCCAAGTTCCAAATCTCATGTCCATTTTCTTTTGCTGATGTCGTGCCAAGTTATCAGTCCTTGTCCGAGGCTTTTGTGAATGTTTCTGAACAAGTACCTTTTTTTACAGGATGAGGGTGTTAGCCTTACCCAAACCCCCAAGCTGGAGGACCACTCCTAGTCGTCTGTCCGCGACTGCTTATTCAGTATATTCGCAGCTAACCTCTATATCTAGAGGCCTTCTCCTCGATCCGCAACCTGAGGACGCGCCATGCCGTGGTGACAGGAACCCACGTTATATTTTTATTTAGATAACAGTAATCAATTATTTCCAGTTTTTAGTGCTTTTAGTTATTATTTTCTGCTTCTTAGTGTGTTTTTTTTTTTTTTTTTTGAATCCGTTAATATTTTTTTCGCTAAAAAGTTTTCATTAAACTTATTATCTAAATTTCAGTGATGAACAAATTCAATTTGAACTCATTCTAAATAAACCTCGAACAATCCGGATTAGTACAACGCAAACGCTTTTGGAACAAATTAATCGTGTTACACATGCTGTTCCTTCATAATTAATTTCAAAAAAAAAATGAAATCTGAGTTTTACGTCCCCACGGTCATGCCGGCTGGGCAAATGAAACAGTGATGATGAGAAATAAATGAAATGGTGGAATGAAGAAAGTGGGAGGAAATGGGAGAACTCCGAGGAAACCCACGCACATGGTGTTTGTCCATCACAAAGTTCATTTGGTGCGAGTTGGGATCGAACCAGGGACCTCGTGCACCAGAGGTGAACGTTCTACCACTGAGCCACCGCTGCTCCTATACTTAATTCAAAGTGCCATTCCTGCATTCACCTCCTAAGCTCTACTCGTGATAAATAAACCAGGATACCTCGATAAATTTATTATTATTATTATTGTTATTTCTGTTGGCAGATCCTAGGACTAGTGATTTTTTTTTCTTAGATTCAGGCCTGAAAATCTTTCTTTCACATTTCTCGATCTTTCAGTTTCTCTTTTAACTCTCAATATTTTCTCCTATTTTTCAAATCATCGATCAGTCGTATTCTTCCTACACCTTACTTTCCTTCCATCTTTCCCTCTATAGCGGTAAGAAGACAATTACTTCGCAAGATGTCTACAATCCAATTGGTCTTCCTACGAGCGATGCTGGCTACAAGTGTCCTCTTCTCTCCTATCCGTTTTCAAACATCTTTGTTACTCTCTCCGCTCATTTTGTCTTCTCCATCTTCCTAACAATACATTTCGAAGCTCTCTAAATATTTTTTCTTTAACTTCCGTAATGTCCAACGCCGAAACAGGGTTCTTACTTTCTCATTAGCAGGTTGAGATGGTATAAGCAACACTAGCAACTAAATCACTAACGCACTTCCTCGTATTACAGAAATATCGGATACAGTAGTACCTATGTAATATTAATAAGAATGAATTAGCTGTGTTTGTAACAACCAATGACATACGTAGAATTTCATCAACGGGGGGAAGGGGGATGAAGCACTCAATCTGATATCCTTTTACGATAAGTTTGATTTTTTTTATACCTACATATTTTAAGATAGTAAAAGTTTACTTTTCCAAAATAATTTGCTCAAGGGCAAATTAAATTCTAAACTCCCTTGCTTACGCCCTGGTAACAACATATACTGTGTATGTTTCAATTCTTAATTGTCGTTCATATAGTTTTTAGATCCAGTGCTATACAGTTTGAGTGACCTACATTTTCATTTCCGAACTCTGAAAAATAAACAATACACACATTGCAAGCAATAAAGCAATTGATCTCCTGTCATTCGGATACATAACTTTAAAATGTACGGCAACATTACCAAGCAATGACAAATAATTCCGTAAGTCACTTTTAGAAGGAGGGGAAGAAAGAAAGCAACACTAAAGTGTTGTAAACATACCTGTCGGGCATGATGTCAGTGGATAAACATTCACACACGCGCGAGGCTAAACAATCTCTCTTCTTATTCTGATAATGAACGACGTGATGAGCGAATATTAAACAATGATTTTTACACTTTCACTACGTAGGTACTATGTGTAAACAAAACAAACAAACGCAGACTTTCCGATCGTACTACTTGCTCTTTCCACACTTGATTCTGAACTAGACACTCGCAAACTGTCTTCCTTCACGCTCAATGGCTTTGTCAGCTGATTGTTTGCGCTGTTGCCACATAGAGCACCATAACAAAGAAGAAACGTTATCGTATACTTACAATACTGGTGCGAAAATAATATTCTTTTCACAGATATGCAAAGGATAACACATATCTACCCATATCTAAATTTAAATCTTGTATTATAACTCTAATATCTTTTGTTTAATAGCTCGGGACCTACCCAATCGGCAACAGTGCGTTATTTGGATCAATGCCAGCTGCATCGACCAAACTTGCTTTTATCCCTTCTCAGCTGCTTGATTCCACTACACCTACGGTATCTAAAAAAAATAAAAAAAGAGCCTATAAAAAAGTAATCTCTATAACTTATGCACATGACGCACTCGCTTTGTTTGTAAACTGTGCAGCAGTGCGTCTTTGTTCACGTGCAAATCTACAGAATTAACAAAAGGTTAAGATAACAGTTTTTTTTTTTTTTTTTAAAGCTTTCGATTGTATTATCATCAGTGATACATAGTGAAACAAATTAAATGGCTTTAATGAATATAAAGTTCAGGATTTACTGGCGAAATAAAACTATGGCGTGTTGAGCTTTGTTTGGAATACTGTTCGGTAACTACTAGAATGACGAAAAGTCCCTTCAATTTCGTATAAATAATTCTTTATTTTGAAGCCACCGTCTCGATTTCGAACATACAATTTTAAGTTATGTTCTCCATTCCTCAACATTACATCTATGGAGGTGCAATGATATTTTTTTTTTTTTTTTAGTGTATGTGGTCCCGGGTTTGATTTCCAATGGACATGACCGTAGCCAGGCTTGAAGTTTTGTCGGGTAGAATCGTTGTAAATTGGGTTGTAAATAATTTCTTAATAAACGGGATTGATAAATACACATTGGTGTTTTAAAAGCGTACATTCTGTAACAGAACTTTGGTATGTTTTTTGTTTAGATCGGCATCCACACAAGAGTTTAGTAACGGACCAATGATCCTCTTAAAATTGACAAGTAAAAATTCGTGTAAACCTTAATTTGTAATTCGAGCGGCAGAATTACAATCTAAGAGAGGAGCTCAGCTACTAACCAATCTGGAAGATCTTAGTTTTACAGAGTAGCGTTGGCCTCGACCAAGACTAAACTTAACATAAAGACTGGATAGTTACCAACTTAAGGAAAATTGTAAGTAGCTAATTAAAGATATTAAACTCCTTGTAATATGTCTGTTGTTTATTACTCCCAGGAACAGTACATGTTTCGCAAGTAGGGTAAACGAACTGTGTGAGAAATAAATGTCTTCTAAGAATGATACACATTTTTCTAAGTGATACAAATACTCATAAGAGTGATACATATACCCTTAAGAGTGACACATACTGCTTTTAATGTTTTAATAATCAATTTAATTATATATACAGTATATTTAACTAGAGTTAAAGGAGAAATAAGTAAAATCACATAATTAAAATTCCAGTCCACTTGAAAGAAAGCAGAAAAACAGTTCTCCATACAAATTATTGAGCTAAAAAGCAGGAAAATGGAAATGAATTTTTTTTTCAGTTTTACGTTCCACATTTATGCCCTGTAGATTAAAGGAGACTGTGGTGATGAAGATGAATTAAAGAGCCGAATGAAGAAAGCGGGCAGAAACAGAAGAACACTGAGAAAACCCACGTATACGATGTTCGTCCCCCCACAAGGCCCATTTGGCGCGACTAAAAAGTACGACTGTACGAGATTGTGTAGGCAAGATTAAGAGAAAATTACCGTGGTTTAATAGATTTGTGCCATATATTTCCAATAGTGTTGACCACGAGACGAGAAATAAGGTTTTTCCGTCTCGTCTCGTCTCAAATTCTCGAAGAATTCCCTCTTGTCTCGTTTTCTAAATTTATGTACAAAATTCATTCCCTTATTTTCCCCTTTAACTTCATCTAAAAGTCATCAGAATTGTTCCGCGTTACGAGAGGTTCCGGAAGAGTATGATATTACAACTTTTAAATTATATTTATTATTAAAGTATATTGTGTAATGATTTGCATATTTTTGAGCGTTGATAAATGCTTTTCATTGTGTTCGTGCAATTACTTTATCAATTTACATTTTTTTTAATACTATGAACCATAAACAGAGTTTAGGATTTAAGACTTGAGTAAACTAGTGTTGCTCATAAGACTCACGAAATTTCTGATCTTCTCTTCATTTTATCTCGAAAACGAGCCATAGGGGCACTGCCCCCCCCCCCGGAGTTTTGAGAGTGCCCCCCGGAGGAGACCAAAACAATATGTCTATAATATAATAATAAATAGAATAGTACCAGCAGGGCCCCCCGGAACACTTTTTCTGAAAGAACGACTGTTCTTGTTTCGTCTCGAAGTTTTAAAAAATCTCGTCTCGAAAGTGAGCCGAGAAATTTACTGTTTAGCAAATTGGTGATTTTTTTTTTCCGGAAATTGGACTAAGTGCGAGTCTCAATTTTCAAGGCCAATAACGGGGACCCAAAAGTCTGTACAAAGTATATACCAGGATATATATACACCCTACACAGGCCTACTTAGCAAATTAAGGTCTACTTCTATGACAAGATTGGATCCTGCATCATATTTAGCCTATACACTGGCCTTGTCATTTATTTATTTTAAAAATCAAATGAAGCACGAAAAACAACTCACATATAAACATTAATATTATTGAGATAAACCATGAAAGTTAACCCCACTTAACCATAGAAGTTTACGTTAGAGTTCATGACCTAAAGTCAATACAAATTTGAGTGCTGCGTCGAAATAAAATTTCTCAAATACTACAACGCTCATAGGAAAGTAGTGCACGAAATGATTCTATACACGAAACTTAAAGTTCCTGTTGCACGCCAGGATGATGGAAGTTTCTAACCATATTTCTTAGAACTATCTTTGTTTCTTTGTCTTTTCTTCACTTTTTTGTTATTATTATTACCTTCCAAGAAAATGTAAAGGGTATTGCAAACAGAATCTGTACCTTAATTTCCAATCTTGTTTTATATATAAGTGATCTAGCGAAAAATTCAACAAACAGCTAATCAACCAATGCATACGCTTCTTCGATGTTATTCGTAGATAGGTGGTGAGCGTTTCCATCTTTGTTGCAAGAGATTCGAGTTCGATTCCCACTGGAAATAAAGTATATATATTCCGTAGTCTCGTTGTTGAAAAGGGCCGCTACACTGAAACAAACGCATCTTGGGTTCGATTCGCAGTTGTGGCACATTTTTAATTCCTTAGTTAGTAATACTTACTCTCTTCAGTTGCAATTTGTATTGACCTTGAGACGAGGAATAAGGTTCTCTAGTCTTGTAAATTTTGTAAAAGTTTCTTATCGATTCTCGAGCTCCGTCGTGGCTAAGCGGTTAGCATACGCGCTTTTAGCGTAGCAGACCCATGTTCCATTCCCGGCGGGAGCTCATGTGGTTCAGATTCCACCTTAATCAGAAGGTACCGTCTCATTTAGTCTCGTGCTGAAAGGGACGCTCAACCGAAAATCAAATCTTCTCGATTTTTCGAATAATCAATCTTGGCTTGTCTAGATTCTCGAAAAGCTTTTCATGTTTCGACTCGAAATTTTCCTGATCTCGTTTTGTAAGTTTATGCACAAAATTGGTACCTTGAGTTTTCTTTCTTAATTTCGACTAAAAGTTACCAGAATCCTTCAGCGTCACGAGAGGTTCACGAAGGATGTGATATAACCAACATTTAAACCATGTTTATTATTGTAATATATTATGTATTGACTTCTTTGTATTTAAACGTTGATAAATGCTCTTCATTGTGTTCGTACAATCACTTGATTAATTTATAGGTAGTTTTTTATATTATGAATCACTAACACTAAACCAGTGTTTAAGATCTTAGATTCGGGTAGATTAGTGTTGTTCACGAGCTTTATGAAATCTTTCGTCTCAAAAACGAGACGAAAATTGTCTCGTTCTCGAATTTAAAAATGTACTGTTCATCTCGTAACTATGAGTAGTATTAGTAACAACATTAAAGATCCACAGTTCTAACTAGGTCAGAATTATAAGTGTTTCCTTAGAGAATCGAACTTCCGCGACACCGAAGGTGGCCATGAGGGAGCTCATTGTAGAATGTGGCAGTAATCTGACTTAAAAAAGAACAAAGAAAAAGGAAAAGTAAAACATCTACGTCTCTACGCTAAATTCTTAACAGATATAACTATTAAGCCTATGTAATTGGGGTGTACACGGGCTTGCGCAAGCTCAGGCTCACTATTCTCAATGAAGCTTACGCTAGTTCAGGCTTACTATTTTCAATGGAACTCAGGCTCATTAATCTCAATGAGGCTCACACTAGCTCAGACTCACTATTCTCCACGGGATGCAGACTCACTAATCTCAATGAAACTCACCCTAGCTCAGAACTATTCTCATGGAACTCACACTGACTAATCTCGATGGGGCTCACGCTAGGTCAGGATCACTATTCCCAATGGAACTCAGGTTCACTAGTTTCAATGAGGCTCACACTAGCTCAGATTCATTATTCTCAATGGAACGCAGACTCATTAATCTCAATGAAGCTCACGCTAGCTCAGGACTATTTTCATGGAACTTACACTGACTAATCTCGATGGGGCTCACGCTAGGTAAGGATCACTATTCTCAATGGAACTCAGGCTCACTAATTTCAATTAAGCTTACACTAACTCAAGCTCATTATTCTCAGTGGAACTCACACTGACTTATCTCGATGAGGCTCATGCTAGTTCAAGCTCATTATTCTCAATGGAACTCACACTCACTAATCTCAAGAATCCCCGCGCTATCTCATTGTCAGACGTGTACTCGCTCGAGCACAGGCTCGCTGTCCTCAGAAAGCCTTGGGCTCGTTATCCTGAATGGAGCTCATGCTTGCGCTTAATAACATTATTGTGGTTCGCTTCTCGCTGGGGCTAGACTCTAGTTCATTATCCATTTAGATCCAGAGCGTTTTCAAGTAATTTGTGCTCCTAACAAAAACAGAGAAGTGACGCCCAATGATTCCCAACCCTTTTTGACTGAAAATATACTTTATAGAACCGTCACATCGCAACGCACTTAATAGATTTTTATTAATAGCAATATAAGTTATAATAGCATAACAGCACTTAATTAATGGTAAGAAGAATTTAGCATTGTTGCTTCTGTTCACTGGTTCACTGTTTTAAAATAGATCTTAACTCATTATTTTTCAAAGAGCTCATCCGTGGCTAAGCGGTTAGCAAATGCGCCTTCGGCGTGGGAGACACGGGTTCGATTCCCGGCGGGAGCTCATATGGCTCGGATTCCATGTTAATCAGTAGGTCCCATTTCATATAGCCTTGCTGCTGAAAGGACGTTAAACTCAAAATCAGCTCAACTCATTATTTTTAAAAAGGCTTCATGGCAACAGTATGTGTTGTATAAAGTCTAGTGTCCTTCTGAATGACGTAATGTTAATTTTTACATTCTATAATTTCGCGACACATCTATGGGTCGCGACACATGGGTTGGGAATCACTGGTTTAAGGAAAGAATAAAATATCAATTTAAAATATAAAAACACATTTAATTTCTACTCTTAATTTTTTATAATTACATTTAAAATCTCAGCATTAAAGTTTAAATCGATCTCATAAAAACTTTCGTTTTGTCTTGTTTCTCGAGAATTCACAAATCAAACTATTATAATCAATTTTTAATGTAACTTCGTTCTCAATGCACAAATCTGTTAAGTCGTTCAAATGGTCTTTTATTAATGTCAATCTTAAATAAACAACAAAGTGTTAGCATAGTTTAACTGACATGCGTTGAAATTGTTAATGGTGAACAAAAATAAAACCCAACACAACATTCAGATGAACTGAAACAATAAAATTTTTTATTTATTGTTTTTTTTTTAATTTCTATTTTTACCGGTGACCCTAGGAGGGCGAGGAAGGTACAGTGGCTAAGTGGTAGAGCTCTTACCTCTGGTGCGTGGGGTCTCTGATTTGATTCCCGGCCAAGTAAGTGTGAGGTGGACAACACAATGTCCGTGGGTTTTGTTGGGATACTCCCGTCTCCTCCCATATTTTCATTCCACTTATTCATCCATTATCATTCACTTGCCTTAATCATTTGTTTCCCTTAGCCTAAAGGCAGGACTGGACTGGATTAATCCATCCGGAGACCCAAGCCTAGAAAAAATATGTGGCCCCTGATGACTTCACCTAATACATTTCTGTGAGAGTACAGTAGGAAAGTTAAGAGTCTTCATCCCGGCGAAATTAAAATACTGCTAATTTTACATTAATCATGTGATATCTTCAAATAGATAAAAGATGATCGAAATGTGGAACAAGAGCGCCCTAGACAATATTATTTTACATGAGATACCGTTATCACGACTCACTTATCTGCTTTCGATTTCGAGCCATTTTGAAAATCGGCATTTATTTTCGCGTTTCTAAACGGCTGAAAACGGAAAGCCACTAGGTGACTTGTTATAACGGTACCTCACGCAAAATAATATTATCTAGGGCTCTCTTGTTCTATATTTCAATTATCTCTTATCTATTTGAAGATATCACATAATTACTGTAAAATTAGCGGTATTTTAATTTCGCCGGGATGAAGACTCTTAAGGGAATATGTTTCATATTTGTGTTCATATTTTATTTTATGATGATTGTATATTCATGATTCTTTCTACATAACCAGTTGAGATTTTGATCAGATTGGAGGTCCCTGTCCACCTACCCTAAGCTTCCCCTTTAACCCGACCCTGTCTAAAGATCATAATCGTGGGACGTTAAACTGAACCATTTCATTTCATTCTTTTAATTTCATTTCCTTAGATGGGCGCCTACGATCGCTTGGTGGTAAAATCGCCACAGCAGATAGTGCTAGTGCTCAGTTGCTCATGTGCTTATGCTCAACTATTGAGCTTAAGTGCGATTGAGCCATGAGCCCGAAAGCCGGGGATCGCGAATTTAAAAACAGAGTAAATCAAGAATCACACAATATGTCCCCGATTAGGCTATCATTGAGCTAGTTCTCTCTTTCTATCTTCTTTAAACAACAATAACAACAGCACTTTTATACAGTATGCAGTTTAAAGTCTCACATAAAACACCGTACTAACTTTTTTTTTTTAATAATAATCTCACAGTATTTCGTTGGATCTACTGCGTGTGTGTCTTTAGAAGAAACATTTAACCTCTAATTCACAAACAGTGCAATACCTGCGAACAGTACTTTACACTTGAAGTCTTCTTATAGCCACACCCTCAACTTCAACACTACCTACTACAGTTTCCTGTGTTAAGATATTCACTACGATGAGAACCCACTCCCACTACAGTTAGCCCATCTCTTTCCTTGAAACTTCAGTTTGCTTCCATATTTCTATGAAATTCACTACAACATATTATTATATACAGGAACGCATCCATTTGGACCTCAACTGCCAAAAATAACTTCGCAACATTTGTACACTTTCTTAATACAATTATATTCGTTCAACAGAGAAATGATTGATATAGATTCAAGATTTGATTTTATATTTCATTTGTACTTTCTTTTCTTATAAAAATAATGAAGTGCTATCTTTATTTATTTATTTATTTATTTATTTATTTGAGAATATAGGTAGCAGTAATAAACAATAACATTGTATTTTCGGGTGCAGAATAATACAAGTTCAATACCATACACATGTATTGGATCTCTTAAAAAAAAAAAAAAAAAAAAAAAAAAAAAAAAAAAAAAAAACCTTTCTGGGGGTGCGCTTGATTACATAACCGTGCAGATACAAAATAGTGGTACATTCTCCCCGCTGGTCTAGTGGTTAGTGCGCGCATCTTTGATCTATTTGCTTTTCATCTATGCATCATATAATCTTAAAGCTGTAAGTAGTGATCGAATGGATCACTAATTTGGTAACCTGTGACCCGGAAGACCCAGAGGTGGTCACACCCATGACCTTCAGACCTGGTAACCCGAACAGAGCCATGACCGAGGTGCACCTGGAATGCCTGGGCAGACTCGGTGTGACCCGGGCAGACCCGGAGGCGACGAAACATCGTAAACTAATGAGAAGTACGCGTGAGGGTGCTAAAACAATTCTAACAAACACGTTCTCTCCTCTCTATAGGCTATATATTCTCACTAAATATATAATTTTCTTTACTGTTTCTTGTGTGCGTCTGGGTATGTCAAAGCACTACACTGAAATATAATTGCAAGGTTTAACGGAGCATAAAAGTCAGAATAACAGCAAAAATAAGATACATGTTTTTCTTATGAGAGATCGTCAAATTTTACTCAAGTGAACCTTCTCGTTTAGAATATATAAGATACCCTGAGCCCAAACAGTGTTTTGTTATATATTTTTGTATAGTCTAGATTTAAAAACCAAAGAAGACGAAAAAACATGAAATTGTTTGAGATATTCAAGACATGGTACCTTGATTAAGAAATGTCACACCGGAAATTAAAACAAATGAAAGTTCAAGCTCAAGTAATGGACATCATTAATCCACTATGAAATTATACAAAGTTGATATTTTGGCTGCTTCCGCGACAACAGCAGTAACAGCTTCCATTCCAGAATTCCCCTATGTCAAGGGCCTTTTGAGACACCCTGTATAAAACGGTAACAAAATCGGCAGTGAAATCTGGGCAATTACAAGGGCCTAGGAAAAATATGGAAGTGGCGGAGAGAAGAATGTTAAGATGTATGTATGGACTGACGAGGAAGGATAGAAAAAAGAAGATAATATAAGAGGAGGGACCCTTCAGTGAAATATTTCAAGGAGGCTGAAATGATTGGGACATGTAGAACGAAGAAATGATGCCTATGTTGGAAGAGAATTGGAAAGACAGGGGTAACAGGTAAAAAGAACAGCAGACGAATCAAAATGAGGTAGGAGGACAAGATTAAATAAGATTTGAGGGAGAAGGGATAGAAAATAGAGGACGCCCAGCATAGAGGAGAGTGGAGGAAAAGAATTAAAGACTGGAACGCCGACCTCATATAAACATGGGAAAAGATGGAGACAAAGAAGAAGAAGACGACGAAGAGAAAGCAAGAGAAGAATTACACACAGAGGTTTCTTTTTGCTTCAGTAAACTCGATGCTATTTTCTTCTTCATTGATACCAAAAGGGGCAAAACATTTCTACGATGTGACGTCAGGTTATAGCTTGAAAATAACAGCTATTATATAGCTATTATGATATCCCACAGATGTTTTACGAACAGGATATTTCTTTATCACTACTCTTCTCCATTTTTCCTGGACAATTGTTTTTACCTTTATTAGCTTGATTGGTACGTAGTGTATTTGTCCAAGCTTGAAACAAGAGATACTTACAATGTTCTACTTTTATATTATCAAGGAAATAACGAACACAATAGAGTGAACTGAATTATTTATTTATTTTTGGGTTATCTTTTTTTGCAAAACAGGGATTATGAAGAATGGCCTATTATTTACGTGAGCTCTGTCGAGTCTTGAACCCGATTCAGTTTGCACGTACACAAAAATCATCAGGCAGGATCGATTCCGCAATGCCGGCCGTTTCCCACCACACCATCTTTTCTCCGAAAAAGCTGGATTACAGGGCTAAGGCAAGGTCCCGGCTATTATAGAAAATAGAAATCACGAAATTACAGCTATAGTAGTAGCCCTACATATCAAATAATTTAATAATAATAATAATAATAATAATAATAATAATAATAATAATAATAATAATAATAATAATAATAATAATAATAATAATAATAGTTTCGTTTCAAAGTGTGAAACTACGATACACTTCCAAACTATGAGAATTCTACACTCAAACTTGAAGTAGTACATCTATAACATGGAGGGATAAGATCAAAGACAGAACCCGTTTCCTGGACGCTCAATTCATATTAAAAACCCATTAGTCGCTATCTCCATTCGGACCCAAGAGGAACGGGAATGGAGAATGGCGGAAACTTCATAATTCATAATTTATACATAACGAGGAACTACATAATGTACAGTTTCCCAAACATTGTAAGGCTATTAAGTCTAGGAGGCTTAGGTGAGCAGGTCATGTAGCTAGGATGGAAGAAAGTAGAAACGGTTTCAAAGTCTTGGAAAACCAATCGGAAAACGACCATTAGAATAATCTAGACGCAGATGGGAGGACAATATGAGGCTGGATCTCGCAGAGATAAGAATACAAAGTAGAAAGAGCTTTTGTGAACGCGGCATTGAACCTCCAGGTTCCATAGGCCCTTTTATTCTATAGAGATTAAGAGTCTTCATCCCGGCTAATTTTACAGTAATTATGTGATATCTTCAAATAGATAAAAGATAATCGAAATGTGGAACAAGAGCGCCCTAGACAATATTATTTTACATGAGATACCGTTATCACGACTCACTTATCTGCTTTCGATTCCAGGCCATTTTGAAAATCGGCATTTATTTTCGCGTTTCTAAACAGCTGAAAACGGAAAGCCACTAGGTGACTTGTTATAACGGTACCTCACGCAAAATAATATTGTCTAGGGCGCTCTTGTTCCATATTTCAATTATCTTTTATCTATTTGAAGATATCACATAATTACTGTAAAATTAGCGGTATTTTAATTTCGCCAGGATGAAGACTCTTAATACTGAAACTGGAAATGCTACTTGACGTCTATGACTTTCAGTTGCAATAAAAGAATAAAATCAGAGGCGAAACATATTCTTGCAGTACTGAACCCATATCAAAAATTGCTTGACTATATCTACAGGGTTTGTATGATAAGTAATGAGACCAGGTCTGGAAACATTGTTTTATTGATCTGATCTGTACAGGGACTTAAAAGCTTTCGAAGTACTCTCCTCTTGCGTCGATGCACTTCTGCAATCGATGTTTCCACGCTGCAAACGCCCCCTGGAAGTCAGCAGCCGGCATGTCCTTTAGAAATGTGGTCACGGCTGCTTGGGATGGCTGTGACGTCTGCAAAACGGGTTCCTTTCAAGCGTGGCTTCAGCTTCGGGAAGAGGAAGAAGTCGGCCGGGCTCACATCTGGGCTGTAGGGTGGTTGTGGAAGGACTTCCACCCCAATCCGGGTCAAAAAGGAGGTCACTAAGAAGGCGGTGTGGGCAGGGGCATTGTCGTGATGCAACTTCCACCGGCTAGCGATCGCCGGTCTTTTCCGCTTGACGCTCCTGTGCAGTCTCTCAAGGACTTGTTTGTAGAAGGCGGCGTTGACGCTTGTCCTTGGGGTACAAACTCCTTGTGGACCACCCCCACATTGTCAAAAAAAAACAATCAACATTGTTTTCACCTTTGACTTCGACATTCTGGCCTTCTTGGGGCGCGGGGACGCAGGAGTGTGCCACTCCGCGCTTTGACGTTTCGTTTCAGGGTCGTACTGGAACACCCACGACTCGTCACCTGTTATGAAGTCATCTTCAAAGTTAGGGTCACTGTTCATGAGGTTCAACAGTTCCTGACAACAATCAACACGTCGTTGCTTTTGTTCGTCAGTCAACACTCGCGGCACCAGTTTCGCACAGATTTTTCTCATTCCCAATTGTTCCGTCACAATCTTGTGCACTGTTGTGTGGTTCATATCGAGTTCATCAGCAATCAATCTCAACGATAATCGACGGTCTGAGTTCAGGAGATCCCTCACTTTTGCCACAGTTTCGTCCGTAGTCACTGTTGTCGGGCGTCCAGCCCTCTCCAGATCCTCAACGCTTTCCCGGCCGTTCCGGAACGCACTGTGCAACGAAACACCTGGGCTTTGGATAGGGCTTCCTCTTTGTAGGCCTCCGTGATGAGAGAAAGCGTCTGAGTAGCCGTTTTCCCCAGGCGAACGCAAAATTTGATCGCATAACGCTGTTCGATGGAACCCTCCATGTTTGTTGATTTTCCGCCGTGACAAGAATGTTCACAAGGGCTTTGTCCAAGGCTTGTCCGCGCTCCACTAAGGCTCGGAGCCAACTGACGCGCGGTGCGTTGCTTTGCTCGGACCCCCCCCCCCCTACATCCTCCATCACCGACAAACCCGCTCCAGCGACACGCGCGCCGCGGCGCGGCGAGTCTCATTACTTATCATACAGACCTTGTATATGTATTTCCATTTAATTCATTATGTGATCAGTGTTGTAACCGGTCTTCACTACCTCCGATTTGAACAGATAGATAAAAATTGAGACAGAACACATTAATGGGAGGCTGAATCTGTTTCAAAAACTAGCTTTTCGATACCTCTTACCGTTGCTCTATGGAAATAAATACAGAAATGGAGTACTAATAATTTTCAAACCACTTCCGGTTTTGGTAGAGTATTGCACGTGGTAATGTTATTTTCAGACGCTGAATCGATTACAAGAAACCGCAAAGTAGTGCGAGTGGTTACAGCATGTTCCTATAAGGCATTGAATCGTTAAAAAAAGGAAAACCTGTTTGTCCCTATGTTACCGTATGTGTTCTATAGCCATAATCGTTGAAACCGGAAATGGGTCAATTCTACCACTTCTGGTTTGACCAGAGGGTTGGTGGAGGAAACGGAACCTATTCTTTGGACGATGAGTCGGTTGCCACAACCCCAACGGTATTGAAACCGGAACTACTAGTAGATTTCAATCACTTCCGGTTTCTTAGTTGTGATTATATGTTCCTTTGAGACGCTGAATCGACTGTAATAAACCGCTTGTCACTATTTATTACCATCTTTGTTCTACGGCCAAAAATGTTGAAACCGGCGATGGCTAATCTCAGCCACTTCTTCTTTGAATAAGAGATTAATAGAAGAGACGGAATGTATTCTTGGGACTGAACCAATTGCAGAAAAACGCTTCTTTATATCTCTTACCGTTTTTGTCTGACAACTGTCAATAGACAGACGGACGTAGCCGTTCCAAGACTTCCAATATTTATGCATAGCATAGTTTGGAATTCTAATAATGTGTCACTTGTACATCATGTGAAGGAGTTTGGTTTGTATGGTGTGATATTTCTCAATATTGAAACCGGAAGAAGTAGTATATATATCTACAAATTTCAGTTTTAGTAGAGATACAATTGATATGAAATATATTCATGGAACGATTAAATTGGTTGCAGGAAACCACTTCTCGCTACCTGTTACCGTTTTTACTATATAGCAATCAATGTTAAAACACAAAATGATGGATTTCTGCCACTTCAGTTTTGAATAGAGAGTTATCAGAAAAGATAGTATTATGTAGAACGCTACTCCACTCAAAAGAACGCTTTCTGCTATCTTTTATCGTTTGTCTATGTAGATCAACATTGAAGCCGGAAGTTGTACTGGATTTCTATCACTTCCGGTTTTAGTACAGGGTTAAAAGTGGAGTGTAAATATATCGTTCGGACACTTACTCGACCGCCGAATAGTACTACAATTGACGCACAAGTACTACACTGAATGATCGAGTGAGATCATTTCACCGTCTGGCGAGCGGTTCTGCTATGCTCCGTACTTCTAAGTCAGCCCAATGACTTCGCTCAAAAAGTTGCGGGTGTCACAATGTTTTGGCTAGTCAGTGCATATAAAGAATTTTTGGTAAACCACAAAAGTCTTAATAATAATAATAATAATAATAATAATAATAATAATAATAATAATAATAATAATAATAATAATAATAATAATAATAATAATAATAATAATGTGTGATTTGGCATTCATTTCTTGTTAGTGATAGATAAATACAATACAAAGGAATGGTGATAATAGCTTAATTAACAACCAACTATCAAAGTAAACTTTAAAATGTTTTACACAAACAGTGTAAACAAAGTGTTTGTGCAGGTTACAACTAAATCAAGAATGAGAGAAGCACAGAAAAGAAAGAAAGAAAAACGCTTGTGAGACAAAAATATGCGAGTTACGTCAATCTGATGTAATACAGGCACATGAACATAAAAACACAGATTCTGAAGGAATTTTTGCCATTTAGTTCTCCCGGTCGGTGCGTGTGTTTGTATGTGTCTGCAATCAAGAGAACGAGGCCAGGAACCTAAAAATAAGAACACTGACTGGAGAGGAGTGTGTTGTCGGGTGGCTCTCTGAATTCTCAAACACATGGACGAAAGAAAAGAGAAATCTCACGTATAAAACGCAAGATTTTTCCTATTTACAATTTCCTACATTAATACCATAAGCATCATTTGTGCAATCACTGACATAAGATATCTGAAATTAAGATGATACCATGCAGTAGTATCCCTGGCTGTATCTATTAATCATATTTTTTCTTTCTCTTTCATGCTATTGGATGTTTCCCTCATAGTGTTTTACTATCTATCTTCTATATACAGTAAATAAAAAAAATGAAAGTGACAATGTTTGTGACTTAATAACCCTTGAACCACCCGACCGATCTCGAGCAAATTTTCAACATAGGTGAGGTTCGCACCTGGGATTTTTTTTTTTTTCATTTTTGTAATTTCACTTTGACGGTGCAACTTAGGGGAGACGGAGATGTATACATATGAAAATGATCGAAAATGGTCGGTATTAGAATCGAATTAATAGTTTTCGGGATCGCTGAGATGAACAGTAGCACTTCCGATGCCTTGAAAATCCAAATTCAGTCCTGCAACTTGGGGTAGGAGGAGGGAAAGATATATATATATATATATATATATATATATATATATATATATATATATATATATATATATATATATATATATATATATATATATATATATATATGAAAATGATCGAAAATGGTCGGTATTAGTATCGAATCCATAGTTTTCGGGATCGCTGAGATGAACAGTGACACTTCCGATGTCTTTTAAATCCAAATTCAGTCCTGCAACTTCGAGAAGGAGGATATATATAGGGTGAACGGTAACTACGTGGACAAACTTGGACGGGTGATAGTATATCTAAAAAGAAGCAAAAAAGTCCTAGTGAACATGGGAGAAATTCCGTCCCGTTTAGGAGTGAGAGAGTGTTGAAAGCATGGGAACATGAACTTCAGAGGCCAACAACTTAAAAACAATACATCGTAGAGAGTGCGGTTAAAAACGTCACTTAGAAAGTCATACCTACTCTATTGCCAAATGCATGTTTGAAAACACAGCTACGTGTGCGCACGGGATTAACAACGTGTGACACTTCTTTCCTTTATAGCATGTCCGGGAATCCCTCCGTTTCTTTGGGGAATCCCGTGCGCACGCATAGCTGCGTTTTCAAACATTCATTTTTCAATAGAGTAGGTATGACTTTCTAAGTGACGTTTTTAACCGCACTCTCTACGATGTATTGTTTTTAAGCTGTTGAACTCTGAAGATCATGTTCCCACACTTTTGACACTGTCACTCCTAAACGGGACGGAATTTCCCCCATGTTCACTCGGACTTTTTTTTGCTTCTTTTTAGATGTACTATCACCCATCCTAGTTTGTCCACGTAGTTACCGTTCACCCTATATATATATATAATGATCGAAAATTACCGATATTAGTGTCGAATCCATGGTTTTCGGGGTCGCTGCAATGAATAGTGATACCCTCGATGCCGTTGAAGTTCAAATTCATCCTTTATCGCCATGGAGGAGTGGCGGGGGGTGACATTACGGACTTTTGTTGTTACACTTTCATTGAAATGCGTATCCCAACGGGAAAGGTGTTTAAATTCTTTCCGCACAGTTATTCTTCCCATGCGAAGAACAAGCATTTCAGCTAGTATTTCTATAATTTGAAAATACTATATAGTTCCATGGTGTGCGTTTAGTGGATCGATCAATGATTCAATGGATAGTGACACAGGGTCACTAACCTCGGGGCGAATGTATTTCACGAATTGACAATCAAGTAGAATTATAGAGTCAGTGAATGAGTTCGTAGCATTTTATTTATGAGTTGGCAAAAGAGCGTTGTGAAGTTCTTTCTCCGTTATTTCATATGTTATTGCTTAGTTCTTTCTTTAGTATTAATAAAAACGCATCGCATTCTACTTCTGCACACAGTTTGTATATTTTGGAGTCAAAACAAGATGGAATGTTAAATGAACATTTCCACCATATAGTCTACCCGAGGATGGAATGAAGCAGGAACGTGGAAAAATAGTGTCTATATCTCAACATTAGGAACAGGAAAGAGTGGCTAATCCTAACGAAAAAGGCAATTTCCCCTACAAAAGGATAGTGTCCATTCAAAAAAAAAAAAAAAAAAGAAAAAGAAAAAGAAAAAGAAAAAAAGAAAAAAAGAAAAAAAGAAAAAAAGAAAAAAGAAAAAAGAAAGAAAGAAAAGTATGGTGATACAAATATGTACCATGAATTGGTATCAAGAAATTACATGATTACTGCTAATGTATATAGCCAACCAAGACGACCTGTCACCGCTATCACAGAGAAATCACTGAACGTCAAGTGTTGTTACTGTATGACAATCCGCTCCAAATTAAGCAAAAGAGCTATTGAAGAAAGCTCAGTAAGTGTTCCACACACTCTCTATTCCCCTCACCTTGTGCCTACTAATTCCCATCTTTCCCGCAAACTCTCTACGCACATTTGAGCTTAGAGGAGAGGTGTTTCACGATGAAGTTGCATTTGCAAATCTTTCAGTTTAACGTCCCACGATTATGCCCTTTAGGCCTAAGGGAGAAGGGTGATTAAGGCAAGTGAATGATGATGGAACAATTAGAGGGATGAGAATGTGGGAGAAAACGGAGTGCCCGCGAAAACCCAAGGTTACGGTGTTGTCCACCACAAATTTACTTGGCCGGGAATCAAATCAGGGACTCCACCCCGACCTTTGGGTTCACCAGTAAAAGGGAAAGTGATTTCCTGACAGTCTTTCACAACTTCGGTAACAAGTGAACATCAAAAACTCTATCACACACAACACCCTGTATCTTACAGTCGACGGCGGAAGTCTTAATTTTTCCGGCCACGTTCAGGGCTCACAGCTTGCTAGCTTTCGTGATCATGTCTGCACCGTCTCGCTGCCTGACTCAAATCGAGAACTTGTAGGTTGATGCTGCTTGCTACACTAGAATATTTCTTCTTTTAGGTGTAAACGAATTGCATAAAGTAAGATGGGTAACGGGGATACACTTTTAAGTATTAATTGAGTCCTATTTGCGTGGGTACCAGAGGAGGGTTGTAAAATATGTATATTTACATAGAATGCGCATTAGTTTCTGTGCAATTCTTTGAATCGCTTGCAAAAGATCCCGTAGCCAGGACGTTTTAAAACGTGTTGTTTCGTGTTTTTGGCGGTTTATAACTCTGAAAATAGAAGTTTCCAACCAAGTTTATTAGGACTTGTTTCTTTCTTTTATATAAGAAATAACCTTCTAAGTTTATGGTACAAAGTTCATTAACACTCTGTATATATATTTCAACTGCAAATAACTCACTAACGTGTAGATGTTGAAAAAATTAATACAAATTATATCTCACTATTTCTAACTGACTTAAGTAACTTTTATTTTGTTTAAGTGAAAGGAGTACCAGCACTAGATATTTTTACACTTGTTGTTTCTTTAAAAGGAAAAACAGTACTGGCAGAAAAACAATATAGTTGTATTTCGTTCCCCAAGATGCATTTCCCTTTTTGCTACTTGTATTTACAACAACAATAGTAAATGTATACAAGAAAACATAAAGGTTTCTACCAATCTATTATAATGGTGAACTTTACTTTCGCTTTCTGCTGTGAGAAGAAAAAAAAAAATGTACGAACACGCTAGTCTAGAAGGGTTCCAGGTACCAGAAGCAACAAAAGTTGTGTTCACACCAAACCGAGCAGAACGGAAGACATGGATACCCTGCTAGCATCATTCATAATTCAATAAATACTTTTTTTTTTCTTTTTTGTCTAGAGTCCGTTATTGGTTTCATTTAAGTTGAATAAATAGATTATCCAAAGAATAAATTTTCCTAAACCTTGTGACATTACAACCAAACTTTCTTCCAGGCATGTTTTTTTCTCGGGAAGGGGGGGGGGGATTAGTGAACTGCCCCACGGAGCTAAGATAAATTAAATTACAAATAGTATTCCTACCCAAACTTAATATACTCGCTTCCCGCTCCATGAAATATTGAGTCCTTCTAACATATCTTGGGGGGAAAATCAACATTTCTTTTATCTTATTCGTCTTTCCTTATTTTTCTTCTTTCCTTTTATGAGGGTGTCAAGAAGGCACATGTTCAGGAATTTATTTCGGGAGGGTCTAAAGTTTTCCGGGGAGTTCAAATTCAATATGAAATTAAATTATATTAAAATTTGTAAAACCACTCCTAAAATTAGAACTACATTTTTACAGAAATGTCGGGACTTTGGGGGCGCAGATTGCAACATGTCCCTGATGCTAAGGAGCCCTATAAAAATTCTGGGAGGTGCTTGGGCAACGAAGAACTCCTGGAGTCGGCGCCCCTGCTTAGTGCTATCTCTCAAGAGTTTTTGAGACGCTATTGTTTGATCTTCCTTAATAAAAACTAGTTAATAGGCAAAAGAAACACTGACCAAAGCTTCAAACCCACTATATTTTAAAGTATATGTAACGGTTTCGGATATCTAACATACACTTCTTCAGACACTATAGAACATATATATATATATATATATATATATATATATATATATATATATATATATATATATATATATATATATATATATATATATATATATATATATAGCCATTGTTATGAACATTTTTTAAAAAATTCTTTTAATAGGCATAGATAGTCTTGCTATTATTAGGCAACTTTTGTGACTCGTATAACCACAGATGTAGCTGTACACAGCCTTGATTTTTTTCTTTTCTTTCATTTCTCACGTATTCTAAAATATCTGTAACTCTTCAATTCATTCAAATAATATTTTATCTGATTTTTAATAAATTAAAACCCAATTAAATAGGCACATGAGAATGTTGTTGTGAGCGAGTTGGCGGGCTTTAATTACTTCTTCTGCACACCCATATAAAAATTTCGTTTTCTGTTATCTTTGTGCACACCCATACGGAAATTTCTGGCTATACGCCTAGGCATATTACAAAAAGTATCGCTATAGTAATGAAACAAGTATTGGGATATCGAAAGTGTAAGAAGTACCACCTATTCATGAGCTTATAATTGGTCATAATAAGAAAATAAGTGCGAGTAAATGCAAATCTGAGTTCGGTGTAGCTGACTGATGTATGAACCATTATATCACCATAGATTATGAAATAGGGCAGTTCCTTAATCTATGATATTACCTCAAACCTAAGTTCAGTGTAGTTGATGCATGAACCATTATATTATCATAGATTAAGAAATACGATAGTTCCTTAATCTATGATGTTACCTCAAACCTGACAAGGGAACCTTCCGAAAATGATAGTTGCAGTGAAAGATGTGACCTATGCCAATTGAAAGAACTGTAACAGAGATGTTCATTCCCAAAAAATTAGCTGCCCATAGCAATAGGTTCAAGAAATATAAGGGGTGAAAGTTCGGGAAACAGCAAGGTTGGACAAGGGGGAAAAGTGCAAATTCCGCAAAAAAGGGGGCACGGCAAAATACAATGCTGACAAGTGATGTATAGAAAGAGACTTGCCACAATAGGGAACAAATGAAGGCCACCAGTGGGGTTAACAGTGTTGCCAACTGCAAGGAAAAGTACATGTTTTGCAAAGAGCACTATATGAAGTGAGTGCAATATTCAGTGTCAATCTGTCATGTAGAACATAAGATATGACGTGTATAATCAGTGGTACAATCAGTGGAACAAAAGAAATAGAAAAAACAGAAGTACGAAAAATACGGAAAAGACGAAGTTGGCCATAATGCGCCACATTTGATCACGAGTTGTGCATATTAGAATGAACAAAACAAGAAAGCACCAACTATGCAGGAAACCGACGTACCTAGAGTCGAAAAGAAAAACGAGTTCCAAAGTTGGCAGCACTGGCCACGAAAATCCAGACAATTCTAATATAGTTAGGCCACTCGCTTCACAAAAAGAAAATTCTGGCAACAGAGATTAGCCTTCGCATCATTTGTACATGCTCGTCCACATTGTACGTGCAAGTGTTCGATGAGACAATGGTCCAAACAGAAGATACATTTGCAGTGAGCACAGCGGAATACTGCCAATCCCTCACACATGTACAATCATAGGCGCCGACTTTGGGGGGGCAGGGCACTTTTGGCCCCCCCAATATTTAAAGGTGGGGTCCTCGCCCCCCCAATATAATCCAGTTGAGGAAGAATTACCAAAGAGGAGCAAGAATTTCTGTCGTAAATTACGTCGTGCCTTTAATTCAATATTAGGAACAGCCTTCTTATTCGATAGAAAGCACCGTTTTCAAATCGGCGTTTAACCTTTTTAGGATTTCCACTTTTGGAAGTAAATTTTAGACTTTCACTCAAACAGCTACTGCTTCCATACTATTTATCGTAGGATCGTGGTTCATACTCAGGATAGATCATACTCAGGATAGATCATGCTTTCCAACGGTACCACTCTCTTGTCCGTATTATACACCAGAAATAAGAAAATTGAAAGAAAAACAGATTTTTCGAAAAAAAATCGAAATTTTTGTGCCCCTCTGGCCAGCGCCTGGGTTGACATAGGGATCTGAATCTTAAAAAAAATCCTGTTATATACATAATACGTGCGCAAAGTTTCGTTCTTGTATCTTGAAAACTGAGGTCGGGAGAAATTTTTGAAAGTCTGAAGGTGACTCATCTTTTCATATATGTATATAAATAGAGGAAGTTCGGGTATTATGGAATAGTCGGATAATATGGAATACTTCATTAGCTCGCCTGTGATGTGTTGCTTCCAAGCGGAGAGGAAAGAAACTATTACCACACGTCCCCATGATGCTCTACACTCAGTCTCCATGTGATTGTGACATTCGTTGTGTTGGTAGACGTGAAAATCTGATTTCTTATTTAGGAATACTTTTACAGGTAAGTGGTTTACAACCTGTATTTTCCTTTGAAATGTAATAGAACAACAATTCTTTATTTATTATGACGTTGGATATACAGAGTGGTAGTTTGATAAGCGCCATTATCCTATACGCCTTCGAATGCGTTTAACAGCTCTTTCGTTTCCAAGCTGGCGTGGAGGGCAATATGGAATACCCGCAAGAAAAGCATGGTATTCCGTATTCCGTATGGTATTCCGATTACAAAAATATCTATCGGTATTGGGCAATTAAACATACATTTATGATGACAACAATGCTAAGTGTATTTTTTATTACAGCAAATTGTCTGATGATACAAAGGATGAGCTTGGGTCCAGCGTTCATCATGTTTAATGTGAGCACACAATGACTGTGCCGATCATGAAGCAGAGTATTATATTTGACTTTTGCAAGTAATCACAATCAGTTATGGCTTGGCATTCAGAATTTTCATATATTGTCACTATATTCATTGTATGTTCAACAGAAAACTTTTTTCTTTTCTATATAGCATTTGTATTCCATATTACCCGACTATTTCATATTACCCTCCAAAGTGGTTTCTTTACAAATTATAAATTTTGCCCACCCCTGTAACGAAACTTCTTTATCAAGATATACATTAATAAAGCCAAATATGCAAGGCGTATACTTGTTTTCCTTTTTGTTTCAATGTGCAATTATTAACTGAGTTACAAGCGAAACAAAAATGGTATTCCACAATACCCGAACTTCCCTTATATATACCTAAGTATAAAATATTTTTTAAAAATGTACTGCGTCATTCCTATTTAGCCTAGTGTCATGGTTCAAACCCCATTTTCTTCAGTATAATAAGCCCTTTCCAACGGTATCACTCACATGTCCGTATCATACACCTAAACCAGATAATTAGGGAAAACTCGGAAGTATTTTTGCAAATCCAACCAAAACATTTTGCCCCTCTGGCCTAGGCCTGGGTTGACGTAGGGATCTGATTTTTTTCTAAAAATACATTGTTATGTACATAATACGTGTACAAAATTCCAAACTTGTGTCTTAAATACAAAGGGCAGAAAAATTGTTGAAAGTCTGAATTTAGGCTCTCTCTCTTTATACACACACATACGTATATACTTATTATAAAAATTTACTGCGTCATTACTATTTAGGCTAGAGTCATGGCTTAAACGTTATTTTCTTTAGTATAACAAGCCCTTTCTAACGGTGCCACACACATGTATGTATCGTATTCCTGAACCGGAAAAATCGGGAAAACTCATTTTTTCTTAAAAAAAAAAAGTCAGCCCCTCGGAACATTTGCGGCCCTCGTGCCCGGACTCGGCTTCACGTAGGGATCTCAGAAAAATTTGAGAAATATCCAAAGGAACATACAATTCCAATCTGATATCGTGAAAACTACAGGCGTGAAAATTTTTTGAAATTTGCCTTAAGAAAAAGTAAAAAGTCACGCCCTTCCTCACCCACTTGGCGCAGCCAAGTTGACCATCTGGTTCCAAAACGCATCTGGGGTGTTCTTTGGTCCATCCTTGACTTTAATATAAAAACGACTTAAGTACCTGTTATACAACCTAAATAAGAGGTTAAAGACTATAGTACGCCATGGTAACAAAAGTTACCAAAAATCCTAAAAGAGTTAATAGAGCACTGAAGCTTCAATCAACACTATGATAACACTGATATAAGAAGTGAAGATCAATGTGGTGCAGTGAAGTTCTCAAAATTTGAACTTGAATTTGTTTTAATGCATTTACACAAATTTGACTTAGGTCATGAATTTAGCAGCGGAGCAGATGCAGCAGACCGAGATCTGGAGGGAAGGGGGTCTTTATCCAGCAGTTGATAGAAAACGACTGAATATGATTATATATTTTTTCATTGTTTTGGCCCCCCCAATATTTTCTTCAAGTCGGCGCCTATGTGTACAATGATCGCCTGTGAATGTCTCGAAACAGTACTCTAGAGGTGTCGGAACCTTTGGTGGTCTTTCTATCACATATCCACACCCGTAGAAAGCAAACATAATCAAAGGCTTGATCTGTTGTGTGTTGCTGTCTGCAGTACTATCACCGCCTATATGATACATCCAGAGTATCCCACCTAACTCTGCGACTGAAATAGTTTCAAAGCGAAAAAAAGTGACACATCCAGTTGTACAGGAATGTACCCATGTCAGCGGGCGACAAACTTCTGTGAGACGCAAGTGCCCCCAAGTCCCCCATCATAGGGTCCCAGGGGCCAACTTCAAAATTGCAAATAGCACCATCGGTCGAGTTATATTTCTTTCGATAAATCTGGGAATATGCAACAACGCATATCAGAAATATTTACTATATGGGATTTCAAAATGGCCGCCAAAAATATTTGCTCGGTGACAAGAACAACGTCCATTTTTGGCGGCCATTTTGAAACCCGTGCTTCATATGGCAAATGTTTCTTATAGGCATTGTTGGATAGGCGGTGTTGTATCTATCCAGAGAAATATCATCCGCCCCTTGTTCCCATTTGAAATGTTGCGGTTGAAACCTCGAGCCTTATGATGGGAGCTCTGGGGGACTTGCTTCTTACAAAGTTTTCTTGGCCCTCGACATGAGTACATTTCTGTGCAATTGGATATGTAACATCTCTTTTCGCTTCGCAGCAATTTGAGATCACAATGTCCGATGCCATGTTAAGACACAACATATATTTGTGGCGGCCATTTTGAAAAACATGCTTCATATAGCAAATGTTTCCTATAGATGTCGTTTCACATTCCATGATCTATTGAGAGAGGTACCACTCGGTCCCTGTTGCCATTTGAAAATTTGAAGTTGGCTCCTGGGGCCCTATGATGGGAATCCTCGGGACACTTGCTTCTCACAGACTTTTATCATCCCCTCACATTGGTACATTCCTGCACAACTGGATCCGTCACATTTTTGTTCGTTTCGAAAATCTTTCAGGTCACAAAGTTTGGTGGGACACCCTGTATATTCCCACATACGACCCAACCATGACAATGTTCACTACTTCTATTATCGGTTGTTGGCTCAACCCAACCATTTCATGTTCCCCAACTTGACATTGCCTCAATCACTCTAGCATTGATGTATTCCGAGTGATGCCTGTTGCCGGAATTTTCTTTTTGTGAAGCGAGTGGCCTAACTATATTAGAATTGTCTGGATGTTCATGGCCAGTGTTGCCAACTTTGGAACTCGTTATTTTCGACTCTAGGTACGTCGGTTTCCTGCATAGTTGGTGCTTCTTGTTTTGTTCATTCTAATATGCACAGCTCGTGATCAAATGTGGCGCATTATGGTCAACTTCGTCTTTTCCGTATTTTTCGTACTTCTGTTTTTTTTTTATTTTCTTTTGTTCCACTGATTGTACCACTGATTATATACGCCATATCTTATGTTTTACATGACAGGTTCACACTGAATATTGAACTCACTTTATATAGTTCTCTTTGCAAAACATGTACTTTTCATTGCAGTTGGCAACACTGTTAACCCCACTGGTGGCCTTCATTTGTTCCCTATTGTGGCAAGTCTCTTTCAATACATCACTTGTCAGCATTGTATTTTGCCGTGCCCCCTTTTTTGCGGAATTTGCACTCTCCCCCTTGTCCAATCTTGCTGTTTCCCGAACTTCCACCCCTTATATTTCCTGAACCTATTGCTATGGGCAGCTAATTTTTTGGGAATGCTCATCTCTGTTACAGCTCTTTCAATTGGCATAGGCCACATCTTTCACTGCAACTATCATTTTCGGAAGGTTCCCTTGTGAGTTCGGTGTAGCTAACTGATGCATGAACCATTATATTACCATAGATTAAGAAATAGGATAGTTCCTTAATCTATGATATTACCTCAAACCTGAGTTCGGTGTAGCTGATTGATGCATGAACCATTATATTACCATAGATTAAGAAATAAAATAGTTCATTAATCTATGATATTACCTCAAACCTAAGTTCAGTGTAGTTGACTGATGCATGAACCATTATATTACCATAGATTAAGAAATAAAATAGTTCATTAATCTATGATATTACCTCAAACAGGACAGAACCTTCCTACCATACTATCTCACTTCCGACTCCGAGAGAGCTCAAGTACAGAACCACACAAAAGGTTTACTTCACCTTCTTTTAATTTAGAATTGGATATAGAACTAAAATATCTTTATTAAAAAAAAAAAAAAAAAAAAAAAAAAAAAGTTTCGTCAAGACACATCCTTAGCTTGGTAAGAGCACATTGGAAAACAAAAATTAGGTTAGTTCCCCCACTCCTTTTTTTCTCTACGCAACGAAATATTACGGTAGTTGTTTTGTTGTTATCGCCAAGTGTACAACAGAACATTTATGGAACTCCTTTTCTAATTTAATTGACTCTTCACACGCACAATGCATAACCTCTGCCATTCTCTCACAATGTTATGTAAAACACTTAATACATACTCATGTTTCTTATTGGTTTATAATACTCTATGCAGACAAAAAATAAGTACTGAAGCCTTTTCCGATTTTAGCTAAACAGTTTAAACGTTTTTTTTTTTTTTTAACCTACAGATTCCTGACTGTAGATGTGAACAAAATTAATGTATTTTTAATCTGACATTTTCTCAGCTCAACAAAATCGATCAGCATGATTCATATAGTAACTGTACTCATAACGTTACCGATTGGTGGGCTTTGAAAATAATTAAAAAATAAAGAATTAATGGGAAGAGAGTGGAATAGGAATAAGGGTAAGAATGGAAATAGGAGGAGGAAATGGAATGATCATAGAAGTGCTAAATTGAATGAGAATACGAGTAGTAATAGAAATAGGAGCAGAAGTTGGAATAGAAATGGGAATAGGACTAGGAATATGAATGGGAATAGGACTAGGAATAGGAGTGGTACCAGGAAATGGGAATAGGAATATAAGTAGGAATAGGAATGGGAATAGCAACAGGAATGGGTGTAGGAATGGGAATGGGAATAGGAATTGGAATGGGAGTAGAAATAGGAATAAGAGTAGGGATAGAAATGGGAATAGAAGTACGAATTAGAATTAGAATAGGATTAGGAATCGAAATAGGAGTGGAAATAGGAGTAGGAATAGAAATAGAAATAGGAATAGCAGTAGGAATGGAAACAGGAGTAGGAATATGAATGGGAACAGGAATAGAAGTAGGAATAGGAACAGAAATGGAAATAGGATTAGAAATTGGAATCAGAATAGGAGTAATTAAATTTTATTTTATTGCCTGAGAAGTGACAAGAACAGGACCGTGGTTTCAGATTTTGTTTGGGGATATAAGCAGGCTTTATTCAAGAAAATTATATCCAGGGAAGGTAAAATGTAGAGCTGCGCACGAAACGAGACGAGACGTGACAGAGCTCTTACACATAAACAGATACAATTTCAAGACAAGATATCATTTTCATGACACATTTCCCAGACGAGACAGTCTCAAGTCTTGTCCCTTTCGCATCCCTAGCAAAATCAAAATGTGAGTAGGCTGCACCGGGACACAATTTCTTAAAAGACGTGCTTTGCACAGGAGTGACTAATATTCGCAAAATATTTCAGCGCTCGGGATGTGTGGTTAGCTGACTCAGGGAGAACAAAGCTTGGAAGAAATACTGGTGATAAAATTCTTCATCAACGCAAGTAGATTTCGACGTTTTTCATTAGTAGATTACAATTCCAGGGTCGTCCCGTGGGTGGAGCACGTAAGGTGGTCACCTCAGGATCCGTGTCAAGGAGTCTTCACTATAAGAGGAAAGAGTTACGAGAAGTAATAAGCTTACAATTTCTAATTTATTCTTGGGATTCGAAATTTTTAGAACTTATAAATTCATGATTTTGTAAGACATGTTTACGACTATTAATGCAATTAAAGTAGATATTAAATTTATGCGAAAATGTGTATAATAATATTATTCTTGGACTTCTCTTTTCTGTATTTTTTTTCGTACAGCACAATATATAACAATATTTAGAAAGTACTAATCTGTAGTAAGAGGTCAAAAATATTAATAAAAGCGAGATTTAATATAAAAAGTGCTTTTTAATGGTATGGGTAAAGGAAGAATTCCGGCCTATCTTTTTAAAATCCAGCCTACCTTTCCGACACATTCGGCAGGACGAGACGAGACGAGAAAAAAACCCTTCGAAAATCGAGGGGAGACGAGACTTGTACAAAATTTATGAGGCGGTAAAACTCATTTCCGTCTCGTACGCAACTAAACGGCGTGACACATCTTGGCATTTGAAGGCGGCGCTCCAAGTTCCCTTTAAATGCTGCTAGCAAATGAGAGGCCAGCGGTATTGCCACGTTTTTTTTTTTTTTTTTTTTTTTTTTTTTTTTTTTTTTGCACATATCCACGTCTATCCCCTGTCACCTGATCGCGCTGTAGTTTCTCTGCTTACTCATAGCCACACCCCTTTCCCACTTGGCAACGTCCGCCAGAGCTTGCGTTTTATTCGTTTAGCTGAAATGCCAAGATATTTGTCACAGGTCTTAGCTTGTAACGACGTGACTTCCCTCAAGCTCCGCCATTTCACTGTGTCTTATCTAATTCTTGTTCTCTGATGTAAAGTACCTTGTTTCGGCTCCTCTCAACGGAATCAATGGCAATTTAGAGATCTTAATTACAAACAATCACCAATCAGAATTAATTTATCTTTTAAGTGTCTATTTCACAACAGAATAAATATATCCATTAATGAAACAATCAAATAATTAATATTTAAGGGATATCCATCTGTTTCTTTCACAAATTCAATGGAAAGGAACGACAAAAAACAATCATTTGTCGAATGTAAAGTCATTTCATCAACGGAAGACGAATGAGAAATCGTAAAGAGGAATTTGCATTTTTATCCAAGAGTACAATACAAAGATGAATAATTTTCTAACTTTTTTAAAAATATATTACAAGGTCACTACTGTACTTTTAACTTTTCTTATTTATTTTTCTTCTTCTTTGTAAGAAAGAAAAAAGAGAAAGTGAAAAATAGCCGCATGTAATTATTCGACAACGAAATTACTATAATGAAAGTATTGCGAAAAAAATACATTTTCAGTTTTCTATTCAGTCAGAAATTAACAAGTATTTGTAAGACCTTGAAGAAGAATTTGTTTCCTACGTACGTAGGTTTTCTGAGATTTTCTCATGTGAACTGAAGAGCCAAGTTGCACATTATTAAACACATGAAACGTAAAACATTGGTACGGAAGCTTTAATTTAATATTACATGCTTACGCTCTAAGTTGAAACAAATGCATGGTTAAAGGAAACAAATGATAATGAAGAAAATGGGCGGAAATGGAACAATTCTGGAAAACCCACAAGTATGATATAATCCACTACTACATAGTTTCTTAACCATTTTTTTTTTTTTGTGTGTGTGTGTGTGTGTGTCTCGGACTCACCTCGATGAGTACTAAACGTCAAGGGACACAGAAATAATAATAATAATAATAATAATAATAATAATAATAATAATAATAATAATAATAATAATAATAATAAACAATTATATTTTACTTCAGAAACTAAACAATTTAACATTTTTATAATTAGAGAATGAACGTGGTTGATTTTCTTCCTAAGCCGGGAATGTTGTGTTCAATGGCGATTAACTTTAATCGAAATTCTCAAAACGTATCAAGCCTCTTCCTGCATTTGGTTTTTCTTTGAATCCAATAATATAGCCTTCTTTCTAACTAATTAACTCTATGTCCTATGGTACCCGAAGGTTCAATGCTGCGTTCACAAAAGCTCTCCACTGACCTCTATCCTTAGCCAATTGGATCCATTTTCTACTTTGTATTCCTATTTCTACGAGATCCATCTTAACATTGTCCTCCCATCTGCGCCTAGGTCTTCCAAATGGTCGTTTTCCGATTGGTCTTCCAGGTAAAATTTTGAAAGCGTTCCTACTTTCTTCCATCCTGGCTACATGACCTGCCCACCTCAGCCTCCTAGATTTAATTTGATGACCCTAACAATGTTTGGTAAACCGTATAAATTATGTACTTTCTCGTTATGAAGTTTCCGTCATTTCCCATTCCCGTTCCTCTTGGAATATTCGTCTCAGGATCTTGTTCTCAAATACTTTCAGTCTACGTTCTTCCCTCAGAGTGCCATGGTGACAGGAATCCATAGCCTTCTTTCACCCAATCATATGGTGAAGAGTGACATGAGCTCTTTTCGAAGTTTCAGGATATTCGTATCTATGTTACACGCTTAAAATCGTTAAGTTCCATGTTGCAGTTCAGTGAGATCCGAGAATTTCCGCAATCCACCAGGCATTCCCTCAGCTCTCACTAGTAGATCACAGCCCACAGATTGAGAATCGCTATACTACTATTTTATCGTCTGGTTCACGATCGAGTTTGCTATACTTGTCAACTGACGAGCACTCTACCAATGAACAATTGCTATTTTCGCACATTTTCTGTGTGTTTACACAATAATTTGTGATCTTACATTTTCTCTTAATAAATCTCATCAAATTCTTTTTAATACTCACATACAATATAGATTTAATGTACTTCTGTGTATACTTTCAAGTTTTATTTTGTATAGTAACTACAATTAAAGAATGAATAGTTAATATATATTACTGTAATCTATAATAGCGAACTTAATACTATAATCTTCGATTCTCCATATTCTACGAATAAGGTTACGATTATATGTCAATTGATTCAATTTGAAATTAGATCTATATTAGATCTTTAAATACAATTGGAAATAATAACCTAGTGTATACGAAATACATATAGAGTAAAACTGTTAAGTTTATTAATTTTGTAATTTGTTCACTTGGTGAAAAAGTGTGAAATATACCTTTTTCTTTTACGCTGTGAGTTGACATTTCTACAGGGATTGGAATGAAGGTTTGAATTCTTAACTATGTAATAATACCAAATTTTTTTCTGCTTTTTTCTAATTATTTTTTGACAACTATTTTATTACCAATATATTTGTTACCTTTTGAAAATAAAGTTGAAGAGAACATTTGAACTTTTAATATATATAATCAAACGTTGTTTCTTTCCATTTTCTTTAAGGCGAATGAAGTTAAACTATGCAATTGTGAAACTGGACATTTCTCTTCGAAACTTTAAAAATAGCCATCTTGAATGGCTTTCTTCTAATCTTAGAGAAGAGTATCCATTTTTTAAAGTTTCAGCCAGGGTTACAAGAGTTGTTTCACAAGGCAGTGGAAAAAACTGAACGATATTCTCGACCCAGACTCTAATATGCCTCTTGCCTCCAACTGGCTGAGCTATATATAACCCACTATATGGACACTCGAGGCAAATGTTATGTTACTAAATCGTCGCAAAAAAGTATATGTTAGAACGAAGTGTTATGTGCTTACTTTTACATGATTTCAGTTTCGAAAAATTTGAACAGGAAATAATTTAAAATATATATGAGTTCTGTCCAGATAGAAAATGACGTTTTGAAATAATAATAATAATAATAATAATAATAATAATAATAATAATAATAATAATAATAATAATAATAATAATAATAATAATAATAATAATAATAAACCAACAGAATGAACAAACCAAATTGTATTGTATAAATTTGAAAGGTACACTCTTAAGCTATTTTCCCACATAATCGCCATGCAAATTAAGGCACTTATCATACCGTGGCACAAGTTTTTCAATACTGTCGCGGCAGATTCTGCCGCCTGCGAATTCAACCACTAGCTTACACCAGTATGCAGTTCGGTGTCAGTATCAAAAAATTGTGTAGCGAGCCATGTCTTCATCGCTGGGCAGAGGTGGTAGTCGTTCGACGCCAAATCCGGACTGTATGGTGGGTGGTCGAACATCTCCCATCCAAAACCATCCAAGAGCTCTCGGGTACGTTTGGCCGTGTGTGGACATGCGTTGTCGCGAAAAACAACAACACCTTCGCACTAAGTTTTCCCCGGCGATGGATTTCAATTGGCTTGTGGTTTTTTGCCAACAAAAACCTAATCACAGAATGCACCTCACAAGAGGCAGGATTTTCTATTATAACGCACATTGTAACACGTTACAGAAAGCACAGTAAGAGCATCATAGTTCTCAGGCTACCACAGATGGATGCATACTGAGTGTGGCAACGTTCTGATACCAACATAGCGACTGCCCACTGCCGCGATAGGCCAAAACATGTGGTGCTTTCTGGAAAGCCCTCGTAAAATTAAAAGAGAAAGAAACAAAATCCGTTCATTTTGAGCTTTTCTTTACTTTCACGTAAAGTGGGGAAAGTCACTACTAACATGTCTTAAGAATACTTCATTTTTTCTTTTCTGAAATATTACAAACGTAAAAGAATAATGTTAAAATTTCCCTGCGTAAACACTTTGTAAGCACAACTAACCCTAATACAAGTAGTTTGTGCATCAATGCTGTGAGGACTACAGTACGTGTATCCCGCCATTAGAAGACAATAATAGATACAATCTGCTCTAAACAGTGCTTTTTTTTTTTTTTTTTTTTTTGCATAGTACTAAAATAGCTAAACAGCTTATTTCAAAAGAATAAAACTTGTCAATTATAATTGGCAACGAACGACACATTCTGACTGACCAACGAAAACATTTATGACCACCCGCTACTTTTTGAACGAAGCTCTTGGACTGATGTAAGAGGCAATAGGCACCACTCGTCAGACAGTGACAAGGATTTCACTTGATGAGTCACTTGATGATGCTTGGGTATAGAATGGAAAAAGCCCTCCATATATTAGAGTTTGATAGAGGCCAAATTGTGGTGACTAGACATCTGGGAACATCATCTCCAGAACAACGCGTCTCGTCGGGTGTTCGCGAGTTGCCGTGGTTAGTGTCTTTCAAAGGCGTGAAAAGAACGTCAGGACCAACGGCAAGACAAGGGGTGGCCATACCTCATTCAAGATGTCAGATGTCGTAGACTGTCCAAGTTTATACAAGATAAGGAACAAACTGGCATAATTAACAGCTTCCACACTAAATCGTATTGCTACTATTGTGCGAACCAAAAGTAGACATACCAGATGGGAGCAACTGGATTGCGCACACTGTAGATCCCGAATTGCGCACAAATCTCTGTTGGCTTTTCTGAACACAGATTTTTGTCCAACGTTGCCACAATCGTAGATTTAAAATCTGTGCGCAAACAAGGTTTTCCTTCAGACTAGGATAGAAACAGAAATTAGAAATAAAATTCATATTATATTGAGGATTAACCAAATATAATTTGATCAGTAGATATAAGTGGTCATGATACCTCCAAATTTACAATCCAAATGTTAAAATGTTCTTGTCTCATACTCTGAACATGTATCACCTTTAACCCTTTGGAGTTCTAGTACCTATTTTTAGGTACTAAAGTAGCGTCTTCATTATTCGATTAAAAAAGAACCAATAGAGTTTATTACGTCATTTTTTCTTGAAGTCGAGAGGCCTTGTAGATAGTGATGTGAGGCGGAAAATTTTCCGCGGAAATTTTTCCACTTCGGAAAATTTTCCGCTATATTTTTCCGGAAAATTTTCCGTTCTAAAAAAATATCAGTAATCAAGAAACTATTCCTCAGCAATCATGAAATTGATTGCATTCATGTATAGAAATGTTAAAAACTGAAAGATCGTTTAAAGAATCTGAAAATTTTCATAGCTCAGACAATTTTCAGTACTATGTAGAAACAAGTTAAACAATTTTTCATGAATCGAAATATTTTCTGAATTATATGGAAAAATTGAAGAATTTTTTATGAGTCGGAAAGTTTTCATCATTTCGAAGCAAGAAGTAAAACAACGGTTTTCTGAATCGGAAAGTTTTATTGCTCTGTAGAAACAAGTGAGAGGAATTTTCATAGATCGGAAAATTTTCATCACGATGTAGAAACAAGTGGAAAACACTTTTCATAGGCCTGACAATTTTGGATATTATGTATAGTGATGTTAGGTGCAAAATTTTCCACTATATTTAACTGCACATAGAGCTACAAAATTGAATTTCAGTAGAGGAAAGTTAGTCAGCAACAAATTATAATTTTCCAATTAGATTTCGGGAACCAGAAAATTTTGTATTTCAAGTTGGGAAATAAAATTTTACACACTATTTCTCTCTATATATAGAAGAAAATTTTTCACCTCACATCACGGTTAAACAACGATGTAGGAATAAGTGGACTATTCTTTTACGAATCGGAAAATTTTCAGTTTCAAAATTTTCCGGAAAATTTTAATCACTGTACAGGACAGACAATTTTTCGATTCATGGAAAATTGTTCCACTTGTTCCTACATAGTACTGAAAATTATCTAAACCATGAAAATTTTCAGATTCTTTAAACGATCTTTCACTTTTTTAACATTTCTATATATGAATTCAATCAATTTTATGAATACTGACGAATTGTTACTTGGTCATTGATATTTGAGAACGGAAAAATATAGAAGAAATTTCTCCACCTCACATCACGGCTAAACAACGATGTAGGAATAAGTGGAGTATATTTTTACGAATCGGAAAATTTTCCGTTTCAAAATTTCCCGGAAAATTTTTATCACTGTAGAGGACACAATTTTTCGATTCATGAAAAATTGTTCCACTTCTTCCTACATAATACTGAAAATTGTCTAAGCCATGAAAGTTTTCAGATTCTTTAAACGATCTTTCACTTTTTAACATTTCTATATATGAATTCAATCAATTTTATGAATACTGACGAATTATTACTTAATCACTGATATTTGTTAAGAACGGAAAAATTTCCGAAAAAATATAGAAGAAAATTTTCCAACTCACATCTCAACTAAACAACGATGTAGGAATAAGTGGAATATATTTTTATGAATCGGAAAGTTTTCATCACTGTACAGGACAGACAACTTTTCGATTAATGAAAAATTGTTCCACTAGTTCCTACATCGTACTGAAAATTGTCTAAGCCATGAAAATTTTCAGATTCTTTAAACGATCTTTCACTTTTTAACATTTCTATATATGAATTCAATCACTTTTATGAATACTGACGAATTGTTACTTAATCACTGATATTTGTTAAGAACGGAAAATTTTCCGGAAAAATAGAGAAAAAAAAATTCCATCTTACATCTCAACTAGACAACGATGTAGGAATGTGGTAATGTTTTTTATGTATCGGAAAATTTTCCGGAAAATTTTCATTGTACAGGACAGACAATTTTTCGATTCATGGAAAATTGTTCCACTAGTTCTTACATCGTACTGAAAATTGTCAGCCATGAAAATTTTTAGATTCTTTCAACGATCTTTCACTTTTTAACGTTTCTATATATGAATTCAATCAATTTTATGAATACTGACGAATTGTTACTTAATCACTGATATTTGTTAAGAACGGAAAATTTTCCGAAAAAATATAGAAGAAAATTTTCCACCTCACATCTCGACTAAACAACGATGTAGGAATAAGTGGAGTATGTTTTTATGAATCGGAAAATTTTCCGGGAAAATTTTCATCACTGCTTGTAGAACACGTTACGTATGATTTCACGCCTTCCTGCGTCAAGACATAGAAGGTGATGACGTCATAACTTAAAACATATTTTTTGTAAGGCATATTTTCATTACTTTTTTGGCTGACTTACTTTTGCACCTAGAAGACTGAAATTTTGTACAAACATTCAGTCCACCGAGTAGTATTTATTAGATTATTTTTCAGATCTCTGCATTAGCACAAGGGGGGATCCACAGGGGCAAAAAGATGGCTCAGTGGTAGAGCGCTTACCTCTGATGCGTGGGGTCCCTGGTTCGATCCCCGGCCACGTAAGTTTGCGATAGACATCGTGTCCGTGGGATTTCTCAGGGTACTCCCGTTTCTTCCCACATTCTCATCCCATTTTCCCATCATCATTCACTTGCCTTAATCATCAGTCTCCCTTAGCTTAAAGGACATAATCGTGGGACGTTAAACTTAAGGATATCATTTCAAATAGTTCAATAATCAACAGCGCCCATCCACCCACACATACACAAATAATATTTTACTAAACAACATTTGCTAGTGCAAGAAATGTTTTTATTTACCTTGTGGTGCAATAGTTTCGAACTATTTAAATCAGTGGTTCCAAACTTTGTTAAATCTGGCGCCCCTTTCATGAATCTTCCATACTTCACGCCTCCCCCTTCTTGCCGCTTGTTGGTCTGATCCAGGCGCGCACCCAGAAATTTTTGTTGGGAGGTATCCTAGCTTTGAGGTAGCTCCAATACGTCTATGTAGTAGTGAACCAGGGTCGTACTGGCTAGGAGGGAAACCGGAAAATTTCCCAGTGGGCTCTGGGTGGTGAATTTTTTAGTGGGCCCTCCTCCTCGTATCGTTAGTGGTATATGAACAAAAAGGCACACGTCACGCACTCCTCGCATACAGGACTAAGAGAACGAAGGCCACGTCGAGTACCAGCAGCAATACAGTCAGCTAATCCCAGATCAGCGTTGTCAGCCCTTGATGTTGCGAAAACAGCCTTCCATATTTTTCGTAATTCAACCTTTGAAAGGTTCCTGATTTCCCACTCTACATTATACTTTTGCTAATATTGAAGTATTAAGGTAAATTGAAATCTGAAATGATGCCATAACTTGAAATTAAATAATAATTTACATTTTACAGCACCGTTGTTTTCCGTATAGAAAATATACAGGATCAGATTAAGATCATTGGGAGTCCTGGAGCAGAAAATACAAGCGAGCCCCACTAAATCTTTTATGATGGGCCCTCTTTCAACATGTTCAAGATGGTTCATGAATTATACAGGAGTATAGGAGTGACTCATGTCGTATTTTTTTGGTGAAAATTTTTCCAGTAATTTATAAAATTTTTTGGGCCCCCTCGGTCGCTGTCAATCAGAGCCGTAGCTAGAGATTTCGGTATCTGGGATGAAGTAGAATTCGGCGCTTCCCTCCACTATACTCACCTCACCACGCCTTTAAAAAATACATATAAGAGAAGCAGCTTTTGTCGTTACGCTACTATATAAAGTTTTATGAAGCTGCTTGGACAGACCATTGCAACAGTCAAATGTGATCATTAGTATTCTTTTACAAACAGGGTTGCCACAGTCTTAGCTCTGGAGTGGGTTGAAAAATAGTACCAAATTAAAACAAAAAGGGCTGAATTTATTATTTTATACTAGTGTAATACATGGCTCTATAACACGAAACTAAAAGAGGCAAAGTTATACAACGCCGCCCCCCTCTTTCAAGAGTTCAAATCAAGAAAGCGCTCTTTTTAATATTATATATATATATATATATATATATATATATATATATATATATATATATATATATATATATATATATATATATATATAAACATTCAAATAGGAGAACCCCGAACAACCGTGGAAGTATCTTTATATTCGTCAATATGGCGTCACTAGTAAACAACTTAGCCCGGTAAGCCGGCAAATACGTCAATGTATTTTTTCGTGCTATTATCGTTTAGATGTAGAATCTTTGCAACGGCACATAAATTATAGACTTCCTTGAAGACACGCTGGTTTTCTTGAGAATATTCAACATATATACATATATTTCAAGCTAAAATTTCCACCACTGTTTCTTCAAGAGGCTTGTATTACTTTTGTTAAACTTGACAAAACTACTTTTGGTTGTATACAAATCCACTTGAAGAACATTAATGGCAATTTACAACTATTTACAATGTTTTATATTATCGATAAGAAATGAAATTTCAATGCATTAGAAACTAGGCCCATGTGCTTTTAGAACGTTTGAAATTTGTGACAGCATTAATTACCAGTAATAATTGAAAACTATTGAAATGTTATTCTGTATGTAACAGGGGCGGATCCAGGGAGGCCGATCGGGGCGATTGCCCCCCCAGAAGATGAAACTTTCTTGTTTTATTTATATAAATAAAATCCATCCTAGAGTTTGGAGCCCTTAAAAGTAGCATTATGAAACCCACCGCCCCCCAGAAGTCGGGCCTGGATCCGCCCCTGGTATGTAACCATAGAAACAGCATTTTAATGTCGATTGTTTTGCGGTAAAAAAAAAGTGAAATGTAACGGAAATTCAAAAGAAGCTTTCTCTTCGAAATTTTCAATGTTGATCGATGGAGATGAAGAATATATTTATTGTTTCTCTTTAAAATCCAAATGTAGTTTGGCTACAACATATGTTTGAAATTATAGAAATCACTGAATTTCCTAATAAATGGAAGCTCTGAATTTAAAGCTACTTATTATTAATTGACATATTGAAAATACACTAACACACATGTACACATATATATTTTACATGTGTATATGTTTTGTATATGTGTAAATAAATAAAAATATCTCAAAACTATATACGTGTGCAGAAAAGAAAATATCCTGGCGATACAAATAGTTGATGGAGAAATAATTCCAATAAATTCCTTCAAATTGAAAGCATTTCATATCGTAAAAAAATAAAATAAAATAAAATAAAATAAAAATAAAAAAAATCACTGGTAGTGATCAGTCTTGAAAAAGACAAACCTCATTAGGTTAAGTTTTGACAACTTAAGCCCCAATTCTACCTCTGCTTTAGGTTCGAAATGTTATTATTTCCCTTGTTTACCTTCATTTTTAATATTCTCGCCCAAACAGCAACTTGCGCCCTTCTATATGACATCGTCACTAACAAATCATATATAATTACTTTATTTAAGCAATAAGTAAAAGCTTAACGTTTGGATTGCGAGCGAAAAATTATATATATATACTTTGCAATCCTACAACAATTCTGATTTAATAGGGCGCCAATACTTCTTCGGGGCGACGTGTAGTTTTTTTTTTTTTTTTCTGCTCGTTCGTCACCCTCTTGCTATCAGCGCTGGGGCCACGGCCTCGCTCGCCCACCCCTCTAGCTACAATTCTGCTGTCAATACAGTGCAATGTAGAAGTGTTGCATTTGTATAAATTATAAATTACTTCAGGGGCGCCTATGAAAGGTTTATGGCACAAGTGCGGCATTGTTATTTTAGACACTCCCGATTATTTGGGGAGTAACTTATTAAAAGCTTAGTAATGTAATCTGTTATGCTAGAATATTTGCTTAAAAACTACGCATCGGGATGATGCAGTTACTTGAATAAAAGATTTGAAATTGGTTTTTACATTTTATTATAAAAAGAATGAATATAAAATGAAGGAATGAATTTAATAAAAGATCCGGAGTTTTGAGGGAATAATTATAATTTTTAAAGGCCGGTCTACGCGTTAACCTGAAGGGTCTCGGTTTCTGACTGGTTGTCTCGTTAGCTGAAGGCTAACCAAATGAAACTGATAAATCAAAACATGCCAGTGCAAGGCTATGTGTGTGAATAGAATATTAGCTTCCTTTTTCCTCAAACAAACCTTTTTGAGAATAAATCAGAATATGGTTTTGTTTACTTACGTTTTAGCCGCTGGATTCTGTTTAATAAAACTGGCTTACTGTTGTTACTTTTGAATGATAAATTGATAACGCACTTTATCACTTGTTTGGAATGTGAAAGTCCTTACTTCAAAGCCCGCCGGAAAACTGTTCCTCTTCTTTCCTAGGCGTCGCCTCGCAGACTCGCAGGGTCTCGCTGCTCGGCTCGAGATTTCGTGGTCCTGGGTTCGAAGCTGGCTGACGGCTGCCCTCGTCTTCTCCCTCAATGGATTTGGACTTGTAAACTAAAAGTCCTCCCTGGAGGTCGTTTAATGCAGAGACGTCTTTCAAGACTCGGACGAAGACCGGTACAGCTTCGTGAACTTTAGGGGCTGCTGCTACATAACCAAGGTGTTGGCGTCGGGTCCTCTTGAGTGGCGCACACGCTGAGCGGCGGCGTATACACTCTAGCAAATAATGAATTTTGAACGCGTAAACTTTTTGAAGTTTTGCTTTTATACCAAATAAACATCCTTGTTTACCCATATAAATTTTAATTTTAAGTTGGTAAAAGTGTGTTTTTGTAACATCCGCTTGCTTGTTTGTAGAAATAAAATCGTTATTTTTCTTAAATAGCAGTTTATTTTAAAATTATAAAGCTCGTTTAAATGTTTACAGTTTTAACCAAAAAGTATTCCTTTTTTAATAATAAAAAAAATGTTTTAAAATAAACTTATAATTGAGCTCATTCTGGCTGCATGTTCGCTTCAGAAGTAATCGAGCTTGTGCAGATAGTTGTAGACCTACAGTTGCAAGAGAAGAATGGAGGATTGGGCATTACGTCAGATCAGTCAGTGTCAGGGGAGAAATTACAGCCTTAAAAAAAAAAAAAAAAAAAAAAAAAAAAAAAGTTTTAAATTTTTATTTTAACTTTACGGCATAATTGATCCGAGCGACACTCCCGGACTCCTTTTATTGTCGGGATGGGGGCGGTACGTTCATGTGAGTGGGCCTCCTAGAAACTACTTTCTCGGTGGGCCCCTGGGTTGCAGTACGGCCTTGTACTGAACGAGTATTATTCTGCACGCGAAAAGGATATAGTAACTGCAAAATAATTCCACCTACATTTTCAGGGAATTGGAACTAGATTGTTTTTGTAAGAGAAAGAGTACAGATGAAGTCTAAGATCAAATGTTCATAGTAGGCCCTACATCAATCATTTCCCTGATAAACAAGTAAGTTTTTATTGAGAAAGTGTACAAATGTATATTGAGTTAGGAAGTTTTTTGGGGGGAGGTCCGGACCCGGTGGACCCCCTGTGGGTGCACCCCTGCTCTGATCCCTTTTGCGATTTCAGATGCAGCCTTGATTTTTCAAATCTTAAGAAATAATAATAATAATAATAATAATAATAATAATAATAATAATAATAATAATAATAATGAATGTATATTTATTTTCATCAGAAGTTCTGCATACCTTCATACCATTGTAGAGCAATATTATTATTCACCAGCTTTGTTCTTAATGGAACTACAGTTCTCACTCAATAGTTATTTTCTATTTGTATGCTGTTTAATATGAGACTTTCGTTTTGTTAGAACATTCGTAATGTTGGTAACTACGAATGTTATTAACTTTTGTCAGTAGTTTATGCCCCTCCCTTACTCGCACTTCACACTCCCTACGTTCAGAGCTGTTGTTTTAACTTGAGGTACTGTTGTAGCAAGGCAGTAAACAAACTACTTGTTTAAAATGTAGTTTCAGTCACTGACTACTACTGCTATTGTAAGCATTCTGATTCGACCGCGTGTCTACGGTTGGGAACTCCTGACCTAGATTACGCGCATCACGCGAGAAGAGATATAATCTAATATACAGAAGCATAACCCTTTCTCTTTTCCTCATAAAGATAGTTATTTTGTATGCAATTATTCACACAACCAAAAGTACTCGGCCACGCTGAAGACGGATATCACGCAAAAAGAAGGCGCAACAAGTTCTGAATACAGACCACTATCGTTTAGCATTACAGGTACTGTATTATGTAATACAAGAAAGGAAAAGCAAAGGAATTATGATTGCACACTCCATACACTTTGCAAATTACTTTTTCCTGCATACTTTTGCTTCCATTTCACGTGATTTGTGGTTCTCAACCTGTGGATTATTATTGAAAATGAGGCTATGACATAACTTGATCTAAAAATGTACAAAAAATACAGGAGACCAGGTTGATGCTTCCATTTCACATGACGTATGGCACTCAACCTGTGGATCATAATTGAAAAAGAAGTTGTGACAACTTTTCTAGCGTTTGGTTATACCCAAATTTTCCTATTTCATCTTTCAATTTTCCCATTTCGAATAAGCCTTCATTCTTCATAGAACAGCGTGTTCATGCCGAGTTTAGCGATTAATTTTCATTACTTAGAGGCAAATCACGGTTGGCAGGAAAAACGTGCTTTCTGCGGCTGAGACAGCTACAACACATTTGCAGAAAAGAAAACACCTGATTCAAATGTTACTGAGCAAGCAGAACTGCTGTGTAACTGTGTGTGTGAGTGAGCAATTGGCGCGCTCTCCACTTGATCGTCCACTGCAAAAAGAAAAAAAAAAGTTTCTCTTTTTGAAAAACGTAAAGCGATATGAAGTTTGATTCAGCATGCAGTATCACCAGATTTCTATTTAAAACATTGTGCTTTTTTTTTTATCCCGCTGAAGAAGGAAAAGGGAAAGATGAAATAGGAAATTTTCGGTATAACTGTACCCTAACAAGACACAGAAAAAGTACACTGGTCGTTAGGAGTATAGTAAGAATGCTTGCCTTATAATCGAGAGACACCTAGTTTAATCTGACAAACCTTTAAAGTAATGTACAAATTCACTCATATCTTCCTTCCAAACACTTTTTTCACCCAAATTAAAATTATGTAAACACAACGGCAGTGATTCCACAACACAAATTCAGTAGCCCAACATAGTATAGATCAAATTAATTTTGATGCAGTTGTGAGTTTATTAAGTGAGTTTAAGTTATTAAGTGAAAATATTAAATGAGTTTCACTTCTCGAAACGAAATGTGTTATTGCAAAAATAATTGCAAAGAAAAAAAAAGAAGGAATGTATAGGATGTTCCCAATATGGAGTGATGACCTCTAAACAGGAAATACTTGAATGTGTCAAGTGTCTGGCATAAACGCAACCAACGCCCTTGAAAAGAAGAAAATAAAACGTCGATCGTGTGGATACTGATGGACGGCTTCTCTTGTTTTTTCTTCTTCTTTTTTGTCTATTTGCAAAATAATCATGACTTGAACATGTGATTCTCTCACGGTCGTAAAAACGTTGTTGTTGTTCTCTAACCACAATGGATAGGAGACAACCTCAGCCTTTCATAAAGAAAATAAAACATGCATTGACAAAAAGCAAACCACTACATCCTGGAACTACAACCAATAGCAAGATGGATTGCACAATGAACTACATTAAATATTATTAATAATAATAGTAGCAATAATAATCTGGCTATTTCCATGACCCGATAAAGATCCTCATTATTTATCAGTTTGCGTCGACGCAACACAAATTTTGCGTTTTAGTTTGCGATAGTCGATATTACATATACCGGTACTAATTTTGCAATATGTTGTCAGTAAGACATATTCTTCGTTTTGGGATTAGACTCCCAAACTATGCTATGCATAACTTTCGGAACCCTTATAGAACGGCTATGTCCGTCCGACTATGTCAACAAGTATCAGAACAAAAACAGTAAGAGAGTACACAAAAAAGCTGTTTTTGCAATCGATTTAGCATTCTAAGAATAGGTTCCTTCTCCTTCCTTATCTCTCAATTGAAACCGGAAGTGGTAGAGTCCATCCGTTTCCGCTTTCGACGTTTTTCTCAATAGAATACAAACGGCAACAAATAGCGACACGCTGGTTTTCGCAATCGACTCAGCGTCTCAAGCGAACATGTCATTATCAGCCGTAACACTCTATCAATCCCGGAAATGGTTGAAGTTTAATAGTACTTCCGGTTTCAATACTGATTTTAATCGAGCAAAAAAGGAGTAAAAAGATGTCAAGAAGCGTATTTTTGCAATCAATTCAGCATTCCACGAATATATTTTATTTCCTCCGTTAACTCTCTATTCAAACCGGAAGTGGTAGATATCAACCGTTTCCGGTTTCAACATTGATCGCCATAGTAGAAAAGAGCGGTAATTGATAATGAAAAGCAGTATTTCTCAAACGATTCAGCTTCTAAAGAGAACATACCATCTCTACCCGTACTACTTTACGCGAACCGGAAGTGGTTGGAATTTACTAGTAGGTCTACTTCCGATTTAAACATTGATTTTCATAGACAAAAAACGGTAGGAGATATCGAGAAGCCTGAGACAAAGAATTTGGAAGACTGAGACTATAATGGGCGGAATAATAATAGGATAATAATAATAGTAATAATAATTACAGCCCGGATTTATATCCAAAATGCATGTTTATAGTAACATGCAGAAACACACGGAAAGTTTTTTTCTTTCTTTCCTATGGACTTGTAATGATTCGTTTGAGACGCATATGATAGTGCATATAAGTGCATATTTTGAGAGAATTTCAATGTGCATGCATATTTCATAAATTTTGCAGGATACTGCATATTACGCAATTTTATTCCTGCATACTAGTATATTTCAGGGTATATCACAAGAAAAAAGGTTATATTTAAAGTGAACTGAATCACTTTGTAAACGCAGATCTAGAATAACATGTTGTATGGAATAGAATAGTGTTGTATTCTAAATTAAACGGCGTGACAAACATCTTGGCATTTGAAGGCGGCGCTCGAAGTTCCCTTTAAATGCTGCTAGCAAATGAGAGTCCAGCGGTATTGCCACGTTTATTTTGTACATATCCACGTCTATCCTCTGCCACCTGATCGCGCTGTAGTTAGTCTGTTTAGCCATAGCCACACCCCTTAGCACTTGGCTACATCGCGTCAGAGCTTGCGTTTTATTCGTTTAGCTGAAGTGCCAAGATGTTTGTCACAGGCTTTAGTTCACCGGACTTGTCTTGCACACTGTCTTCATCGTGTGGCAGAAACAATCAGATGCCTTATATCCGGAAGTAGATGTGCTTGTACCAAATGTAATGAAAGTACCAAATTCGTGAAAGCTCCATCGCGCGTACGTATCTTTCGCGAAGTTGCGAAAAACGTTCCGCTACCTCCGCTACTAGTTTTAACCGACGGGGCTCGTAGCTAGAAGCTGTGTCATATTATGCAAATAAATTACATCAAGTGAAGATAGTTGTAGACTCGCTAAATCCCAATGATGCAGCCGCCATTTAAGTGTCGCAAAAATGTTTCTCTACAAGTAAAAACACAATCGCTTCTCGAGAATACCTGAAATTATTAGACAGCTGGAATCCTGTAACAATGCTTTGCAGCATTCACTCTCCTTGATAGGTGAATTATCGCACACTTTGTCCAGTGAAACTCACGGTGTTGCGAAAACAGTGTCAGATAAACTTTGCCAAGTATTAAGCACAAATCCCAGGTACACAACAATCTTTGACATTGCAAATGTACTTATTGGTGAAAACATGGAATTGGAAGGGGATTTAACACAAGAAGACATTTGGTGTTTTTCACATGCACCAGTGACGTCTACTGATGTAGAAAGGAACTTTTCGATCTACAAAACGTTTCTCACTGATAAACGCAGAGGGTTTACAGAAGAAAACCTAAGACAATATAATTTAAGCAAGATAGGTGATTGAGATGAGATATTTTTACAAGAAATTTAAATTTTTATTCTCTTAGTGTATATTTCAGTGCATAAGTTAAAATTATTAATGCATATTTTAGTAATTTTTTTCGTACATATTTGCATGCATATCTCGGGATTTGATTGTGCATGGAAATCCGGGCTATAATAATAATAATAATAATAATAATAATAATAATAATAATAATAATAATAATAATAATAATAATAATAATAATACATAAAATGCTACTTCCCGCAATGCAATTAAGATTGTAATAAACACATTTAATCCTTGTTTCTTCCAGAATTATGGAACAAAATTTGCTTTATATAACTCATACCATTGAAAAATTAAATGTACCACAGAACAATAGCTAAAAATTGTTCCAATATAATTCATTCAGAAACGACATTTCGCTTCTGTCTGGAGTGTAGCTAACTAACTAGCCCTAAGTGCTATGACAGAAATGGTCAAACTACAGCCCGCGAGCCAGACGTGGTCCCTTGAATGATTTTATTGGACCTACGACATGATTTCTAATCTGACGTATGAAAAGAAAAACAATTCAGGAAAATGCATATTATGGATTGTTTTCTTTTTTTCTCTTTTAACTAATAGTCACATTTCAATCACTAATAGGGATTAGTATTAGAATAATTTTGTAAAATGTACCATTGTTGTTTCTCGTAAATTATATCGGCTCGCTTAAAATGTTTGTCCACCACTGGGCTATGGAATCGGAAGGTCCAATACCGCAATAAAAGAGCTACGATCTCTCCACTGACTTCTGATCTCAATCAACTGGATTCATTTTCTACTTTGTATTCCTATTTCTGCATCATCTATCTAATATAGTTCTCCCATCTGCTTCTAGGTCTTCTTAACGGTCTTTTCCGATTGGATTTCCAGTTAAAGTTTGTAAGGGTTCCTACTTTCTTCCGTTCTGACTACATGACCTGCCCACCTGAACCTCCTAGATTCAATCCGTCTTATGCAGAGTCGTTTTGACGTCATGATTAGCGTCATACTAAAAGCCTGACTACTGCAGGGAACATATGTTAGTCGAACTCTTTAGTATGATACTAATCACGCATCAAAACGACTCTGCATAAGGCCCAATGTCTTTAGTAATGTTAGATAAATTATATAAATTATGCAGTTCCTCGTTATGAAATTCCCGCCATTTCCCATTCCCGTCCCTTTTGGATGAGAACATTTGCCGTCAGTGGCGGATCTTGCCTAGGGACAGCCAGTTTTTGTGACAAAAATAATCTAAACTATTATTTATGTATTTCTGAAAGTTTATAGTAAACTCATATATACCTATCACAGTCTGTGTTCTGGCTGGCCCTCCCAATTTTTACCTTCTAGATTTACCACTATTTGCCTCAGGATTTTACTTTCAAACACTTTCAGTTTGCGTTCTTTCCTTAAAGTAAGCGACCAAAATTGCAAACATTTGAAAATAATTAAATTTTATCATTACTTGTGTTTGTTGTGTCAAAAGAATTGAAATTTACTTACCTTATTTATACATATTTCTGGACATTATCAGAATCTATGATCTTAGGCCCGTCACGTATGAGAGATGACGTTCTTGAGCGAGGATACGATCCGGGAAAAGATGGAAAAAGAAATCAGGAATCAGCCTAGGATCTATATATCAGGTACCATCCCGGCATTTGCCTGGTGTGAGTGAGGAAAACCTAGGAAAAGCCTCACTCATGATGACTAGCTTACTAGTCATCACAGCTGTGAAACTTTATCGACCAGAATTGAACCCAGGACTGCTCGCACCAAAGACGAGAGTATTAGCGACTACGAATGCGGAGCCACCGTACAATATGCAGATTAATATCTAGGTAGGTCTATTGCGAAGTCCAAGGGACAAGATTAAAATGATTCATGGGCCATTGTTAGAGAGAGAGAGAGTATTGTTTTAGATAACTGAAAATCGGAAGGAAAAAAAAATATATTACTACTGCAAATTACGGCCATTGACCTCAGACTTTTTTCCTGCCTCTGCATGATCAACAGACAAAAGAAAAATGATTTCGGAGCACATGCTTATTTTGTTGTCGCGAGTGATAAAACCATGTCTACGAGGCTAAGGAAGACAAGTACCAATTATCTTGTAAAACTCCGGACTTGGGCTTGGTCAATAACATTTCTCTTAAGGCGTGCAAATAGAAGTGTCAGATAAGTTTGTTACATCTGTTTGGGGTTCGCGCATGATTATTAACGAATACAATACATGTTTAAATTTTGACATTGTAGTTGTTGTACAGAGATTGTTATCTTACATTGAATATTTTAAATGAGTGGTTAAATTTGATCTTAAATTCAGTGGCGGTGCTAATAATTTAATTTTAGAGCAGCAATAAAGAGGCAGGCTAAAATACTATTGTATATATTAGGAGCTAAGGCACGTTACAGACTAAATGACAATAACTTCATTTTCAGTGCTGCGAATTCAATTTCTTGTAAGTCGATCGAATAATAATAATAATAATAACAATAATAATAATAATAATAATAATAATAATAATAATAATAATAATAATAATAATAATAATAAAAATAATAATTCTACAATGTTATTATAGTGTTGCCAAAATGTCTTGATCCGTGGCAAAAATGCACGAATCACGACACCCTCGACACACACACGCGTTGAGCCAATAAGGGTTCAGTTGTTGCTAAGCGAGAGAAAGGAAGTGGAATTCCTTCAGCCAATAGCAGCGCTTGAGGACGAAAGACTAGGTGTCAAGTCAATGTGGTATATCTATAGCATTTAACCCGAAAAATATGCAAAAATGAAACATTCAGCGCGTCCAGTGCACAGGGGAATCCAGTTCACTTTTTGTTATTTTAAACATAATCCATCTTAAGCTCCTGTCAGAGCTTAAAACATTCGCATCCAGATATTGTAAATAATTCGTATACTGAAAAGGAAACAGTACTAACTCTTCCATGAATTTAAGCTTAATGTGCGAACTTTTATGTTTAGGTAACTGGACTTGAATCCCTCGTGTTCTGAACGCTCCATATACCAATCGACCGATCAGATCAAGATGAACAAAATGAGGCGCTTTAGAATAAATTCTCATACTTAGTTTTTGAGAAAATCGAGATAATTCATGTACCACATAAGAAAAAGAAATGTATTGTTACCTTACAAATTATAAACTTATCTATTGTCTTCTACGAGGCGCATTCGGAAAGTATATTTCTTCAACAGGTAACTGAAAGTTAATAAAATGAAATAAAAACAGAATAATACTAAACGAAACAAAAGAAGAAATTAGATTTAAGAATTCAGTATTTAGTGGTGTATTACAAAGTGTTGTCTTATTATTGTGTACTATATATTGTCAGTTTTGGAATAGATATATGACTAACTCTTTACTCTATTAATAAATTCTGCATAGGTTAATGTGGACTCCATTACACTAGTTAAGAGCCTACTTTACTAAAAATAATATGAAATTTACCATTTTCTTTTGCTTGATTATTCATCAATGAAAGGATATAATGAAATGCAAGTTACCACAATCATAGATAATGCTATTCTACAACAGAAAATGTAAACCTGAAGAATGTTCAGTGTTGCAATCCATAGAAATTACAGTGTTGCCAGAAAAACAATTTCCCTAAAATCTAAGTTAAGACAGCGAGTAGAGGAATGAACTCAACTGCATTTGATTACGGATCATGTTGTTTTGGTTTCTTGTGAACTACTTTTTAATTAACATTATTATTTAGTTTTAATAACTGTGTGTTAAAACTATTTTGTTTATTACAAACTAAATACAACTATTACTTAGAAAGTAGTTCACAGGAAACCAAAACAATATGATACGTAACCAAGTGCAGTTGAGTTTCTTCCTCTACTCGCTGCATTAACTTAGATTTTAGGGAAATTGTTATTCTGGCAATACTGTAATTTCTATGGATGGCAACATTGAACATTATTCAGGTTCATATTTTCTGTTGTAGAATAGCATTTTCTATGATTGTGGTGACTTGCATTTCATTATCTCCTTTCACTGATGAATAAACAAGCAAAAGAAAAATGATAAATTTTGTATTATTTTTTATAAGGTAGGCTCTTAAGGGCTAGTGGACTCCATCTTGCCACATTTTAACGCCTGTTCTGAACAGACTTGATTAGCGCCACTTTATCACTAGACTAAAAAATGTCTAGTAGTGGATGAAATCTAGCTGAAGTTTAGCACTGTGTAATAAATATTAGTCGAGTGGCGCACCCAGGGAGGGTCCACCGGGTTCGGAAGCTCCCAAAACTTCCTAAGCAACATACATTTGTATACTTTGTCAATAAAACTATACTTGTTTAACAGGGAAATTATTGATGTAGCATGAAAATTTGACCTTATACTTCATTTGGCATAAAAACAATCTAGTTATATCATTTTTCTAAAAATATAAGTGTATTTTACATATTTTACAATTACTTATTGTCTTTTCGGGTGCAGAATAATACTTGTTTAATGCTACAAGACGTAGTGACCTGTAGTATTGACCCCCTTCCCCAAAGTTTGGACATCTCCAACAAAAATTTTTGGATGAGCGCCTGTATTAGTCCTCATATTTTACCTTCATTGTCGTGAAACGATCCTCAGATTTTCCATTAAGTTATACAACAATCCTTACTTCCTCAGGCATCCACCTTGTTATCCTCTCCCCTATAATCTGCATATCTGATCATGCTGTTGAAATGAAGGACACTGTGAAAATATAATGTTTTCTCTCTCACTAAATGACGCAAGCACGTAATAATGGACGAGAGTAAAGACTGAACATTACGTGAAAGTAGATGATTCAAGAGAAGCCAAAACATGAGACTCAAAAACCATTACATCTCTCAAGTCAACAACGGAGAAAGCGAGTAAGTCACACTGGCTTGATCATCACAGTTTCCTGATTTCCACCTTTCACTGAAGCCAATGTGAACAAACATTAATGACGTCACATAGAACGTGTTGTTCATAGAAGTCATGTAAATAATTGCCACTTAAGTTACGCAAGTACATAACTTCATTAACCGACGAACAATACATTCACACGACAACTATAAATTCAGTTATAGACCTATTTATTTTTTAAGATGTTAAATTGAATTCCTATCAGCACAGTCATGGAAGTAGTGTTAATACGAGAGAAGAAACACATTTTAAAATTTGAGACGAGACAAGAATCGTTGCAATTATCGTCTCGTTTTCGAGACTAAACAAGAAATTTCACGAGTTCTGTGAGCAACACTAGTTCACCAAAGTGTTAGATTTCAGACACTGTTTTAGTTCACATGCTTCACGGCAGGGCCGGCGCGAGGGGGGGTCGAGCCGTGCCACCGCCCAGGGCGGCAAGTTTGATGGGCGGCAAAATTTCAAAAAAGAAAATAATACAAGGGCGGCAAAATTTGAGAAAGGAAATATAAAGGGGCGGCATGTGAAAGTACTGCCCAGGGCGGCAAAACTTCTAGCGCCGGCCCTGCTTCACGATATAAAAACTGTAAATTGATAGAGTGATTCTACGAATATAATGAAGAGAATTTATCAACGTTTGAAGCTACGTGAGTCAGTAAGAATATAGTCCAATGATAAATATGGTTTGTATGTTACTATACAACACCCTTCGTGGACTTCTCGAGACGCTGAGGAAACATAATAACTTCTAGACAACTAGAGCATGAAGTTTGTTCATAAGTTTATAAAATGAAACGAAAAAATATTCGAGACGTGACTCGAGCGAGATGAGATTAGAAAATTTTATTTCTCGTTTCCTAGGCAATACTACATGAAAGAACTTGAACGAAAGGCAGAACACTCACATTTTAGTTGAATGGTCCGTGATTCGATCTCGGAGAATTTGAATTTGTAGAATACAACAAGACGTTCAAAACTCTTCCGTTGCCCTCCATTCTTTCGTTATTCTAATTCTTTCATAAAATTATTAATTTTAATTAACCACTAGCTGAGCTGAACCAGCGTTCTCTACACAGCGCATCATTCACATATACTATGAGCATGAATCTCCTTGTCATTCCTCACCATATCTGTACATGGTCTTTACACACACAAGTGAAGGATGTCTTAATAAAAATTGGCATGGTATCATAAAGGGGAGATTTTTTCGATTCTTTTTTCAATATCTCGCTCGTGTCATAAATGAGACAAGAGTTGCCATGTTCATCGTCTCGAATTAGTTCTCATCTCGAAAACTAGATAAGACGAAAAGTTTATCTCATCTCGTGGGTAACAATAAGTAAAATCATTAGATCGAAAAACACAAACCCTTTTCTGCCTTCCTTACATAGGAATAAGAATATGACAAATTCTATTCTCATCACTGTCTTGAAAAATAAGGGGAAAAAATATGTGCTATATTGCGATGAATCACTTGGATTTTGTTGGCGTTCTATTTGCCTTCTGGGTGTCTCTAATCCCGTAGGATGTACTGTAATTACGTTTAATGATTGCTAAGGAATGACTAGGCAAAATTTCAATGTCAATGTCAAGTGAAAGGCTTGTGGACATCACTTGTATTTAATGACACTTGATAATATCTTGTGTCATTTTTAATTCCATAATGCTCTTGGTAATCAAACACATACGACGGACATGGAAATATTTATTTATTTATTTAACTAACTTAAATATACAGCCTGTGAAAAATATACATTAAAAACAGTTAAGAATCATCAACTACAGGGTGGTCCAAGTGAAAGAGACCTGCACCACTCTAATGTGAAAAGAGGCTTAGTTTTCTAATGTCCTTGTTGTTAATGAGGTTCATATCTGTTTTGCCTTGTTTATACTGTGCTTAGACGGGTACACCTAAGGTTATTTCTTCTTTGTTCCAGTTGTGATGGTCCTCACAATAAGTTAGCTGAAGCGCTATTTGTGGTGGAGACTTACGTGAAACACAACTCTTACACAACTTGTAGAGAGCTCTTCACATTAATAATGCTCCGAAACATCAATACGATTACTGCAGAGTTCGCTCAGAAACAATTGGGTCCAATATATGCCAATTTCAGTACCAGAACAGAAAAGTCAGACAGGAGCGTTTGCATAGTCATGTCTAACAGTGTTTCTCCCAGACATGTTTTATTTGGGCACTGCTTTCCCCCGGAGCTCGGAGAGTGCCCCCCGGAAACCAAAATAATACGTATATAATATAATAATAAGTAGAAAAGTACTAGCAGTGCCCCCCGGAATACTAAGTGTGTTCTCCGGAACATTTTTTCTGAAAGAACGACTGTCCAACACTTGTTAAACTACCAACAGCTAGATAGGCCTATACACAGTATTAATGATCAGTCAGTCTGGGTCACTTTTATTGGTCCACCCTGTACAATAGGAAACGAAGTCAGCCAGGGTCTATATTTAAAAATGCAAGGTGGGCCAAGAGTAAATATCTCGGTTCTGCTTTATTACGTTTGTTATTGTATAGCTACGCTATTTATAAACATATTGTGTTTCTGTATCTAGATATGTTGTTCATTGCTGGGCTTACCGGCAAACTGGTTTATTCTCATTGCTGTGCTCATATTGTGCACATTCATTATTGTTGTCATAAGTTTGGATTATTTTTTACCCTGGAAAACTCCCACGAAGTGGAGGAAGCGTATTGTCGTTTAGTCAGTATTTGCAATTCGCATCACAAAATTGGTGTTTTCTGTGCTGCGATAAGTAGTGCTGTGGAAAGTTCTGGGACATTTCATAAGCTTGATTGAGATTAGCGAGCGCGAGCCCGAGTGAGCCTCAATTACAAAATGGCCATCTCTCTCTGGTTACACCTGTCCGAATATGTGAATGTACAGAACACAAAAACCAATGCACGATCATAAACCTGGCGTTTCGTGATCTGTCAGGAACACGAATAGCTGGTTCAAATTTCTGAAAATAAAATGTGAATACCGAAGTGTCTGCCGGGACTTAGCTGAACACTTTTACAACTAACTAACGCCAAGGCAAATCAGCAACTGCTTTTTTCAGTAAGAGTGAACAACGTGTCACACCTCACGTGAGTCGCTGGTACGGGTTCATGAAATGTTTTCTGAACACCAAATTACCACCACAAAGATTTATGGTCACCGCTGTCTCCTGATTTGTACAATGCAATATTTATTCATGACACCGTGAAAGAACTGTAGACAGGCCGCGACGTGTACAAAACAATCTTAACTAAACTACTCTATCGATGTTCTTGTACCCCTGTCATAATTGGTTTTATCAGGTCTGTGAGCTGTGGCTGTCCAGGCATCTTCTGCTTGGATAATGTGAGCTAAGGACGTCTTGGTCATCATCATGGCGTTCTAGATTGTATTTTTAGTATCTCTTAATTTAATCAGTTCACCAATTTCCTTGCGATATATCTCTTAATTTAAACAGTTCTCTAATTTCTTCACATCGCGTGATCAACATCGAAGATTATCTGTCCCCACAAAAAATAAATAAATAAATAAATAAATAAAAATAAAAATAAAAAATAATAAAAATAAATAAATCTTACTGTACCCAGAGCAGCGTACTACGTTACCCATGCAAATAATCTGGAACACAAAATAAATAAAACATTGCAGAGGTGATAAGTTATGGAGTGCTCTGTGACAATTTCTCTCTTCAAAAGTGGAAAAATGTATATTTAGAAACTGCTACTCTACACTGTCTACATTTTCTACTTTGTTTTTTTTTTTTTAAATATATTTTGGGAAAATATTCTAGATAATTAAAAAGAAAAATGGCTAGAAAACAATACGTCTATATAAATAACATAGAAACACAGTATTACAGTGAATCGGTAACTGGTAGACGAAGAGATTAGAGAATCCACACATCTTATGGAAAATATTCGATTGTAACAGATGCAAATAAAATGATTAGAGTAATGTTTTCTGATTCTCTATACACTAAACGACACATACATACCATGTATTGTAAAGTACCACGTGTTTGTGTTTATAAACATTACACGTGCTCCTGTTTGTAAACAACAACCACATGTATTTTACGATGGAATACTACACATCACATTGGATTACTACAAGAAGCAGATGACAGAGCACTAACACCAACTACAAGTCACATGACGACAAGGGAGCAACAGCGCCAACGCCACCCGGAGCGAATATATAATGAAGAGGATTCAACGGACAGTCACCAGTCTGCGATTGCTCTCCCCTCTTCTAGCTTGCCTGGAGCTCTAGAAGAAACCCAATTTTAAAGCTTCTAGTTTGCTGCGGAACTCTGGGCTTCCCTTCTAACCGGCTTAGCTTGCTCGGAGCTCTGTCGGGATCCCAACCTCAATTGCTTAACCTGCTTCGGGGCTCTATGACTCTTAATCTCCTCACAGCTTGCTTTGGAGCATTAGGGTTTCCTACACCACTCTACCTAGCTTGTCTCGAGGCCTGTAGAGATCCTGTCTTAAGGCTGCAAGGTCTTAGGCTTACTGTTTATACCAGCATTAGAGAAGTTATATTGTAGTATTTCTGTAAATACTATTCTATTATATTAGAAGGTTTTATAATAAAGCGGTAGTGAGAGTCGATTCCAGACTCTGATTTACTCAACCTAGCTCTACCTAACAATAGCTTGTAATTATTCCTGTTTTTATTGCTGTCATAGGTATAACGTTACACAGTAGTAATAAAATCGTGATGCCAGTAAATACGAAACGAAAAGCTACCTATCCATAGCCTCATTATCGTGCTTACCATTAAAAAAAAAAAAAAAAAAAAAAAAAGTCAAATAATTGTGATAAGATTAAAGAAAATGAGGTAAGACATTGACAACGTTTCATCCATAACTACAAGCCTACCCTATCTCTTCCCGTTTATACATTAGGATCAAGCTGATGCAAAAAAAAAAAACTAGTTTTATGGCGTAGTTAGAGTAACAATAGCAATGGTGATGATAGGTGGAGCAGCTATAACAACAAAAACTTGTAAATATTTCAGGCTTTCTTGTGACAGCGATTGATATTAGAATCTCCTTTGTAAGTACAAACTACTTTGCAAGCTGGACCCCGACCTTGCATCTGGATGTCCTTCGTCTCTCTTTATTACCTTCTCAACAATCAGAGCACGTGCACACTTTGTTTACATTGTGAACAGCTGCTTATGAGTATGTGTATATGTATGTGTGCGTGTGAAAGAAAGGTTACTGAGTCGAGCAATGAGTGCATAAGCTTTTCAGTATTGCGTTGCATTGTAAGTTATTACGAAGTAACCTATTGTCTTATGGCTTTGATTGTGGTACGTAACTTACTTTCCAATTCATAATAAGCAAACATGCATCTTTCAACATCTTCACTCAACTCTTAACGTACATCAATAAAACAATAGATACAATAAAGCCTACTCCACTATATGCGGATCCCTCGAGGTCCTTAAGGGTCTTCACTACAGCGAAATTTAAATACCGCTAATTTTAGAGTTTTTCTGCAATATCTTAAAAACAAAAAATACTCTTAAAGCAGAAACGTAGTGAACTAGACAATACGATTTTGTATGTGGTACCTTTACCACAATTCACCTATCTGCTTTTAGTATGCCGCTATTTACAGAATCCGAAAAACACACACACACACACACACACACACACACACAAACGCTAAATCTATCGACAGTTGCAAATCAAAAGCAGATAGATGAGTTGTGATAACGGTATCACATGCAAAATCATATTATGTAGTTCACTATGTTTCTACTTTTCGAATATTTTTATTTGTCTTGAAGATATTACAGAAAAACACTAAAATTAGCGGTAGTTAAATTTCGCTGTAGTGAAGACCCTTAAGCGTATTATTCGGGGGTCTGCCAGCCAAACTAAATTTTATTTAACGTCATTATATACAATATATATACAGGGTGGGCCATTTTAATTAATCCACGGAACTATCTGAAAAATGATAAAACATAGAAGAAATGTTTCAAGTACACGTTATATATTGATAAGGGGGAAACCCAATTCCGCCAAAAGTACCCCTCCCCGCCTCCCCTAAATGGGGGTAACGGGGGGTAACTTTGAAATGTCAAATGGGAACATGGGTCGAGTAATACCTCGTTCGAAAGGTCTTGGAAAACTAAGTAACGCTGTACCAAAAGATGTTCCATATTGTGCACCGGTTTCAAAATGGCCGTCATAATATGGTTCGGAAACTCCAGTATCGTAGTGTGAAAACCATGGAAGGTAAATGAATGGAAGAAAATTGAAATACGTAAATATCATAGGGCATATCGAACGGTGTGGTCCCTGCGATCCCAGTGGCCTCCCTAAAGGGGTCTTGGGGGCTAACTTCAAAATTTCAAATAGTAACATGAGTCGAGTGGTACCTCGTTCGATAAATCTTGCAAAATCTAACATATTGCAGGAGAAAACGATTGATGTGAAATGGCAGTGTTCTCAAAAGGCCGCCGAAACATAGTATCCGTGTCAGAGAAAAGGTTTAGTAACCGTAGTATGAAAGCGATTGGAGATAAATCAACAAAAGAAAAACTGGGGTAGCTAACTGACGTAAGGCACATCGAGAGGTGTTGTGGGGGTGACTCCAAGGGCCAACTGAAAGGTATCCGGGGCCAACTTGAAAATTTCAAATAGCAGCTTGAAGCGAGTAACATCACGTTACATAGACAAATTAATATCAAACAGCTTCTGTAAGAAAATTTTCGACATGAGACCGTTTTCAAAATGATCGCAAAGACACGGTGACTGTGTCTAAGAAAACGTCTAATGCCCATAGTATGAATACGGTTAGACATAAATGAAAATAACGAAAATTAAATAGGAAAACCACGGAGGCGTTCCAAGGCTCGAGAATAATACAACAGAGATAAAAATATTAGAGTAAAATTGCCATAATGTATAGAGAGAAATCCAAGTCCTGCAAAATAATCTCTCCCTGCGCTCTGTATGTGAGTGGGGTGGAAAGTAAAGTGAAAGTTCAAACGAGAACTCTACTTTAATTCGTAAATTAAGGCTAACCTTACAAATAGGTATGGTGTGGTTGAAACATTTGTTTGTAAGGATGACGCTGTAGTGACTAAAAAAAGAGAAACTTTTATGCAATGTGTGCTGGTTATTCAGAAAGCATTTCGGGGATATACGTACACACCGTTTCGTCCCTCAAGCTCACAATATGACATGAATGCTAATAGTTAATCAAAATGTAACTGTGGCCATCCGCGTTAACTTAGTGCACCAATTCTCTATGCATGAAGTCTGCCTTCCAAACAGCATTGGGTAGGTCAAGCGTACGCCCGAACCGTTGTCCGGTCGGACATTGAAATTTTGAAGTTAGCCCACAAGACCCCTTCAGGGAGGCCACTGGGATCACAGGGATTACATCATTCGATATGTCCTATGATATTTACGTATTTCAATTTTGTTCCATTCATTTACCTTCCATGGTTTTCACACTACGGGTACTGGAGTTTCCGAACCATATCATGGCGGCCATTTTGAAACTGGTGCACAATATGAAACATCTTTTGGTACAGCGTTACTTAGTTTTCCAAGACCTTTCGAACGAGGTATTACTCGACCCATGTTCCCATTTGACATTTCAAAGTTACCCCCGTTACCCCTATTTACCTGGGGCGGGGAGGGGCACTTTTGGCGGAATTGGTTTTCCCCCTTAGCAATATATAACGTGTACTTCAAAAATTTCTTCTATGTTTTATCATTTTTCAGATATTTCCGTGGATTAATTAAAATGACCCACCCTGTATATATATATATATATATATATATATATATATATATATATATATATATATATATATATATATATATATATATATATATATATATATAAGTATAATAATCATGCTGTTTAATTGTTTAATATACTTACGTTATAACTTTCTTCTCTAATATTAATGAAGCTGGTTTTGGTAACCTTTGTAATGTAAAACCAAACTAAGCTTTAGATTGTAATAATTTGTATACTCAAAAATAAATAAATAAAGAGTATATATATTTTTTTACCTTCTATTAAAGAAATGGTTAGCGGCACGTCAATATGTACATCATATTAAAATAAAAGAAATCACGAAATTTAAGAACATATTTGCTATTCTATAACTACCCATAGTTGCGGAATTTCGAACTATTGTATACAGTAAAAAATGCAATGTTGCAATCATATATATGTTATGCAAAGTGATTCAAACAGTTTTGTGTGATGGTCCCGGGTTTGACTTCCGGGTAACGGGAAATACCGTTCGTTTTGATTCGAAGCACCCCTGTTTGTTTGAAAGCGTTTTTATATGAAGAAACAAAAATCACCAGTGATTGTTTGGAGTTGAAACCATTTTATTATTTCAAAACCGAAATTCAATTTCGATATTTATAAAGATTAAAGGTATTTGATTTCAAAAACCAAAAATCGGTTTCAGTTTTCAAAGGCGAGAAAACTGTTTCGGTTTTCAAAAACCGAAGCCAAAAATCGATTCTCACATATTCGATTTTTCAGAGCAGAAAACCGAAAATGTCATGAGATATGAACAGCACTAGCTAGAACCTTTCTTCGGATAATACAAGACAATGCAATTCAGTAATACAATTGATCTGTATAAAACGGAGCAATTGATACTGAAAAATTTACCTTTGTTAAGTTCCGCATGTGAAGCAAAAATCAGTATGAAATAAGTAACCACATATACAACAATATGCAGGAAAAAGGTATCCTGTAGAACAGGATACTTTTAGAGTCACAAACTTTGATTTCCGTTTATGGCGGAAGAGAACTTCTCTGTTTTATATAGTGTTTCTGTTTCTTTCTCTTGTGAGAGCTGGGGGTAGGCTGTCACGAAAGAGATGAACGTGAGGCCAAAGGGTTGATAACCTTCCAGCGAACGAGAGCAAACGAACGGTACGACAGTCAGCGACACAAATAACCAAGCAGTACTTGTTCCTCCGAAGGAAGAGTCAACAAAAGACCATGAGAATCGAGAATGTTTACAAAATAACTTTGCCTATACCTGAAAATGTACGCAATTCCAAGTTTGCTTGTAACAATTATAACTAATTACACTTAAACAATCATTGGACTGCATTATCGCAGAACGTTAAACTAAAGACTTCAATTTATTTATACTATTCTATAGTGCGTCCAGTAAGAGAACGTCTCTGACAGCTCGCAGTGACATTGCCAGTACTCACGTGTCAAGGTTTCTTTTCGGTGCAACTGTAGTGGCAATTTAATTAATGGTATAAGACAGAGTGATCGTGGTTGGTAACACTGGTATCAAAGTAGGGGCTGCAATGTCCCACCGCATGTGGTAAGAAACGTCAGAGACCATCTCTTGTTGGCCGTGCTATAATATATGAGTATATCTTAAAATATAAACTACTATAATGCGAAAATAATAATTAGATGATTACATTTAAAATACAAAGTTTTTTTTTTTTTTTTTTTTTTTTTTTTTTTTTTATTGAAGTGACAAGATCGGCAATACACAATTTGCTTAAAATCTCTGTAGGCAGAGAAATCTTAACAAAGTATAGAGAGATCAAAACATATCTGTCCAACTGGGCCTGTGGTTTTATCTAGTTTTTTGACTCCCTCATCAGAGTCCGATACTTTGCAAATAATTCTTTGTACAGTTTTGTGGCTCAATAAGTTTTCTTAAAGCGATTTCATCGGTGAACCGACATTTGTGTGAAGTTTTCGAGAAAATTACTTGAAGGTGAGTGATTTACCTTATTGAATGAACACACAAATCAGTATTATACTCTTGCAAAGTTTGTCTCCAAAAAACCATTCCTAATAGTTGTCGGATTTCTTTTCTTGAAGATGTTAGAAATGTAGAAGTGAAAAGGAGAGAAAATGGGAATAGAGGCAGATTAAGGGAGGAAAAGGATAAATAATTTAAAAAAGAGGGGAAAGGGGATAAAGAATTGAAAAAGTTGCTGGAAAATTGTATCTATTTCCATCCGGAGGAACTTTTGGTTTAATGGGTACTTTATAAGAATTCTTACTTGTTCTAAAAGACAAAGAAAGTGAAATGAAATATTATAGTTTAATGTCCCACGATTATGCCCTTTTAGGCTAAAGGAGACAGCGATTAAGGCATATGAATAATGATGGAATAATTGGTGGAATGAGAAAGTGGAAGGAAACGGCAGTACCTCGAGAAAACTCACGGACAGTTGTCCACTACAAACATACTTGGCTGGGGAATCGAACTAGGAACCTCACGCATCAGAGGTAGCGCTCTACCAATGGACCACTGTGCCCCTGCCCTAAACGAAAAAAAGAAGAAAAAGATGTGCACCTAAAAACTGTAACCTTAGCCACAACAATTTTGAATTCAACACTGATTTTATTATTAAAGCTAAATCAACAGTTATTTCTGTTTATTGACAGGAAATAAAAAAAAAAAAAAAAAAAAATCAGTCATGATAAGTACGTCCTTGGCTTTTCACTTTTTTAATTTTTTTTTAATGCTAATATTTCCGTTTCCAAAGCTCTAGCAGGTTCTTTTTTCAGTATGAAAACAAGCAGTGAATAAAATGCGCGCGTGTTACTTAGTCAAGAATGGATTTAATAATAATAATAATAATAATAATAATAATAATAATAATAATAATAATAATAATAATAATAATAATAATAATAACAATAACAACAATAATAATAATAATAATAATAATAATAATAATAATAATTATTATTATTATTATTATTATTATTATTATTATTATTATTATTATTATTATTATTATTATTATTATTATATAAAAATTATCTAAAGTATATACTATACAGTAGTTCATTTATAAAAACAGTGATAAGGCAAATACAGCAGTTTGTCAAAATCAGAAATTAATACATTCTCAATCGGAGGATGTTCGCTTATTTACTGCATCTTTGAATCAATCTTAAACTTACAGCTTTACCTATAGCTTTGAATTAATTTATAACTTGACCTAAAGTTTTGAATTACTCTTAACGCATGGCTCGACCTACATCTTTCAACCAATCTTAAATTTGCAGCTTCAAATACATCTTTCAATCAATCTTAATTTATTGCTTGATCTAATCGTAGCTTACAGCTTGATCTCTCATAATAAACCACACAACACAATTATCGAAACATTTTGTTGTTGGTAGTAATCATCTTGAGTTCTTTTCCCCTCATTATAGTTTCTTAGCACCATATCTAAAATGGACCTACTCTATTATATCTACGAGGCCGCGGTGGTTCAGTGGTAGAGCGTTCACTTCTGATGCGTGGGGTCCTTGGTTCAATCCCAGATCGCGCCAAGTGAGCTTTGTGATGGACAAACACCGTGTGTGTGGATTTTCTCGGGGTTATCAAGTTTCCTCCCACTTTCACCATTTCTCATCATCACCGTCTCCTTTAGCCTAGCCGGCAAAACCGTGGATTTCATTTTTTATTATATCTATTAACATATACCATATCTTATCTTGTAATTCTCCTAACACTAAGAACTTTTTGAAGTAAGTGCTACACAATTTATTATTTTCAAAGTTTTGTACTACTATCTGGATCATGTAACATGCGTCTATTTTTTAATAAATAAAGTTTAGAACATTTCTCGTAGTATTAATAATAATAATCAGTGTTAATGAAAATCATTCCTATTTATATTCAGGTGATAAAATCTTCTTCGTGTTATATTTGTTAGAAGATAAAACGTTCAGAAGGCAATTTATCTTATGGTTCCTAATTCAGATATATGTACTCGAAAGTTTTTTCTTTTTTTAAAAAATCTGGAATTAAACTAAACATTCTTCAACATCAAAACTGGATTTATTGTTCCTTCGTGGGCATAGTAAGCAGACGTGTACTCGGCATGGGAGACTTGTGTTTGATTCTCAGAGGGAGTTCATACAGTATGGACCCCATTTCAAGTAAATCTACATTTTAAATAACTTCGGTGTGGATATAAGGGACATTGAAACTTAAAGCAACCAATGTCTTATTATGTAAGTATGTATAACTAGTTCAGTCAACAGTACTATTTCACGTTTATTTACTGTCAATTTGCGGAACGGGCTATCAATTCTATTAGCAGCGTTCAAGACAAGAGGCGTCATTTAGGGGGCCAGGAGGGGGCATTTGCCCCCCAAGAGTTTGAGGAATATATATACTTTAATCGATTGTCTACTAATATACGAGTACAAAACGATGAAGTCTTATGTTGGTGGTGCTCTTGTCCCCCTTAAGCGAAGTCTCAAATGACGCCCCTGTTCTAAACCACGGTTTCTCAGCCTGTGGTACGCGAGCCGCCACTGGGTGATACGTACAACTTATTTATTTATTTATTTATTTATTTATTTATTTATTTATTTATTTATTGCTAGACACAACAGGCTATATAACCCAATTACAGTGTCCGTTACATGTATTAAGCGACTATAACACATTCATACATTCATCTTATAATACATAGTTATAATGTAATTGCAATATCATTGATGTTCTTTCATTTACAATTATTTCTTATTACATTACAAAGGACTTCCTTGAATTGACTTAGGCTGTTACTATTAATATCCAAATCCATTGTGCATTTTGTTAACCTATTGTAGGTTGTACTCAATCTCCATACTGGTGACCTCTTGTTTGAATTTGTGTGTAATCTGTCGCAGTGAAAGAAATTGAAATTTTCAAGGCGAGTTACATTTGTAGGAGTGCGTATTTTAAATTCTTGCAGTAAATTGGTGCAGTCGATTTTATTATTAAATAACTTATATAGGAACAACATATCTTGCATTATTCGTCGCTGTTCTAGACTTAATGTATTAAAGTTTAAATTTAAAGATTGACTATTATATGTTTTCGGATATACTTGTGTCTCCCTATATGTCAAGTACCTTAGATATTTATTCTGAACTTTTTCTATATTATTTAAATTTGTTTTTGTGTAAGGGTTCCATATAGTGGCTGCGTATTCGAGTTTTGTACGTACGTAGTGTTCATATAGCTTTCGGATGGCGGTAATACTAGTAAATTCTTTACTGATCTTGATGATAAATCCAAGGTTTCTGTACGCCTGGTCAATCATGTGATTTATGTGATTATTAAATGTTAAATTTCTGTCATATACCACCCCTAAGTCCCTGACAGTATCCGAGGTTGGTAAAGTGATGTCATTCATCTTATACGAAAATTTCTGAGGGGTTTTGCGGTTTGTAAAGGACATTACATTGCATTTGTTAGTGTTCACGTTTATGATGTTCTCTTTGGACCATTCCATCAGTTCATTCAAGTCATTTTGAAGCATTTTACAGTCATTTAATGTTTCTATTGCCATGTATATTTTAACATCATCTGCAAATATCAGCGTGTGAGAGTTTTGTATACTTCGCGGTAGATCATTGATAAATAGTAGAAACAACAATGGCCCTAAATTTGACCCCTGTGGCACCCCTGATAGTTGTACATACTCCTGAGACTTACACCCTTTGTACACGACGAATTGTTTTCTGTTTTCCAAGTAAGATTTAAATAGATCAATGAGTTCGCTGCTGAAGCTAAATTGTTTAAGCTTGCTGAGCAATCTATTATGATTTACGCTGTCGAACGCTTTCGCGAAATCTATGTATATTACATCTACTTGTCCCCCCAAGTCTAGTGTTTTACTTATAAAGGTAGATATTAGACTAAGATTTGTGACTGTTGACCTGCCTGTAAGAAAGCCATGTTGTGATTCTGATATAGATGGTCGCACGTGTGCTATTATCCGCTGGTATAAGACTGTTTCATAAATTTTAGCAAAGGTGCTTAAGATTGAGATGGGCCTATAGTTTTTAATTTCTCTCTTATTATTATTCGATTTCGGGATAGGAGAAACTCTCGTTGTTTTCCACTCATTAGGAAATTTTCCGGATTTAATTGACAGATTAAATATGATTTTCAATGGTGTTAGGAAGTGATCTATACAACCCTTTACAATATAGCTTGGGATTCCATCGGGTCCTACTGCTATTTTGGATTTCATTTTTTTATTATATTAGCAATTTCCTGCATTTCTATCGATGATATACGCAGTATATTTAGACCGTTATCTACCCACACTAACTGTTCTGTTGTATTGTCTTTACTTTTACTGTATACAGACTGAAAGTAGTCCGCAAACTCCTTAGCGATTTCGTCGTCGTTGTTTATTTCTTTACTATTATTAGACATGAATTCGGCATTTAAATGCCGTGTCTTACTTTTTACAAAATTCCATAATTCGGATGGGTTTTGTTCTAAGGATGCCTCGGACATTAGTACAAAATTCTTATATGCATTCCGTACCTCATTTTTAATTTCCCTCCGTAATCTATTGAATTCTTGTTGATGGAAATTTTTACTCCCCTCCCTCTTTTTTAATTTCCTATGATGATATGATTTTGATTTAATTTTCTTAATTATATCCAGAGTAAACCACGTTGGATAATTTTGTGGGGATTTTGTTTTCTTTGGAATACAAAGGTCAAATATGCTATATATAGTGTCGTAAAAGCATTTAACAGCTTCGTCTACATCACTGTATCCTGCAAGATAGTCCCAGTTTACCCGCCCAAGTTCAGTGTAAAGTTTTCTGAAGTCTGCCTTTCTAAAATTATATCCCGTTACATTACGCTTAGATTTTGCTTGTTTTAGACGACTCAATTGTATTTCAACGTTCAGAGTAGGGTGATGTTCATCTTCTTTGACAAAGGGATAACTTACAGTGGTAAGTCAAGGGAAAAAGTTGAGAACCCCTGTTCTAGACGAATCTGAAGCATCCAATTCAGCACGTATTTCCTACCAGTGTTTCTTCTAGGCATAATTCCCGAGGGTTTTCCCCAGTGGTGGATCTAGACCGAAGCCGGGGGCCTAAGCCCCCACCCAGTTCTTTGAGTGACAAAAATAATTTAAGCTATTATTTATATATTTTTTAAAAGTTTATATAAACTCATGATATACGTATCATAGTTTCGGTTCTGACTCATCCTCCCCCCTCCAGTGTTTACCTTCTACATCAGCCACTGGTTCCCCCTCCTCTGAAGTTAGCTTACTGTCTCCCCGGAGATAAGGTAAATTGCGACTACATGTCATATGCATGTCTTTTAGCAAACAATGTTCCACTGCTGCTCTCTCACATTTTAATCCCCACCTAGGACAAAATTTTCTGGAAGAAAGTGTTTCTTATACATGGAATAAATTTAAAATAATAATAATTGAAATGAAAATACTATATATAAAAATAAATGAAAAGGAAGTACAGATTTTTTTCAAAGCGAAGCCGTAATTGTTAAAGATAAATCAATAAACAAACAAACGAAGTAGATTGTGAAATAAGGCCAATATAGCGAATACAGATAGGGTGTATGGCATTTAAAAAACAAAACGCAAACAATTACGGTCTACATGAGAGATCACGAACAGAGAGCAATCTGATAAGAAAAGCCAAGGCACAGCACGTTATGTTTTACAAAATTTAATTAGAAGAAACTGATAAAAAGTATTTATGGAAACTTGTTTCTCTCTTATATGTTTATGTTGTATATCAACAGCTTTCTGAAAGGGGAAAAATCCCAGTGAACCAGATTCTAGAGACCTGCAACCTCGGCTGTAAGATAATATAAGAAATACTTTTTCCGTCCTTGGATGCTGGCCAAATCTTCCGCAATCATTATATAAATAAAAGACAGTGTCTACTCCTCGCCTGAACAAGTTCATGAGACAACTTCACAACACGTTCAGGGCGGGTCTTTCAATGAAATTTGAATTAGGATCCACAGCAGAAACTGCAGCAGAGTGGTATATTTTTCAATTGTTTTGTGTTTTAGATAACTTTACAAGCTTTAACAAATCATTCTCTTGCTTGTCTTAGAAACAGATTAATGGATCTTCTACTAGAGCCTTACAATGGCTTGAAAGGCACATAACACTGTACAGATAACAGATAATTTGAATACGGGCCTAATTCTAGCCACGTAAGTTCTTTCGGCTTTCTAAAGTACTCAGGAGTTCCCTCGTGGCTAAGTGCTTCGTGTGCCGCCTTTGGCGTGGAAGATCCGGGATTGATTCCCAGTGGGAGCTCATGTGGTTCGGATTCTACATTCAGCTGTAAGTCCATGTCTCATATAGCTTCCCTCACTTGATAACAAGCATTGTGAGTTTGTGATATCATCATGTTGTGGGTTTTCTCGGGGATGTCCCGTTTTCCCATTCCACCATTTCTATTCTTTCATTCATATTCAATTAATCACCTGCCTCCTTTACCTTAAAGCAGTGGATCCTAACCGGTGTGTCATGACACACTGACATGCACAGTCCCACAGTGTATTAGCAAAATTTTAGAATTTAAAAATCACGAAGCATTTAATAATTACCTAAAATCAATTTTGAGTCAGTGTCCATGTTAACGCCTCCAGCAGAGATGTGCGTCTACGCGTAAAAAACGATAGTTTACGTTTACGTGTCAACTATGTGTAGACAATGTAAACAACGTAGACTATGTAGAATATGTCAACAACACGTAATTTAATATGGCTTCGTGGACAATAAAGGAGCTTTATTTTGTCGTTACCTTGCGAAATTGCGTACAAAATAAAATGCCTAGACCAGCGAATAGTAACTTTCGAATACTTAGTTTCGTCTTGATGAAGGAAAATGAAAAATATTATGCATTTTGTAAAATATGCAAGAAAAAATTGGCAAATACAGCATATTCAAGACTGAATGTTCACAGGTGAGAATTAGTTTTGTAAATTTCATTATAAAAGCAGTGCTCGAAGTGGAAAATCTAAGGAAATGGTATGTGCATAGCAAACATACAGATTAGATAATTCCCTCTACTTTTTATATGTTACTCGTTTCCCTAATCTTTCGCTGCACGCATATTTGCGGATCCCAAACGTTTCAGATATCCTCTGATCTGATTGGTCGATACAGATACGATATCACAAGACATGATCTACATATAGCACAAAGTAAACGGCACATGGTGTCGGCTCTGGTAGCCGAGTGGGCTAGCGCAACCTGGATCAAATCCTGCCTACGGACAGTTTTGTTTTACTACTTTTATAAATTTTTATAACACTTCTTTCGTTAAAATAAGATTAAAAATAATATTCAAAAAGTGATTTAACGATCATTTTTAAAACATTTTCATTAAACTTCTTTCATTAAAATAAGTTTGCCCTTGCACTATATAGATCCACAGCTAATGTAGTAGTAGTTGTAGTAGTAGTAGGAACGGGTTAGAAGCCCCGCAGGGGTTGTTTGGGTTCTGTTCTCGACATCAAATTGGCAAGATTGTTGAAACGTTTGGGATCGGCAAAAATGCTCGCTGCACCGAAGCGAAAGAACTGAATGAGGAAATATGAACAAACGAGCAACGAAATTGTTCCTTACATTTGATAGTGGTTGTCTACATAGTCTACACGGAAAAAGGTGTAATGTAGATTACGTATAGATTACAGTAGACAATCGCGTAGACGTAAAATTATAGTTTACGGCACATCACTGGCCTCCAGCGGCAACAGAAGATGTCCTAGAGGGGAGATCAAAATGTCCTAGAGGGGAGTTGCATAGGGTCGCTACTTGCTAAAAGATATATATTACATAGAGTCACTATTTTATAAAAATACACACGCTTGCACTATTATAAAACTTATATTATTAGTAGCAGAATACCAGTTCTTCGCATGGGGAGAATATGTCTCGTTTTGGACATAAAGGGAACCAAAATTGTCACCAATCAAGTTAGGGACACCAAAAACTATATTAATTCGACACTAATATCGGTCATTTTCACTTATTTTTAAGCGTCACCATCCCTCCTTAGCAGTACTAATGGGTAGGATGGTACCGAGACGGACTTTTATGTACAGACGACATCGAGACAGACCTCTATAAATCGAGACGAGACCGAGACGAAACTTAGGTCAGTCTCAAAGTCACGGTCTCGTCTCGAATATTGATAGCTATTAAAATTATCTTTACTCAAAATTTGTTGCTGTGTTAGATAATATGGGAACGGTTGATTGATGTACAGCGGCGTGTTTATCGGGCTCAAGATCCTCCGAAAATAAATTTGTGATCATTTTTTCGCATTGCACACGTACAACACAAATGTTTCTTACTCGTTCCTCAAGCCTCTCCCCAAACAAAATCCACTGCTCTCTCTCTCTGGATATATATATATATATATATATATATATATATATATATATATATATATATATATATATATATATATATATATATATATATATATATATATATATATATTAAAAATGCTAAAATTTTGTACCATGTTGTGTGAAATATTGATGGGGAAATTCTTCTACTCTGCAATACCACAAGATAAATAAGCACTGTTGCCAACGCAACATAAAGTTGTATTTTCTCAAATTGCATTAGTAAGGTATTACATATTTCTAATTTAGATATTAAAACCACAATACCACATACATTATTCAGTGTAACAAAGGACAATACAGTATCACTAATATCAACATTTTGAAGATCTCTAATAACTCAAATGGCAAGGACGATGCAATGCGCGTCAATGTATCTTAGCGTCAAATACTATGATTATGGTATAACTAGCAGCGTTCACCCCGCTTCGCTGCGGTCACCCCGGAACGCAATAAACTTTGTTACTTAGATAATTTTTACTTTTTCGCTTTCAAGTGATATGATAAAAACCATAGAAGATTGCAGTAAATCTTAACATTATATCGCCTGTCATTTATGTTAACCCGCCCCGCTTCGCTGCGGTCATCCCGGTGCTGGCATATTGTAAAAGTGTCTGTAAAAATAAGCAAATCAATTAAAAAATTTTAAACAGAAGATTCAAGCTATTTTCCGCTGTATATCGCCTGTCATTTATGTTAACCCGCCGAGTGACACGGTCATGCGGGTTGCATATAAATACGTTTATTTTTACCTATGATGAACTAATAACAAAGGATTTGTACGTTATGGACACCTGAATGGTCAATTATCTCAAGACACTGGTAATTAAAAATTAAAGTGATATGATAAAAACCATCTAGGGTCCAAATCCTAATAACCCCCCAAAAATGAAAGAAATTGGTTCAGCCGTATTAGCGTGATGAGCGGACAAAAAATTGTACGTTCTCTTTTATATATATAGATGTATTTCGAATGAATGAAGTAACAAAGTTACAAGAAATGGAAAATTTAACTTTTTCTAAAGACTTTATTTCGCAAATATGCTGACATATCACGTCTCATCATGTAGATGCTTCCAAAAGACGTAAACAATCATAATGCCATTTAAACAATTATTTCAGTTTCATAGATACCAAACACATGCATAGTGATTGTTATACTGCTTAAAATGATGTATTTGTGTTAAATTTTTATAATGATTGTTGCTTTCCTTTGCTTCTATAACATTAGAACAATAGTTTTTGGTGATTTATTAAGAAGGGTACATGTTTTTTGTAAATATATGCATGCATTTATAAGAAGGAGATCAAGAACTGTTCGCTGTTCCAAAGGCTGCAAATTTTGAAAAATAAATACGTTTCTTCATTACAAAAAAAAAAAAGAAAAAAAATCTCAAATATTAAGATTAATTGCATATGCCAAGTCAGTTTGTGCAGTTTCTAAATCTGATGTTGATTTTCTTCTCTCGATTGTAAATGTGGTATAATAATAATAATAATAATAATAATAATAATAATAATAATAATAATAATAATAATAATAATAATAAAGAAGTTGTTTAAAATAATACAAAACCAGTTAATGCTGAACGGAAGACAAAGAAAACAAAAATACTTAATTAGTGGCAAACATAGTTTTGATGTTTAAAATTTATTTTCTTCTTCTTCTTCTTCTTCTTCTTCTTCTTCTTCTTCTTTTTTTTTTTTTTGGCTTAATCTTGGTAATTATATCCAAAATTAAAGCAGTTTCATTTTGCTCCACAACAAACAGAAAAGTATATGACAGTTTGGAACTATTCATATTGTTAAGCGCAAGAAAAAAGCGTATATACAGTGCCGTTCCGTAGGTAGTTGGGGCTCCGGGACTGATTAACAACATGAAGCCCCCCCCTCATATTTTTGTATTATAAACAAATGTCAAGAATTAAACATATACTAAAATAAAATTCGTTCTTCGGGTATCTGTGTTTACAATTAAAATGTGGCAATAATTTATTAAAATGTCAACGTAGCTACATGAAAGGTCCAAACTCCTCCTCCCTTGAAATTCCGACTTTTCTATAAATTTTACCTACTTTTAGTGGGCGATTTTACAAATTTTAATACAATTTCCCTCACACTGAATTTAGACTACTCCGAAAAGCTTTGAATCCCCTCCCCCGAAATAAATTCCTGCTTACGTCTCTGTATGACATCATTGAAATTCTACGGTTAATCAGAAAAAGAAATTAAAAACTTTTTATACTTCACGTAAACTACTGTGTAGCGTAGTATGAGGAGTAAAACAAGATATTTCCGAAAGGAAACAAATTAGTGCTTTGTCCTATTTAGTTGAGTAACAATAATTCTGTGGGTCTCAAAAGCTGATTTCGTTCCCACCGAGGGGCGACATTTTTCCTGGCGTACAAACAGATAAGTCTGCAGTATCCATGACAATTTATTCAAATTATAGCACTAAAATTTTCAATGTCTTAGGTATTATCATTTATTCAGTTCTCAGAGTAGAAATTTTGTAAGCCTAAATGGTTTTATCGAGACCCTTTTGGATAAGAGCCACGAGGCACTGCCCCAGTTGCTCCTGGCTAGGTACGGCACTGGATATATGCTTATGTAATGCATTACGACCTTATGAACTTATATAAGAAACAGAATGTACAGTGAGACGCGAACTATGCGAAACATTGGACTTTGAATCTAACTTGTTTGGTGATCCAACCCGAGACCACACATAGCAACGATGAGTGCAGTAGCTCCCACCACAACGTTTGGGAAGTTCGTGTTATAAAGTGTCAATTAAACACGACGTGAAACGGTAATAAAGCATTTAATCAATTTGAAACAAAATATATTATAGTAATAATTTACCTTATTTCTGGAGCTGAGAAGTAAAGTAGTGTAAGTCATACAATATTAATTTCACAGGACAAGAGAAAAAGTGTTTTCAAGACAATATTTTGTTGAATTGCGTCGATTGTTTATTGACGGAAAAAATATTCACTTCCTGCATTCCAGTTGTCCGCATCTCAAAACTTTCCTAGTATCCCTCGTATTAATGTAAGTAAGAAAAAATATGACAACTCGGTTTCGATCGAGACCGCTATTTATCAACCGAGACGAGACCGAGACTATACAAAGTCTCGTCTCGATACCATCCCTACATGGGGAATGAGCTTGGATTTAAACACCGTCAGAAGTGTCACTGTTCATCTCAGTGATCAAGAAAACTAGGGATCCGACACTAATCTCGGTCATTTTGGATCATTTTTAAATGTCTTTCCCCTTCACTCTTCCCTGTGAAATGATAAAAACCATCCCAGGCTCCCGAAACTTATCTAGGCTATGTTGAAAATTTGATCGAGTGATTCAAGAGTTATTAAGTTACAAACATTGTCAATTTCATCTGAAAAGGTTGGGAACCGCTGCATTAAAGGACATATTCGTGAGATGTTCAATTAAAGATTTTATTTCACTTCCGAACTGTACAAGCTGACAGCGAGAATCGAACTAGGTATTTTTCGTACCAACCAAAGATGACAACGCTAAGTATTTAGCTACGTAACTTGAAATTCCTACATCGAATAGGCCTACTCCATTCAGACTAAATATTTTCTTTTGGTTCGATCCCAGCTTGTGCCAAGTGAGCTTTGTGGTGGACAAACACTGTGTGCGTGGGTTTTTTCGAGGTATTCCGTTCCTTCCAATTTTCTTCATTCCACAATTTAATTAATTTCTCATCATCACCGTCTCCTTTAGCCCACACTGCATAATCGTGGGATGTAAAACTTAAAAATTTCATTTCATTTTACTAAATATTTCTTTGCCTTGTTCTCTTCTCTGAACGAAATCTGAGGAACAAAATTTCACGATAAATTATTTTTGTGTTCTTAGCTTAGCATGCTCGACCTACATTCCTTATTTCTCTCTCTCTCTCTCTCTCTCTTTTTTTTTATAATCCCCCATTCCTGGTTTCTTTTGCTCCAGAAAATACGGAAAACACGTGCAGCTCTACAGTTCCGGTTGGGTGAACACGACGAAAAAAGTTTTCTTTTTTTCTAAAAGGAAAACGTAATGAATATAAGTTTGCACATAGGCAGTAGATAACGAGTTACCTAACAACACTTTCACCCTTTCATACCATTACAGCAGCTACATTATTCATTAGGCATCACTATTATTATTATTATTATTATTATTATTATTATTATTATTATTATTATTATTATTATTATTATTATTATTATTATTATTATTATTATTATTACAAGTAGTATGTGCTTCACCGTTAGAAGAGAAACAACAATAGATGTAATCCTATCGGGACCGCAACTAGGAAGGGAGGGCAAACGGGACACCGAAACTGGAGGCACCGAATTTCATGTTTGTCTCGGGTGACACAAACCTTACTTGCTGACTTAATGTTATTTTTTCTCTTATATACCGTCCATAAATAAGTAATCTATTCCATTAGAAAAGCAACGAATGAGATACTTTTTAGCCCCATAGAACTATTTTTTTCAAAAACTGCGCATGAGATTAATTTATTTTCAAGCATATCATTTAGTTCAGCTCGATGTGTTCTATCGATTGATATTAATATTTATCTTTGGACAATATCATAGTATAAGAAAAACTAAAATATAACAAAATTAAATCGTAGTTTTGAGTTTTATCTACGAGAAAGGATCAGAAACTAAGATTACAAGAAAGATATTTCTGTAGTTTCGTCTGTTATAAAGGAATGAGGAGTGTGCGGGAATTTTAATACATGGAGTTGGCAACTGTGCAGAGTTTCAGCTACCGCAGAATGGGTAATGTTGTTCGAAAGAGTTCGTCACATTGTGCACGATATTCTACAGTGCCGGTGAGTTTATTTGTTCCTGATGAGTTTCACGCACTCTGTGCAACCAAAACGACATGATCTTTACTAGGAGGGAATATTCAAACTCATCATCTCATGAAGCGATAAGTGTTGCAACCGATATACACACTATGTCGGAAAATAACCTAATGTATGTACTATCTCTTGGCTATATTGATTGTATGAAACAATATTTACATGTTTCATTGCAGGCTTTGTAACTTTACTTTCTGATTATCCCTCGTAATTACGCATACTACATAGTGTTATCTTGTTAGTGTCATAATGAAAAGCCAAATTACCATATACTTCAATAAAGGTTTCATCTTATACGTGATGTAGTTATCGTATATCAATTTCTACGTTTACAAATAAATTCGTTTTTCTCGAAAAATATGCATGAATAGTAATATTATATTATCACTAGTTTTATACTCATTAGATCTATATTGAATGGATCTGAATGTTGCTAACTATAATAATTCTCAGAAAATTGAAGTTAAGGACAGAAATCTGTGTGCTTGAGGATGTCTGAACCAATAATGAGATTTACAGATTAACATATATTTTCTTTGCGGATTGCAATTTTCTTATTCGTTTGTGATCCGTATTCGAAAATTACATTTATGGCCATTTTACTCCGAAAACCTTCTGTAAAGATTCCTTAGCACTATAGGAAATCAGGCTGTTTTATACTCCTGGAGGAATATTTGACGTGTACACGTGTCGGACTACCTGTGTTATAAATCCATAATTACACAGTTCTTGCTACACCAGCTCACAATTTCCAGTTTTGCTATACCTCTTCTTGAACCAAATGAGAAAGAAACTGGCTATATTACCCCTGCTCCACTATGGCTTAATAGCACCGTCCTGCTATGTTATCTTAAGATGTAAGGGCTAAAATCTGCCCTCGACAGAACACTTAGGACCATCACTGTAAAACCAACTACACCTAGTGATTCAGCCAAGTAAACTTAGCGAGTCCCCGAAGCCTAGGGACCGTACTCAGAAATGAGGTCCACTCAATATTTTGCCTCGAGTAAAACTTAATCTTTAATAAAAATTTCCGTCTTAACATAACTTTTATTCATAAATAAGTTTCGAAATTTTTTTTTAGCGAAAACTAGGGATGCGCATGGGACAAGATTTGAGGCTGTCTCGTCTCGAAATTGTGCTGTAAAAGTGATGTCTCGACTCGAAAAATGTATATTTCTTTATCGGAAGAGCTGTCTCGAGTCGAATTTTGTCAAGAAAATTCTGTCTTGTCTCATCTCGTACGCATCCCTAGCAAAAAGGCACCTTGATCAAGACTGCTATTTCTAACTTGTAGAAAATATGAGACCATTCCTGCTGTCAACTGTCTTTGAATATGAATTAGCGAAACCGAAATCGTGTGTTGAGTAATCTTTAAGTATAAAGTCATTTTCATAGAGACCTTCTCATTACTGAAACCAATATCTCAAAATCTTCCTTGAGCGGGATTATAAAACAGCAATTCACTTCTTAAGACCAATCTTGAGTAATAATAATAATAAAAAAATATTAAGGTACATTTATGAATACGGCTCTAAGAGATTATATTGTATTGTGCGTGCTTAGAAATCAATCATAGTAGATGTTACGTAACTCTTTTTTAGATTCTAATGTAACTACAGTTTCTCCCACATATAAACCCTGAGGGTACTCAAAAATTTAAAAACCGGACGGACTTTGACCTTGATGAGGAGCTGGAAGGGGATGGCAAAAGAAGCGTCGCTTGGTTTGACTTGGCTTGGCTTGGGTAAGCAAAACGGATATAACTTTTAATTTCTCCTTGTTTTTTTTTTTTTTTTTTTTTTTTTTTTTATTCACTCTTACCAGCTGGTGTGACGTAATACCGAAGAAACGTCCCTTTAAACTAAAACGCTTCTTTTAAAGAGTAAAATACATACTTTTTTTTTTTTTTATCTGAATCTGAGACTATCTGAATTTCGTGCGTATGATATCACAGAGAATAACTTATGATTACAAAATATTTTAAGTGGGCACATTGGCTCAGAGATACACAGTGGCGTACACAGTATTTCATCAAGGAAGGGGGACTGAAGCTTTCAAGTTAATATTTTTCAGGATTTTATATATACCTTAATATGGTAAATGTTAATTTTTTCATATCTTGTTGAAGGAAACTACTTCACTTTGTATACATCACTGGCAGTAGAACTAGAAGGTAAAAACTGGGAGGGCCAGCCAGATCCCAGACTATGAAAGTTATATTACAAATTTAGTATAAACTTTAAAATATACATAATAATAGCTTCAATTTTTTTGTCATTCAAAACTTAGGGGGGGAGATAAGCCCCACAGCCTAGATCTGCCACTGACCACTGGTGAAAAAAGGTCCATCTCTGATGCAAAGAGTGTCTTGTTTGATCCCAGATCATATGGATCACTTGGATCTCAAATGGTGTAACTCCAAAACGGAAAACTTTCAGAAGAGAACTTTAAAGTTTTTTTTTTTTTTTTTAATGTTGCAACCAGAAACATAATTTAGAAGTTTTTATTTTCTCGTGCTGATAGTGAATAACATTATCTTCATACGATTTACATAAGATACTGAAGTTCAAAGCTCTCTCGTGGAAAATTTCGATTTTGGACTTATATCCTTTTGCATCCAAGTGGTCCATATGATCATATTCAGTAAGCATTTCAGACGAAGATGATTTTAGGTCTTGGGCCAGCCAGAACCCAGACTATGATAGGTATATCATGAATTTACTATAAACTTTAAAAAAAATACAAGTTTAAGATATGTTACTCAAAAAAACTAGGGGCCCTAGGCCCCCCGGCCCCGGATTAGATCCGCCCCTTCGTCTTTGTTTGAAAGAATATACTTCCCTGATGGCCCCACATAACTTTCATCAACATATCATTTCAGTCTTCCGAGCCAGACCATTAAACGCCTTGTGCAATGAAGTTAGGTAATATTTTGTTCAAAAAGTACTTATAGGCTGTTATAAAAATTGCATGTTTCAACCAGTGCTGTTTAAAAAGATTCGAAGTGTATTATTCAAGTATCGTAATTAATTATTAGTTTAATTCAATAAATATTCGCTACTGATTCAAAGTAACTATTCGAACTATTATTTAGTACTCGATTATTCATGATTTCAAATAAATTGTTGGAACAACTTATTCGTAAAAGCTAGTACCATTATTTTACATTTTGCTTAGTGAAGAGGAAGGCAAGCAAGACTCCTCAATATAAGTACAGTACAGATTCTATGTTTTCATAGTTGATATGTTATTTAAAAAAAAAAAAATAGGCGGGACAACTGCCCCTTGCAGCCCCAAATGACGCCCATTGTATAACCACTATTCAAAAAATATATTGTTTAAACTGGCATTACTCCGACTTGAACAGAGTGCTGTATTTGAAATAACCAAATCAGCAAATACAATTAATCTCAACTGTATTTTTTACTCTTCGTGGGCAAATGACTAACCCAGTACTTTATATGTAAATGGTCCTGAGTTCGATTCCGATAGAGGAACAATAAGACAATCTCGAGTAAGTGATCTGGATTCCACAAGTTGATCCCGCTCCACGTAGTTTAATTGCTGATAAGATATATCATGTATAATATTTAATTTAAACAATAACTGTGTTTTTTAACGTCTTAAATTTTCTTTTACTTGTTGAATATAGGCCTATGTTCTTTAATTTGCTTATCTGACAATCATCTTCGTTGACGTAATTGTGGTGGGTGGAGATATCGTAACTACGTAACAGAAGTCCAGCGAGGAGTGAATAAAAACTGTCGTTAAATAGAAACTTACATAAAATATAACATTTTCTTTTTAAAAATATAAATTTTTCCAAATTAAAACAATTCAGCCTAATTCGCGGTATGTTATAATATATTTGGCATAAAATTTTGCAATATATCACCCAAACCTAATTCAGTTTTCAGCTCACGCATACAAACAAGCAGAAGACGAAAAGCTTCAGCGCAACATCAATCTCAAAATGATTAAACTTGGCAAGCTATTAACAAAACACTCTCACAAAGCGATTAAGTATGCTAATAAACATCTGACAGCAATGTATACATATTAATCAGGTACATACCTTGTGAAAATTATACAAATTCTGTCTTCCTGATGTTCTTATTAGATTGATTCACACAAAGCCACTTATATTTCCGTAGCTTGAAATAACACACTCCGATCAGCTGTGAAGTTGTTTACGGATGTGACATCACAAAATATTATCTAATTTTGTCACCAGATGGCAACACCATACAGCTTCTCTCTTTCTTTCCAGAATGTTGAGCTGTGCCATAGCCTTCTATATGGTATATAGAAGGCTGTGGCTGTGCGAATTCGATGTTTGATCGCGTGGCGTCACTACTAGTACTGACCGTATTGTTTGCTGTTCACTTGTGACATCTATTGGTATATTTCCCAAACTTCTCGGTATCTTTGTTGCTGACTCCTCCATCTTTTGTCGTAAATCAAAGTTAATTGTTAAAGCCAGTAGCCAATGTGTTTTCACACACAGTTTTCAAAACAAAAGCAATCATCCACAAATCCAAGTTTTATTACAAGGATAAAGGCAACCAGGATGCAATGTCCGTGCCTATGAAGAAGGCAATTTGCAAGAGAATGAAATGAATGAATGAATGAACAAATCAGGCGCGTACCCAGAAGTTTTTGTGGGAGGGGCCAAGAGTTTGGGAAGGTCCAATATTACAACACATCATATCTATATAGTATTGAACCGTTGTTGTTTTGCATCCCATAAGACGATACATAGTTCTTAAATACTGCCACCTACATTATCAGAAAAAATGGTGGAATTAGTGTCTTATAAGAACAGAGAAAGTACAAATGAAGTGTAAAGTCACATTTTTATGCTGAATAAGCATAATTTTACAAAGGAAGTGTGGAAATATATGTCGACGTAGGATTTTCTTAAAAAGAGATCCGGATCCACTGAAGCCCCCGCGTGGGTGCGCCACTGGAACAAATGTCTTAGAGACTTTTATTTAAAAAAACAAACAACAAAACCCAAAACTTTCTAGATTATAATAAAAATCCAAACATGGAAATTTTGAAAAGGATACAAGTAGAACCTGAAGTAGTTCTGTCAGTGTATGATAACCCTTTCGTACATGAAGTAATCCAAGTTTCTAAATTTTGTTCAATATATATATATATATATATATATATATATATATATATATATATATATATATATATATATATATATATATATATATATATTCTGGTGAACAAAATATTATTTAAAATATTTTTTTACGTTATTACAAAAACAATGATTCATTGATAACCTCATTTTGGACTTCTATGACTAGCAGAAGTAGTGATGGATCTACCCCGGGGCCGGGGGCAGAGCGACTAATATAATTTAATATATTATTTATATGTTTTTGCAAGTTTACAGTAAACTCATGATATGCCTATCATAGTCTGGGTTCCGGCTGACCCTCCCAGATTTACCTTCTAGATCCGCCACTGAGAGGAAGAGATAGGGTTGCTATACGTCCTGGAATTTCCGGCATCGTACCGGAATTGAGATCGTCCCGCCGTCCTAAAAATAAATGTTAGGACGCATAAATGTCCTGGTTTTCGGTAAACTAGAGAAAAACAGTTTTTTTCTTTAACATTTAAAAGATTTTCTTCACTTTATGGATTTAGCAGCTCAAACACAAAGGTGGTTAAATATAAACGGACAAATCCATAACAACATTTATTGTGACATTGTCGGTGTTTCTCCTTACATCTGTCTAGAGATCAGGGGCCTTATGTAGAGTCGTTTTGACGTATGATTAGCGTCATACTAAAGGTCTGACTACTGCAGGAAACATATGTTAGTAGAAGTCTTTAGTAGGGGCCTTATGCAGAGTCTTTATGACGTGTGATTAGAACCATAGTAAAGAGTTCGACTAACGTTTGTTTCCTGCAGTACTCAGACCTTTAGTATGATGCTAATCATACTTCAAAACGACTCTGCATAAGGCGGTACAAGTTTATATTTAAAGCTCGTTTTATGTTACAATTTTGCATTTCATTACAGAATAATTTCCTTTGTGTTTCTGGAGCCACTATGCGAAACAAGACCAGGGAGAAAGTTATGCAGAAAATATATATTTTTAACGTACCTTGCGTTGTTTCATTTAATTTTTAATCCAATATTTCCCTACTTCTTCATTGTAAGCATCATCTTGGGTTAGACCTTTGATGAAATATCGATATTCTATTCATGGTTCATAATTATAACGAGTTTTTTTTTTTTCGGTTAAATATGTTCTTATGTTTATTGCATCAGTGCAAGTAAGTGAAGTAATTTTGCCCCTTTCATTTCGCGCATTTTAAAGAAGGAAGCATAGTGTTCCGGATTTTCACTTTTAAAATATAGCATCTCAAAGACGCCTCCTTGTATAGGCAAAGTTTTTTTCCCCTCTCCGCGGAGTTTGTGAAGACTTATTTACATACGCCACTGACTTCCGGTTTCAATATTGGCCTTCATAGAGCAAGAACAGTAAGAGATAGCAAGTATTAGATTTTTCAGCGTTCGAATAAGGGTTATGCCTTTGACTTTTACGAGTTTTACCCTTTATTACAACAAAAATTTATAGATGCGCTGTTCTCAGCTTGAATATTTAATTAGCATAGTTTGAAAGTTTAGAGTAGTTTCACTCTAAAACGGAACTCACTCGTTTGAAACTTTTTTTTTTTTTTTTTTTTTTTTTAAGAAATGCACTAATATTGCTTTGTGTCAAAGAGCTGAGTTAAATTTTTACTCAAACTACTGTAACACTTCAGATTTTTTTTTTTTTTTTTTTTTTTGAAGTCTGAAAATACGCAGTTGCACAACCATGCATCCTATAGCAGAAACCGTGATGCGTGCCTGATATTTATGAATTAAAATGAACGTTATTTGTGTCACTTAATGAAATAAATATTGATTATACTTCCAGTACTTAAGAAACAGAGCCAGGAATTTTAGGTGTAACATTTTGACTAAAAAGATGCCAAATATTAAAAAAAAAAAAAAAAAAAAAATGGTCAGTTTGATGTTGTCACCTTCGTTTACTTCCTATTCTTTACTTTTTTTTTCCTAACGGGAATGCATTAAAGCAAAAGTAATGTGATGTCGAATACGATCAATTTGAATTTTAATTGTTGTAGGAATAAAATGGCAGCAAAAAAGTCCCCCAAAATTTAATAAGTGCAAAATGGTGGGGACATAGAAAAAAAAGTGCTTATAATGTGGAAAAGTGCAACCAAAACACAGTTAGGAATGTTTATTTAATATTTTGTTTGCAGAACAATATAATTTGGTCATTTTTATTTTAAAAAGATGTATTACGCATTATTATTATTATTATTATTCTGTCTTTTGGCAATTCTTGAGACTTGCTTTTTTTTTAAAAAAATTTAGTTTTGCGAGTGGAGATGTTTCTCTATCTTCAGCTTCCTCTTGTAACTTCCAATATTTTCTTCTATTTTTCAAATCATCCATCACTTGTGTTCTTCTTCTTCTTCCTATTCCTCGCTTTCCTTCTATGGCGGCATGAAGAAGATAATATCTTCGCAAAATGTGCTCAATCCAATTGGCATTCCTACGAAGGATGCTGACTAAAAGCATCCTCTTTTCTCCTATCCCTTTTTAAACATCTTCATTTGTTACTCTTTCTGTTCATTTTATTTTCTCCATCTTCTTTCAACATTACATTTCGAAGCTCTCTAAATATTTTTTTCAATAACTTCTGTAATGTCCAATTCTCTGAACCATACAGTCCAATACTCCATATATAACCATTGACCAACTTCTTTAGTATAGTATTAATCCTGCTAGTTAAGAGTGATCTTTTCTTGTTGAATGCTTCTTTGGTTATGGCAATTCTTGACTTGATTTCTTTTGTGCAGTAAGCGCCTCAGAAAAATAAGTACAGCACCTAAAATCCCGAGCTCTATTAATAAGTAAATATGTTTGGATGGTTTGGTTCATGTTTTTCTTCTAACACTGTTAAGAATATATAAAAAATATGTCTATCCCTTCAATAAAACTTCAATCAAACTTTGGAAAATGTACAGTATGTCAGTACGATATAAATTAGTATACCGTAAGACGGAGTTACTTTGCACAAAATATGAAAACAGTTTCACAGTCCTCTGTCGGTAGAACCATGAACTGTCAAGAGGAAGTTTCAACTGCCAGCGTAAGATAGAACATCTAACTGTATTTTGGCTATAATATAATGTTGATGGTTAACATCAGTTCTAATTACCGGGAGGTTTAGTTATTCTAGAGGTATGTAAAGGCCGACAAAATTTGAAAGATATCACATAAAAGAATTTCCGTCAAAGTTAAGACAGTTTCGTAGAATACTACTGTGTATAATGGGACTTTGATGCAATAGTTGAAATTGAAATTTGAAACGTTTAAAGTCATAAAAAATGTAAAACTGGGAGAAGGCGGTTTTAGCCTCTACTCGAGGTTACTTTGCACCGGTCCAAAATACTAGATAAGAAATACCGGTCTAGATAAGAAATTATTACTACTGAAACCTCCTGTATTCTAAATTTAGGTAAATTTCCTATTTAGGAAGATGCCGGGATGAATTTCTTGTTGGAAAATAAATTATGAACAGTGGAGGATCCAGAAAAATAGTTTGAGAGGGGTTTCTCTCACAAAGGATTCGTTTTTTTAGAGATCACTAGACTCTTTTTTTGGGGAGGGGAAGGCTTGAAGCTTATACGCATAGGAATTATTAACATTAGATTTTTTTAAAAGAAGAAACCATGTAATTTGAGTGGGCTTCAGCCTGAAAGTCTCAAACCCCGTACATCTTCCACTGATTACGGTTGGGATGGTATTCTTGGATGTAAGGAATAAACAAGGCAAATCAGTTCACGGGGATTTTTTTCTGTTCCTGAGTTGTGCCGGTACCAGAAAATACATAATTTAGTTTACAATTACTGGTAATTCATATTAAGTATCGATACCGGTACCCTCATTCTAATATCAATATTTATAGACTGCATGTAGAAAGTAGAAAGCAAAATGTATAAATACTGAAGGGTTAACATTGCACAGAAACGTTATGTTCTTATGTTGAACATACTTTTTTGTATGTTGTGCAATTATGGGGTTACTTTGCAACAAAGTTTATACGGTCATACTGACTGTTTATTAATGAACTTGCGCTGATGTTTTCCTTATGTATCTAGCTATTATATGTTTAAAATACAGTGTTCTAAATCATTACGTTTGTAAGTTACATGCGAATTTCTTTAAAAGTCCTTAAATCTTGTGCAAGGTAACCCCGTCTTACGGTACTTATTCTTTTCCAGATACGAAAACAAGTAGGTTACTGAATCTAAATTACTGTGAGAAAATAATGAAGACACAATTCTGACTTTTTTGGTTATAATATTTGACTTAAATGTACTACAGAAAAAACTAAAAAAATGTCAGAGCAGCCTGTCATCTCTTACAGGTATCTTTCTTAACGAATCTCTCCGGTAGCACTTTTGGCTGTATTTTAGCAAGACAAGGCGAGTGTTTCACTCCCATTGTGTAGCTGGGAGCCCATTTTTCGTGATAACGAACCTGGAAGAATAAAAGAACATTTGAAACAAAAACAGATATTTCATTTTATGTCATATGTTTGTACTTTGTAGGCGAAAAAAGACGAACAATAAATGAAGATTATAGAAAGATGAAATACTGAAGCCCTAAAAAGTGAAATTTGGTAGGAGAAGTGACATCACTCTTTGGAGGCAGAGATAGGCATTTTTGCTAACCCTCATTCACATTCACCCTCAATTGACTCCCTCACACTCACCCTCACTCTAATCAACCAAAATGAGGGTAAGGGCAGCCCTTTTGAGGGCAAAAATGAGTGAGGGTGTCCATCTCTGCTTTAGACCACAACCTATAGATCCTTATGTGGGCAACTCTGGCATGAAAAACTTAAGGGGACGACTAGAATTCATATTAATTACCGTAATTTATATATAATTAGCAAAACATGTATTTTTTATGTAATTAATAGATAAGCCAGTGTTTAGTGGTATCCTTAATTCCACATTAAGTAATAATGAATGATTAAACATGTGACCTCTGTATGGCGAAGCAGTCCATTCCTAAGTTGTTTTTTTTTTTTAAACACACTCCTCACTTCACCTTTTGCACCCTGATACACTTATGGGATTATGCGCGTAGAGTAGACAATGCTAATTTGCATTGACCTCTCATGTGCTCATTGTCTTCGATAGATTTCGCATTCACTCGCCAGAGATATCCAAACTCACGAACCCAGCGCTCACATGTCCAGTAGTCGAGTTCAATAATTGAGCGTGAGCCCAATTAAGGGAAATAAACCTGAGCGCGAGCCCAATTAAAGGAAATAAACCTAAGCGCGAGCCCAATTAAAATTTGCAAACTTGAGCGTGAATGTAAGCTGCGACGAAATTAGTGAGCTTGAACCCGAGTTAGCCCAAGTCCAAATCAAATAAGTGAGCACAAGCCCAATTGAGAGAAGTGGGCCCGATCCCAAGTGAGTGCAAGTCACAGCAAAGTAAGATAGCGTGATCCTGAGGAAACCAGATCTCCAATGAAAGAAGTGAGCGAGAGCTCGAGTGAGCGCGAGCCCGATTGAGGAAAGCGAGCCTTGTGAGAGTGCAGGTGAGCCCAAATAAAATGAGTGAACGAAAACCTAATTGAGAAGTGAGTCCGACCTCGAGAGGGCGCGAGCTCACTTGAGAGACGTGGACCCAAGCACGACTCCAATTGAGATCATGAGCCTGAGGGAGCCCAATGCAAAATGACCATCTATGGAACACAGCAGTATGAAAGTGTACCATGAAAAACATAGAATTGTGAGTGATTTTTCTTTACAAATTCAAACTGGAACATTCTGCACAGCAAGACAGAGAGAAAGAAAAGTGCATTTGGGCCAGGAATGACGAATCAACGCCCCATTCGCCGTTGATTTATGAAATTGCGCTGGGGAGAGAAAGCATTACAGCATTGCAAAATGAGCTCTGTGGGCACGAACCAACATCATGATCGGATGAACTTCTCAGGATCAGAGTCTGGGAAAAGTGATTGCAGTAGAGTTACGAATACACAAGACGGCTGTTTGGCAGCTCTATGAATTTAGTAAGGTGAAAAAGTGCCACATGAGTTAACACCGGCCAACAAAAATCGCTGTTTGCTGTTCAGTTCTTTGAATGTAAGAGAAAACCAGCAAAGTTTCCTGCATCAGATTGTCACATATTGTAAGGTTCCCTATACTCACGTGTAAACAACCTCCATAAACACATGTTTCATTTTCATACCACGTGGTATTGTGTTCACATTGTCACCAGCAGACGATGGAAGGAACACCAGGAAATCACGAAGTTGGTTCGGAAGGGAACCGAAGATGGATGACCCTCTCTTCACGTACCACACTTTCAGAATACACCGATAAAAGAGGACAGAAGTATCAGTTATCAATTGAATATTAACCTACCAACACCTCTCACTCCGGGCTCCGCATTGGGCTAAGGAGGTATTCTAAATCTTATCTCTGGGGGTTTCATTGGGGAAAAGAGATATTCTACAACTAACTTCCTCCTGGGGCTGCATTGAGCTACGGATTAATCCTATCTCCCGCGGTCGCATTGGACAAAGAAGATTCCTTGTAATCACCTAGCCCTGAGTTTGCAATGAACGAAGCGGTTCCTACTTTAACCTAAGAGTATTATAGCTACATCTTCGAAACTACTACTGTGTGCTGAGGATTCTTTAAACACTGAGAAACCTTTTACTGTATTACAAAGGAACTTTGTAAATTATTATATAGATATATTTTTATAAATAAATAGGTGAAGGGTTTAAATCCCGGACTGTTTTATTAGACTCTATCGAAAACATTGCAATATGGATTTGCTATAAGAATCGTAAACGGTCAGATAAATGGTTGGATTGTGCTCAAGGTCCAGGACAGTTTTCTAAATCACTTCTCTGCTCATAGAGGTATTATTGCCGGTACAAAGGTCTACGGTGCGAGTGATTCGTCATGTTTTTACCAGGCGAGGTGAAACAATCAATACAGATCGTTACACTGCTGAACTATACTGAATACACAGGAAACTTGTTTGAAAGTATCCAGCAATAGTTAGTTGACATTATATCACCATGCTGGACAACAATGCTTGCCCACAGATCGCGTAAGAACGGTGCATGCTCTCCATGACTTGCCCTTTCTTACCCACACTATTGCCCAGATATTTCTCCCACTAATTGTTACCTCTCCCGGCATTCTCGATCACTTCTTGAGAGAGTAGATCTTCCCTGATGATTGGGCGAGTGGTGCAAGGCGAAGTTGAGGACTTCTTCGCATCACGTACAGATGAATTGAGGATGTCTTTCACCATGGAATACAATCATTAGCTGAGCGATGGTAAAATATCTAATTGCAGGCTGTGACTGTTTTGATTGACCATTGTGCCGCGGATGTGCCATCAGTTTGTAGCTCAGAATAATCTCTAAAATACTCATTGAATAAATGTGACAATTGGGGATGAAACTGATGCACAACACAGTACTTAACTGCAAAATTATGGTTGAATTTAAATAAAATTCAAATGTTTCAGTTTTGAGAATGACTAGTTGTGGGAAAGGAGAGAGAGAGAGAGAGAGAGAGAAAAAAAAGGATTAAATTATAAAATGAAGAATGAGCACTAGCCTAATATTCCAATGAGACTGGCGTCATCCTGGTAATCTGAGATGATGAATGACTTTCTCTGGAGGAACCTGGAAGCGCTGGTATCAGTCAACAACTGGATCTCAATCCTGTTGAACTGCTAGGGGCGTTGAGTTCTCTCTTTACGATGCGTCTTCTACGAAGTTCTACATCTCCATTTCACTAGTCAGTTGTTAAGCTCAAATGAATCTGTGGCGATAAACCAACAGAATGGTATTCCTAAGACATGGCCTTGTTCGTTCTCCAATGGTGCGATGTGCTTCTCACCACGATCCTGCACCTTCCCAAACCTTGTGGCGAGTACCCCTTGTCGATGAATCCCCCATGGTTTTGCTTAATCGAAAAACGATGAATTATTCATTCAATCAACTAGAAAGTGTAAGGCTAGGTGGAAGGGAACGCGGAAAAGCAAGAAGGAAACTAGTCGTGTTTATTGTCAAATTCAGAAACGACAATTAACAAATACATGCTTATTCAAGCTGTCTAGAAATGTACATCACTAATAAAAGTTTTGTTCCGTTGAAATTTAAGAGTTCATGATTCTGTTGTGGATAAACGTAATTTGATAAAATAATTGAATTTAGCGAATTAAGTTAAGAGTTTACATAATTATCTCATAATCACATCACAGTTACTTCACACTATATATATATATATATATATATATATATATATATATATATATATATATATATATATATATATATATATATATATATATATATATATATATATATATATATATATTAGTTTCCATTTGTTGCCCTTTGGAAATAACGTAACTGCGCCGATATATTATTCACTCCAACATAATAACTGAATAACTTATACTATATAATATATTGTAATATCCCGCACGTGCTCTCATTTACAAACATCAATACGGTGCTTTTAGTTGTAAGCAACACCGCATTAATTTCTAATACAAATTACTAGAAGAAGCAGATGACAGGAATTAGCGCAACCACTTATCACGTGACGAAACACTAGCGCCACCGCTACACAGGAGCAGCTAAAAAAATCCGAGGATCACCACAACCGATATCAGTTTCTGCTGGTCACTTCTATTCTCTTGGCTTGCAGTGGAGCTCTGAGGCTTCCTGCCCACTTAGGTTGTTGTAGAGCTCTCTTGGGAACTTAACCCCTATCTTAGCTTACAGTGGAGCTCTGAGGCTTCCTGCCCACTTAAATTGTTGTAGAGCTCTCTTGGGAACTTAAACCCTCTCTTAGCTTGCAGTGGAGCTCTGAGAGAACCCCATCTAACCCAATCTTGAAGTGGAGCTCTGAGGCTTCCTGCCCACTTAGGTTGTTGTAGAGCTCTCTTGGGAACTTAACCCCTATCTTAGCTTGCAGTGGAGCTCTGAGAGTTCCTAACCTAACCCAATCTTGGAGTGGAGCTCTGAGGCTTTCTGCTCACTTAAATTGTTGTAGAGCTCTCTTGGGAACTTAAACCCCCTCTTAGCTTGCAGTGAAGCTCTGAGAGAACCCTATCTAACCCAATCTTGGAGTGGAGCTCTGAGGCTTTCTGCCCACTTAGGTTGTTGTAGAGCTCTCTTGGGAACTAACCCCTATCTTAGCTTGCAGTGGAGCTCTGAGAGTTCCTAACCTAACCCAATCTTGGAGTGGAGCTCTGAGGCTTCCTGCCCACTTAGGTTATTGTAGAGCTCTCCTGGGAACTTAACCACTCTCTTAGCTTGCAGTGGAGCTCTGAGAGATCCTATCCTAATCCTAGCTTGCAGTGGAAATTTAAGGTCTCCTGTTCACTTAGTTGGCAAGGGAGCTCTGTTGAGAACTTAACCCCTCTCTTACTTTGCAGTGGAGCTTTGAGAGGTTCCTAACCACAAACCACGCAGCTTGCAGTGGTTTCCTTTCCCGCTTAGCTTGCAATGGAGCTCTACGATATTTCAACCTCTCTATGCTTGCAGCGGAGCACTGAGAATCCTACCCCACCTCCCTCAGCTTGCTTCGGAGCTTTGTGAGGAAACCTTCCCTTGGTTGTCTGGGCCTTGGGGTACATACATACACTAATTATTAATGAATTTTGTAGACCTACTTATTTGGAGGAACTGTATCATACTGTTTTATAACAGGAAGTTTTTAAATATATAGATGGGAGACCCTAGTAGCAGACACAACTTACAAACGACTTGCTGTAAGCTTGCGTTGCAAGTCAACGAAGCTTGCATCCAAGTTGATTAGAAAGCGTGCAAGCATGCCGCAAGCTAGATTCCAATAACGAAGTTACATAGAAGCTACCATTCACCGTTTCATTCAAGCTTGACGCAAGCGCTTACGCTTGCGGCAAGTCAATAGCTAATGAATGGCCAGTAATGCTATGACACTCTGTGTAGGGTCTAAAGCATCGCTTACAAATAAAAGAAAAGGCAGATTGTATGAAAGCACGTGCAGCAAGAAAGCCAAAAGCCATGCACCCACCATAAGCCGAAAGCTTTCTTGCTGGTTAGGGAAAATCGGTTTCCGTGTGTAATTGCTGTACTTTCTACCTATTTTAGCAGAATTTTACAGTATAAAGCAAACTTACTTCTTCCGGACTGTAAGCACCAGGAGGTGGCGTTTTCAATTTGTCAGCAGGAATAGTGGTTTCCGTTGAATTGAAAACATTGGTCGCGATGGTTTGTAGACATCAGTATTCGGTATTACATATTGCGTGGGTCCAGGGTAATTCACTCTGTCATCTGGGATAGGGCGATATTTTTCCCCAATGAAATAAGACGGTGCCTGGATTTTGTCCCCTTCTTTACTGCATCCAAGAAGTGATGGAAGAAGATAAACGTCTGGACCTGCAAAATAAAAACATATGATCATTTTTTTTAAGTACTTAGAGACAAGACTCGCAACACTAGCACAACACATGATTTGAAAATATAATCAAATACGAGGGCATTCCAAAAAGTAATGTTTCTCAATTTTTTTAAAATACAAAGAAACATTTATAAGTATTTTCAATAGTGTTTACATAATTTTAAAGCTTATACATTTGTATATTTTTCTACATCATCTCAATTTCGGTTGATGCATTTTTGTAGGCACTGTAACAGTTTTGTATCCCCATGTCATAGCACGGCGCCATTTGTTTGAGGAAGCATTTAACCTGATTTTTTGCCTCATCGTCGTTGCTGAGGCACGTTCCGGCCAAATGTTCTTTCAACTTAAGAAACAGGAGATAGTCACTGGTTTGCCCAACCTTCGCGATTATCTAATCTGAAATTGTCGTTTTCCCTCTCCTTTCTTCGTCGAGAATTTTAGTACGTACTCCCTACATAATTTGACATCCATGTACGTGTTGCCATATATTTCCATCAATTTGTAATGCATTTCAATTGGTTTAACGCTTTTTGTATTCAGAAACCAAATAACTACAGAAACTTTGAACTTGGCGATAGCGCCATTAGTGAACTCTATTGCAAACGACTACCAAGCTGAAATTGAGTGTTCCAGCAGTGATGCCAACTCAAGGGAAATTTCCCACATAGAGGGAAACCAGATCACAATTTTGCTTATGTGAGGAAACGGGAATAATCATTTAAAAAGCTGAGTGGGGATTTTTAATGTTCTGGAAGTAAAAATATACTTCAATTGCAGGACAATAATATTTTTGAGCGGGATAATTAGTCTATTGTTATATACCGTCCATAGGCTTACTATGTAGTATGAATAATTTGCTCAATAATACAATTTTCTCACGTTAAGAACTTCAATGATGATTTAAAAATTCCCAAAACCCAAGGACGAAGTCCTTATTCAATCAAAAATATACAAACATTGAACAGTGAAAACTAAACAAACTTAATTTTGTATTTACAATACAACAATGCAATCTAGAAAATAAAAATATTAAAAAACACTACATACATAAATAAAATAAAATACATACCGTTATACAAAAGAAATTTCTCGTGAAAAAGAAAAGAGAAAAAATAAAAAAATAAAAATATTAAAGCAAAGTGGAAGATACAAATTAAAAAAATACAATGCTCACAGAGTACAAAAATGACATAAATTTAGTGCAAATGGCGATACAAACTGAATTCTGCGCTAGAATAAAAATTCTTCCTTTTCAGGAAAGGAATAAAATAGAATGGAAATGTAGGAAAGTTCGCTAGACTACTCTTGTATCTTTCACATTCCACAAATGGATGCTGAAAGGATCTTTTTAATTTAATTAACGTTAAAACATATGAAACAAATAAAATTAGGGATGGTTTCCTAAATGAAATTTCTGTTGTTACGTCTGATTGGAAGCAAAAATTATTAACTGTACAATATTTTGTTAGAGACGTTACTCAGATCTTCACAACAAAGATTTATACAAATTGTAGACTGCATATCAAGGAGTGTAAACATCAGATATATTTAATTGGCAAGTAGACTGTCTTTGTATGATGTATAATAGAATAAAATTAAATTTCTAATCACATTTCTACTATAATTAATTAGACATTTAATTAATGTTTCAGCTTGCGGTTTATTTTATGAATGTATAATAAAATTTAGTATAGGGCTATAGACTTATTTTTATCGAGTTTAGGAGGTGGGATTTTTTTTTTTTTTTTTTTTAAGGAACTAGAGAAAATTTAGGCCGACAGGAGGGAACTTCTACTTTACTTGGTTGCAAAAACTGCGTTCCGGTAAGATGCACACAAGTTTGTTTCGGAGTGCAGGGGAAACAACAAAGACAATAGTGTTCCCAATAGTGGCACCAGTAGTTTCCCTGCATTTCCAGCGCTTTGCAGATCTTATGTTTGGGATGCCTGTTGTATAATAGTATTGGGTGAATTGCCAGAGCATTTCGCAGATAATTCTCTGTAGTAAATGGAATATTCTTTTACAAATCTGAAACATATATACCGCTGTACTTTTTGTTTGTCATTGAAGTCTGTATTAATGCTTCTGCATCTAGTAGGGTTGTCATATTTTAAAATTAAAAAAGCGGGGGATCCTAAACCGTAAATACTGATGTTAACTTGTGTATTACAAATACTGACCTGGGATACTTCGGACTTTTTGCTTTTTTCTTTTTAAATCGATTTCTTTGTTAAGGGACACTTCCAATGTACTTTTCTAACGAAACTAAAGGAAAGCGAATTTAGTTTTTGCCTTTAATGTTTTATTAATTTGAACATATGTGAGTCTCGAATTGTAAAGTAAGTATTAAGTAACTATTACAGTAAGATATCTGTAATTGTAAGAATATCTGTAAGGCGTTTTCTTTAAGCGATATATGGCAGATATTGTTCATACGGTTATCTCGCTAAGAAACTCAAATTATTTATATGAAGTCATAATTCAGGTATGTTTGTCACAACATCCACAAATGAATATTCATTCGTATAGAACCTCCAGTATATTACATTAAAAACACATCAACTAGACAAAGAAACCCACTGAGCATTAGAGCAAATATCTTATTAGCAAACGGCTCTGCGCACATGCACTGGGCAAATAGCTCGAAGTTTGAGTGTAAGCGCGAGTCCAAATTAAACTCAATCACTATTGAGATTGACACAGAGATTTAGCGGTTTACGTTGGATATAACAATACTTTATCAACAAAGTCTTCCTAGATTTTCTCCAATCCAAAAAAGCGGATAATTTTCATGATTAAGAAATGATTAAGTGGAGGATGGATATAGAACCCGAAATCGGGTGGTACCCGCTAAAATCGGGTAATATGGCAACCTAACCGGGTAATCTAGTGATGCGTGAATCTTTTAAATGAGATATGGTCAATTTATAATACACTGTTGTCCAGGATAAAATAAGAACCACATTTTTGGGGACATTTTTCATTCTTCTTATCCACCTTGAGGCGACAATTCACGGTTGCACACAGTTTGCATTTACAGTAGAGTACCGATTATCCGAGCTAATGTGGACCGCATCTAACTCGGATAGGTAAAAACTCGGTTAATACGGAGGGATACATAGAAAATTTGATACAGTATTTATTATTGTTGTTTATTGATTATTTCTCTTTATTAGATTATTCATTATTATTGTATTTATTATTTTTATTGGACATATAGTACAGTACTATAATTATACATACATACATAAGGAATTAGCTATAACACAGTAAATAAGATGCTATTTGATATTGATACGTACATAAATTAACACAATAGAAAACACAATACAAATAAGGTACTGTTTAGCATATATATATATATATATATATATATATATATATATATATATATATATATATATATATATATATATATATATATATATATATAATTTTCATTGTCTTCTGCTTCATTAAGAGCTGTCTCGCTTTTGGACACTATATTGCACAGACGTAGCACCATCATGTCAGTTGGTGCCTTATAGTAGACGTAGGACGTAGACGTGCTACTGCTGTTTGACGTAGAACAGTGCCTTCTCAACTCAAACTCAGGACGTG